>NC_140989.1:295952045-296399632 GCF_052327205.1 Somniosus microcephalus | reverse complement strand
GAGAGAGAGACTGGGGGGGGAGAGACTGGGGGGGGAGAGAGAGACTGGGGGGGGAAGAGAGAGACTGGGGGGGAAGAGAGAGAGAGACTGGGGGGGGAAGAGAGAGAGAGACTGGGGGGGGAAGAGAGAGAGAGACTGGGGGGGGAAGAGAGAGAGAGACTGGGGGGGGAAGAGAGAGAGAGACTGGGGGGGAAGAGAGAGAGAGAGAGACTGGGGGGGGAAGAGAGAGAGAGACTGGGGGGGGGGAGAGAGAGAGACTGGGGGGGGGGGGGAGAGAGAGAGACTGGGGGGGAGAGAGAGAGACTGGGGGGGGAGAGAGAGAGAGACTGGGGGGGAGAGAGAGAGAGACTGGGGGGGAGAGAGAGAGAGACTGGGGGGGGAGAGAGAGAGAGACTGGGGGGGAGAGAGAGAGACTGGGGGGGAGAGAGAGAGAGACTGGGGGGGAGAGAGAGAGAGACTGGGGGGGGAGAGAGAGAGAGACTGGGGGGGAGAGAGAGAGAGACTGGGGGGGAGAGAGACTGGGGGGGAGAGAGAGAGACTGGGGGGGAGAGAGAGAGAGACTGGGGGGGAGAGAGAGAGACTGGGGGGGAGAGAGAGACTGGGGGGGAGAGAGAGACTGGGGGGGGAGAGAGAGACTGGGGGGGAGAGAGAGAGAGACTGGGGGGGAGAGAGAGACTGGGGGGGGAGAGAGAGACTGGGGGGGGAAGAGAGAGACTGGGGGGGGAAGAGAGAGAGAGACTGGGGGGGAAGAGAGAGAGAGACTGGGGGGGAAGAGAGAGAGACTGGGGGGGGAAGAGAGAGAGACTGGGGGGGGAAGAGAGAGAGAGACTGGGGGGGAAGAGAGAGAGAGACTGGGGGGGGGAAGAGAGAGAGAGAGACTGGGGGGGGAAGAGAGAGAGAGACTGGGGGGGAAGAGAGAGAGAGAGAGACTGGGGGGGGAAGAGAGAGAGAGAGAGACTGGGGGGGGAAGAGAGAGAGAGAGAGACTGGGGGGGGAAGAGAGAGAGAGAGACTGGGGGGGAAGAGAGAGAGAGACTGGGGGGGAAGAGAGAGAGACTGGGGGGGGAAGAGAGAGAGAGAGACTGGGGGGGGAAGAGAGAGAGAGACTGGGGGGGCGAGAGAGAGAGAGACTGGGGGGGGGGAGAGAGACTGGGGGGGGGGAGAGAGACTGGGGTGGGGAAGAGAGAGAGACTGGGGTGGGGAAGCGAGAGAGACGGGGGGGAGAGAGAGAGACTGGGGGGGGAAAGAGAGAGAGACTGGGGGAGAGAGACGGGGGGGGGGAGAGAGAGCGAGACGGGGGGGGAGAGAGAGAGAGAGACTGGGGGGTGGGGAGAGTTGGAAAACTGTACCTTTTTGCTATGTCAGCTTTGGCAATATGGTTCTCTGTAAACTTTCATGCCAATAAAGCATTTGAATTGGAATTGGAGAGAGAGAGACTGGGGAGGGAGAGAGAGAGAGAGACTGGGGAGGGAGAGAGAGAGAGAGAGAGACGGGGGGGGGGGGAGAGAGAGAGAGAGAGACTGGGGGGAGAGAGAGAGACTGGGGGGGGCAGAGAGAGAGAGCTGGGGGGGAGAGAGAGAGAGAGAGACGGGGGGAGAGAGAGAGACTGGGGGGGGAGGAGAGAGAGAGACTGGGGGGGAGAGAGAGACTGGGGGGGAGAGAGAGAGAGAGAGAGAGAGACTGGGGGGGGAGAGAGAGAGAGAGACACTGGGGGGAGAGAGAGAGACTGGGGGGGGAGAGAGAGAGACTGGGGGGGAGAGAGAGAGACTGGGGGGGGGGAGAGAGAGAGAGACTGGGGGGGGAGAGAGAGAGAGACGGGGGGGTGGAGAGAGAGAGAGAGAGAGACTGGGGGGGGAGAGAGAGAGAGAGACGGGGGGGAGGGGAGAGAGAGATTGGAGACAAACGCACCGATTTCTTCACCCAGAGAAGAGGCGTCCGACAGGGCTGCAATTTGAGCCCGACCCTGTTCAACATATACATAAATGAATTAGCAGACATGCTGGAGCAAAGCGAGTCACCAGGTCTCCGTCTCCTTGATGGAGAAGTGAAATCCCTGTTCTATGCGGACGACCTGGTTCTGCTGTCTCCCACAGAACAGGGATTACAGCAACAACTAGACCTACTCGACAAATACTGCCAAAATTGGGCTCTAACAGTAAATCTAAAGAAAACCAACATCATGATTTTTCAAAAAAGGCCCAGATGTCAGGAAAACAAATACCAGTTTACCCTCTGTGATACCGCTATAGGACACACGATGAGCTACACCTACCTTGGTCTAACTATTACAGCATCAGGGAGCTTCAGCATAGCAGTGAATGCACTAAAAGAAAAAGCCCGAAGAGCCCTATATGCAATAAAAAGAAAATTCTACAACATCCAAATCCCAATCAAAATCTGGCTCAAAATATTTGACAGCATAATCCTGCCCATTGCACTGTACGGTAGTGAAGTATGGGGCCCGCTAAATCACCAAAGCTACACTAAATGGGAAAAACACACAATAGAAGCCCTACATGCAGAATTCTGCCGAAGCATCCTTCGCACCCAAAGAAAAACGCCAACAAATGCATGCAGAGCCGAACTAGGCAGATACCCACTGATAATAAACATCCAAAAACGAGCACTAAACTTCCTAAATCACCTCAAATCTAGCTCCCCAGACACCCTTCATTTCAAAGCCTTTCAGACCCAAGAGCTAAACCCAGAAAAGAGTCCCCTGAGTCAGCTGCTACTGAAACTAAGTACTCAGCCGGACCCTGACCAGCCCCAGACCAACACAGCCGTCCAAACACCAATCCGAGTGAACCAAATCATTAAACAATGCAAAGAAACCTACCTGGAACATTGGAACAAAATAACCGAAAGCCAAAGCAGATTAGAATGTTACCGGGCCCTAAAAAGAGAATATAAACTGGCAGACTACCTCACGACCATCAGAGACACAAAACAGAGACAGACCCTCACCAGGTACAGACTAAGCGACCACCAACTGGAAATTGAAAAAGGCAGATACAAGAAATCCTGGCAGCCTAGAGAGAATAGAATATGCGATCAATGTCTGGCCGGCGAGGTTGAAACAGAAATGCATTTCCTCCTAAAATGCGAAAAATTCAACACATCAAGAAACATATTATTCAACAAGCTAAGCCAAACAACCCCAGATTTCAAGGAATTGGATGACCTGTCAAAATTGAGATTAGTCCTAGGAGAAGGAGACAGACCATACCTTGGGGCCAAATATGTAACAACATGTCACAACCTGAGGACTGTTTAAAATTAAGACTGTTTAAAATTAATATTGAACGTACCAAATGAAGTACAAAGACTGTTTAAAATTAATATTGTTTAAAAGTAATATTGTATGTACCCAACAAATGTCAAATCGATTGACACCTACAGAATGTTGGAAAACTGTACCTTTTTGCTATGTA
Organism: Somniosus microcephalus; assembly: GCF_052327205.1. Classification (NCBI taxonomy): domain Eukaryota; kingdom Metazoa; phylum Chordata; class Chondrichthyes; order Squaliformes; family Somniosidae; genus Somniosus; species Somniosus microcephalus. The sequence goes on along the minus strand of NC_140989.1, from coordinate 296,396,199 downwards.
AACTTTGGCAATATGGTTCTCTGTAAACTTTCATGCCAATAAAGCATTTGAATTGGAAAATTGGAATTGGAGAGAGAGAGAGAGAGAGAGAGACGGGGGAGGGGGGAGAGAGAGAGACGGGGGGGGGGAGAGAGAGACGGGGGAGAGAGAGAGAGAGAGAGATACTGGGGGGGGGAGAGAGAGACGGGGGGAGAGAGAGAGAGAGACGGGAGGGAGAGAGAGAGAGACTGGGGGGAGAGAGACTGGGGGGAGAGACTGGGGGGAGAGAGAGAGAGAGACTGGGGGGAGGGAGAGAGAGAGAGAGACTGGGGGAGAGAGAGAGAGAGAGACTGGGGGGGGAGAGAGAGAGAGAGAGAGAGACTAGGGGAGGGAGAGAGAGAGAGAGACGGGGGGGGAGAGAGAGAGAGAGAGACTGGGGGGGGGGAGAGAGAGAGAGACTGGGGGGAGAGAGAGAGAGAGAGACTGGGGGGGGAGAGAGAGAGACTGGGGGAGAGAGAGACTGGGGAGAGAGAGAGAGAGAGACGTGGGGGGAGAGAAAGAGAGAGACTGGGGGGGGAGAGAGAGACTGGGGGGAGAGAGAGACGGGGAGAGAGAGACTGGAGAGAGACTTGGGGGAGGGGAGAGAGACTGGGGAGGGGGAGAGAGAGACTGGGGGGGGGCGGAGAGAGAGACTGGGGGGGGCGGAGAGAGAGACTGGGGGGGTAGAGAGAGAGACTGGGGGGGTAGAGAGAGAGAGACTGGAGGGGGGAGAGAGAGAGAGACTGGGGGGGTGGAGAGAGAGAGACTGGGGGGGGAGAGAGACTGGGGAGGGGGGGAGAGAGAGAGAGAGAGAGACTGGGGGGGAGAGAGAGAGACTGGGGGGGAGAGAGAGAGACTGGGGGGGGCAGGCCCGGCCCGACTCACCTGGGTAACAGAACGGAGTCAGTCCGACACCGGGAGGCCGGGTGCCCATCGCTCCGAAGCGAGCCCGGGGTTCCTCTCTATCTCTGTATCTATCTCTCTCTCTCTTTGTATTTCTGTCTCTCTCTGACGTCTGTCTGTTGACTCTTCCCCTCTGCCGCTGTCAGTTTTTCTGCCGTTTTATCTCTCCCTGCTGCCGCCGCTCCCCGGCTGTCGGCTGCGCTTTATTTATTTTCTCTGGTTATTTAGCCGGTGCCGGGCTCGCCGGCCGCTGAGGCTCTGTATCGAAATCATCTTGGCGCCGGCGCCCGATCTGCTACCCCAGGCCCTGCCGTCCGCCCGCTCTCCGGCCCAAGGTAAGAGCCGGGCTCCGGCCCCACACCTGCACCGTCAGGGATCAGCACCCGGGGAACCCGCCCGCCGCCCAACGTGAACAACAAACACCCTCCTCACCTGTCACGGAGGTGAAGTCTCCGAAAGCGGCCACGGTGCCCCGGGCCTTCGACCTGAAGAGCTCAGCAGTGACATCCTGCAGAGCGGAGAGGCCGGGGTGACGGGAGAGAGGGGAGAAGGAGGAGGCCCAAACTAACAATGGCCGCAGCTAACGGCAGTTTGAAGGATTAGGCCCCGCCCACACACGCAATGAAACGCCCCCCCTTCCCCCCCCGTAGGATTGGTCAACCTTCATGTCACTCAATGCTAATGAGCGGATTCCCCCGTATGATTGACCAACCCGCTAATGAGCGGATTTTTGAACGTTTTTTGTCTACTGTCCGAACAATTTTTGTCTGACCAAAAAGTAAATACGCCTAGTAGACTCTCCTAATCATAACCTTTCTTTTGATATAACATGTGTAGGTACGCTCTATATAGATAGGTAATCTGGATTTAGAAATTGGAAAGACAGTATCAAAATTTACTGAAGACACCAAATTGCGGGGGAGAGGGGATGGCAAATTGTAACGGACTGTGAAAGACTTCAGGAGTTTATGGATAGACTAGCAGCACATGTAGGTGGCAGGTGCAGTAGAAAAACGGGAAGTTACATATTTTGGAAGTAAGAATTAGCCTAGCCTGTTCATCCTTTCCTGATAGGTATACCCTTATCTATAGATATGTGAAGAGAAAAAGATTGGTGAAGTCATGCGTAGGTCCCTTGCAGTCAGAATCGGGGGAATTTATAATAGGGAACAAAGAAATGGCAGACCAATTAAATACATACTTTGGTTCTGTCTTCACAAAGGAGGACACAAATAACCTCCCAGAGATGTTGGGGAACATAGGGTCTAATGAGAGGGAGGAATTGAATGAAATCAGTATTTGTAGGGAAATGGTGTTAGGGAAATTGAAGGGATTAAAGGCCAATAAATCCCCAGGGCCTGATAATCTACATCCTAGGGTACTTAAGGAAGTGGCCCGAGAAATAGTAGATGCATTGCTGGTCATCTTCCAAAATTCTATAGACTCTGGAACAGTTCCCATGGATTGGAGGATAGCTAATGTAACCCCACTATTTAAAAAGGGTGGTAGAGAGAAAAAGGGGAATTATAGACCAGTAAGCCTGACATTGGTAGTGGGGAAAATGCTAGAGTCCATTATAAAAGATGTAATAGCAGAGCACTTGGAAAACAGTGACAGGATCGGACAAAGTCAACATGGATTTACAAAAGGTAAATCATGCTTGACTAATCTACTGGATTTTTTTGAGTATGTAACTGGTAGAATAGATAAGGGAGAACCAGTGGATGTGGTGTATTTGGACTTTCAGAAGGCTTTCGTTAAGGTCCTGCATAAGAGATTAGCGTGTAAAGTTAAGGCACATGGGATTGGGGGTAAGGTACTGTCTTGGATAGAGAACTGGTTGGCAGACAGGAAGCCAAGAGTTGGAATAAATGGGTCTTTTTCCGAGTGGCAGGCAGTGACTCGTGGGGTACTGCAGGGAGCGGTGCTAGGATCCCAGCTATTCACAATATATATAAATGATCTAGTCGAGGGAACTAGATGTAATATCTCGAAGTTTGCAGACGACACAAAGCTGGGCGGGTGTGTGTGCTGTGAGGAGGATGCAGAGAAACTCCAGTACGATTTGGACAGGTTGGCTGATTGGCAAATGCAGTACAGGAAACTTTGTGCTATCCGGCACCGACGGGACCGAGCTGTTGCCGTCCCATCAAAACTGCTGGACAAACCAGCGCTAATGTTGAAACATACGGAGATTTTGAGCTCCGTATCTGGCAACAAACCCTTAGCAACAACTTCTAAACAGTCGGCCGTACCTTGCAAGCATCTCTGTAGCTTAGCAACTGCTTCAGCGAGACCTTGCAGAGCCTGACTGGTGGGGAAAAAAAAGCAATGAAAAGAAAAAAAACCTAACGAAACGGCTCCTGATTTTTGCTGGTGGCTCGAGCATTCCGGACAGTTAACCTCCGGATAAACCAAAGTTTCCTGTATAATGTGGATAAATGCTAGTTTATCCACTTCGGTGGCAAAAACAGGAAGACAGATTATTATCTGAACGGCAATAGATTGGGAGAAGAGGAAGTGCAACGAGACCTGGGTGTCCTTGTGTACCAGTCGCTGAAGATAAGCATGCAGGTGCAGCAGGCGGTTAAGAAGGCAAATGGTATGTTGGCCTTCATAGCGAGAGGGTTTGAGTACAGGAGCAAGGATGTCTTGCTGCAGTTGTACAGGGCCTTGGTGAGACCACACCTTGAGCATTATGTGCAGTTTTGGTTGTCTTATCTGAGGAAGGATGTTCTTGCCATGGAGGGAGTGCAGCGAAGATTCACCAGACTTATACCTGGGATGGCAGGAATGACGTATGAGGAGAGACTGGGTCAATTGGGCTTATATTCGTTAGAGTTTCGAAGAATGAGAGGGGATCTCATTGAAACTTATAAAATTCTAATAGGACTAGACAGACTAGATGCAGGAAGGATGTTCCCGATGGCGGGGGAGTCCAGAATCAGGGGTCACAGTCTAAGGATAAGGGGTAAGTCATTTTGGACTGAGATGAGGAATTTCTTCGCCCAGAGAATGGTGAACCTATGGAATTCTCTGCCACACAGGGCAGTTGAGGCCAATTCATTAAATATATTCAAGAAGGAGTTGGATATATTTCTTGTGACTAAAGGGATCAAGGGATATGGGGAGAAAGCAGGGACAGGGTACTGAATTTGGATGATCAGCCATGATCTCATTAAATGGCGGAGGGGGCTTGAGGGGCCGAATGGCCTACAGCTGCTCCTGTCTTCTATGTTTCTATGTTTGTGACTGGAAGGTTGTTTCCAGTGGGGTTCCGCGGGGCTCAGTATTGGGTCCCTTGCTTTTTGTGGTATATATCAATGATTTAGACTTGAATGTAAGGGGTATGATTAAGAAGTTTGCAACTGATACTAAAATTGGCTGTGTGGTTGATAATGAAGAAGGAAGCTGTAGACTGCAGGAAGATGGAAGCTGTAGCGTGCAGGAAGATATCAATGAACTGGTCAGGTGGGCAGAACAGTAGCAAATGGAATTCAATCTGGAGAAGTGTGAGATAATGCATTTGGGGAAGGCTAACAAAGCAAGGGAATACACATTAAATGGTAGGACACTGAAGTGTAGAGGAACAAAGGGACCTTGGAGTGCAGGTCTACAGATCCCTGAAGGTAGCAGGCCAAGTAGATAAGGTGGTTCAAAAGGGATAGAGAATACTTGCCTTTATTAGCTGAGGCATAGAATACAAGAGCAGGGAGGTTATGCTTGAAGTGTATAAAACAGTAGTTAGACCACAGCTAGAGTACTTTGTGCAGTTCTGGTCACTACATTACAGGAAAGATGTGATTGCACTGGAGAGGGTACAGAGGAGATTTACAAGGATGTTGCCGGGAGTAGAGAATCTTAGCTATGAGGAAAGATTGGATAGGCTGGGTTTGTTTTCTTTGGTACAGAGAAGGCAGAGGGGGAGACCTTACTGAGGTGTATAAAATTGAGGGGCCTAGATAAGAGTGGACAGGAAGGACCTATTTCCCTTAGCATGGGGTCAACAACCAGGGGGCATAGATTTAAAGTAATTGGTCGGAGATTTAGAGGGGATTTGAGGGGAAATTTCTTCACCCAGAGGGGTGGGGGTTCTGAAACTCACTGAAAGGGTGGTAAAGGCAGAAACCCTCACCACATTTAAAAAGTGCTTGGATGTGCAATTGAAGTGCTGTAACCTACAGGGCTACGGGCCAAGAGCTGGAAAGTGGGATTAGGCTGGATTGCTTTTTGTCGGCCTGCGTGGATATGATGGGCCAAAATGGCTTCCTTTCGTACTGTAAATTTCTATGATTCTATATGATACATTAATAAAATGAGGTCACAAATTTACAGGAATCAAAAGGGGAAATTAGCAAAAATCTTTAGCAAGGGTGGTTAGAATGTGAAATTTTCTGTCGAATTGCTGTTGATGCAGAGCCCATAAATTATTTTAAAAGGAAATTAGATAGTTGCTTAAAGAAAAATATTATACAGTATGGGGAGTAAATATAAGTGGGATTAGACTAGGTGACTTGTGGAGAAACACACTGGCCCAGACTGTTATAGTTGAGGCGAAGCTGGGAGTTAAATTGGCCTTTAAATCTGATTGTTATTTTGACCCTCAAATTGGGTAAGTGTCAAATTCTAAAACATTCTTGTTTTTTTTACCAGATTAACCAACTGAATTCAGCTGTTGCCCATTTAAAAGCCAATGTCAAATCAGCATCTGACTTGATCAACCTTCCAGTCACTGTGGAAGAACTCCAGAAGGTATATTTTTGTAGTTTCATATAGCGTGATCTGTTTGACTGAAAACCCTCTAATGCAGTACAGGTATATTCATCTTTTTTGCATCTGATGATATAAGTGTTCATGAAACATTTAAAAGTTCTTGCTTTTATGTAACATTTTTAACATGGCAAACTATCTCCAGGTGCTTTACAGTTGGGGCTTAGACCCAAATCGGATGGAGGATTAGGGAAGTGGCTAAAAGCACTGCCAGAAAGCTACTTTAGAGGAGGCTGTTGAAGGGGAAAATATTACTGGAATGGAACAATTTTAACTTTGCATAAATATTACAGGCCTACAACAGGAGAAACTCTTTCAGCTATGAGTCATTTGAGCAACCCCTTGCAAAATGTAGTGTGCAGACCACACATTTGGTATGTCCAATTCAGTCCTTGGAAATCAATCGGGAGTGATACAGCAAGGTGCAGAATTTATTTAAGGGGAGGAATTCCAGCGTGTGAGTGAGATAGCTGAAGGCTCTGCTGCTGAAAGTGAAGTAGACCAAAGTTGGAAGATTGGGGATTGAGTTAGAGCAACTTGCAGAGGTGGGAGAGCGAAGCCATGGGAAGATTTGAAGAGAAGAACACAAAAATGTTGAAATCCATGCATTGAGAGTTAGGGTGCCATTGGCGGCTGTCCACAATCGGGGTGATGGGTGAATGAGATGAGATTCATGTGGGGTTCTGGATGAGTTGCAACTTGTGTAGGACGATACTGGGAGGTGAGCCACAAGGAGGACACTGATAAAATCGAGTGTGGAGTCTACACTAAATCGTAACAAGTTGTAAAACCCAATTTACAGTTTAGAAAAAAAATCTGCGACATGACACTTGCTGATTGATATCTAAGGATTAAATGGCACATACTAAATGTGTGGTCTGCATACTATTTTTTGCAAGAGGTTCCTCTTATTGTAGGCCTGTAATATTTAAACAGAGTTAAAATTGGCCCAATTCTGTACCCAGCAGAGCTGTGGGAGTACTTTCACCACGCGGATTGCCGTGGTTCAAGAAGGCTCACCATCACCGTCTCAAGGGCACCTAGGATGGGCATTTAATGCCAGCGATGCCCATATCCAGAGAATGAATATAAAAATATATTGACCTGAGTGCATTAATGCTCTAGTAATTTCTGGAGGCACATGCTCTTGATTTTTGTAAAATAAAAAATATGCTGATAAATTGCAGAAGAGGAATGTATATGTGTAAAAAGATAAACTAAATGAATTGATTGCATTTATTTTTGCAGAGTGTTGCCACAATCGGGAGCACACTTACTAGTGTTCAACATGACGTTGATACTATACAGACTGCCTTAGAGCATGAAAAGAAAATAGTGGAGTCACTTCAACAAAATGAGGTGAGGACTGCTGCAATTAAAAGGAATGAGGGCCAGAGTGTTTCATACTGGGAGAATGTATTCTTTTGTGATAATTGCTCTTCAATTTTCTGGCAAAATGCATGCATACCTAATTTTTCATGCACTAACAATTTTACACCTATAATCTTTTGAGTCTGGAGTATTAATGAGTTGTCAGAACTATTGTAACACAGTTCTATAGCTCCTGTTAGAATGAAGTTTATAATTGGTATTTCTGTTAAAATAATATATGAAAGCATTTAGAAGAATAAGTATTGAGGTTTGATAGTCAGTACCACAGTTTTTCTCTCAGTAAATAACTTTACTTGTTAAGTGAACATAATTTCTACTGATACTGCATGCCAATGGGTTAATTAACAAAACAAACTACAGAAATATTGTCTCATTTACTCCTGTGAATACAGGAAACTTTCGTTTATCTGGAAGTTAAATGTCCGGAAAGCTCTATCTACTGGCAAAATTCAGGAGTCGGTTCAGATAATTTTTTTTCTTTTCGTTGCTTCTTTTCTCCAGTCCTGGCTCTGCAGGCATCTCTGTAGCTAAGCAACAGCTTCAGCTAGACGCTTGCAAGCTGCACCGACTGTTTTGAAGCTAAGCAACAGGGTTTGTTACTTCACACGGAGCTCTGAGCTCCGTATGTTTTAACATTAATGCTGGTTTCTACGGCAGTTTTGATCTAACTGCACCAGCTCGGTGCCGGATACCAGAAAGTTTCCTGTAACAAGCTTGTTAGCTATAGTGTTTAGATAATTATAGAAAAAAAGATTAATTATTTAAAGGGACAGCATGACTATCAATTCTTTCATTGCCACTGTGACATCGGCTGCCTGAGTTTGTTTACCCTCCCTTCTCACTCTAATATCGCCTTCTGAATTTAGAGCTTTCCATTTTCTCTGTATCTATTTCAACATCATTAAACCTGATGACAAAGTTGAATCTGTTCTGTGGTGGAAGGATCTCTACCTGGCTGAAGCTGAATGCTATCTATTTGACCCCACTTCCTGTCTTCCACTGGACCATGACCCAGCTACTGAATACCAAACCATAATTTCCCAGAGATCTCCTCCTTCTCCCTCCCCCTGCTCCCCTATCACTGACTACCTCCACTTTTACAGTTTTTTCTAACTCTGTACAGCCCATTTCTATTTTCCACCATTCCAAAGTTACACGAATGAGACTTTTCAGCTTTCTGCTTTCTCTTCAAACTAGTTTCTTCTTATCTGGACTAGGCTCTTTACCCCACTTGTTCAGTCTCTCTATCCATGACTCTTCTGGTGCCCAGTGTCATTTGAACAATTTCAGGATCTTTGGCTCTTATCATTTCCATCATGGACATACATTCCCTCTGCACCTCCTTCCAGATAGAGGAAGCAGAAGGCCTGGATACTAACAGTGGCCCTATCAGACCCCATCCACCAATTCCCATCTATGTTTGACTGAATTTGTTCTCACTGGAACACTTCTATTTTATGTCCACCCACTTCTTCCACATGAAAGGTATGTCTGGGAAGCCACATGGGTTCCAACTATGCCTGTCTTTTTTTTAGGGTATATGGGCAAAATTTTATTCCAATGCCACCCTGACGTCCTCCCTGATTTCTTCTTTCAGATAATTGATATATCGGTGATGCTTTTTGCTTTCACTCTGATCTTGAGAATGTTATCAACTAGACACATTTTCTACCTGTTTTTATGTAGTCCACCTCTGACTTTTTCTTTTCCCTTCTTGCAATTGGCTTTCTACTGACATCTATTACAAGCCCACAGACTCTCCAGTCCTGATGCTTCTTCCTGTTTCACTTCCTTTTCTGTTTCTTCATCTCTGTTGTATCTTCTCTGGCAGCTTAACTTCCCTCATCAAAATGTCCTTTCTTTCCAGCTGAGGTTTTCCCTTGGCTTTTATTGATAGGTTTTTTGATGTGTCCGCCTCATTTCCTGAGTCTCTGCTCTCACCCCTCCACTCTTTGAATCAATGATGGTCCCTTCCCCCCAACCCCCAATCTTGTCTTCCATTTTGCTAGCCAGATCATCTGCCATTTCGGTCGCCTATGACACAATTCCACCATCAAGTATGTTTTCTCCTCCCTACTTTCTAGCAGATCCATCTATTTCTCTGGAATACACCAGTTTACTCTTTCACCACCCCAACTTTTGGCTGCCCTTCCTGTGGCAATTTTCAATGCAATTGTAGCCGATGTGGTACTTGTCGCTTCATGTCTTCCCACACCGTTGTGCAGGGGCCCAAAAGTTTTTCCATGTGAAATATCAATTTACGTGTACTACAGGAAACTTTGTGATATCCGGCACCGACAGGACCGGCGTGTTGCCGATCTATCAAAACTGCCGGACATACAAAGTTAATGTTGAAGCATATGGAGGTTTTCATCTCTGTATCTGACAACAAACACTGTTGCTTAGCAACAGCTTCTAAAGAGTCGTCTCTAGCTGAAGCTGTTGCTATAGCTACAGACCTTGCAGTGGCTGACTGGGGGGAAAAAAAAGAACGAGATCTAAAAAAACTTACAGAAAACGGCTCCTGATTTTTGCCGTTAGATCGAGTATTCCGGACATACAACCTCCGGATAAACCAAAGTTTCCTGTACCTTAACCTAGCATACTGTATTTGTTGCTCACAGTGTGATCTCCACTAATTTGAGGAGACCAAACAGTTAGGGTGACAACTTGGCTGAATACCTGTGATTTATCTGCAATTGTGATCCTGAACTTTTGGTCGTTTACCACTTCAAATCTCCCTCTCATTCTTGCTCTGACTTTTCCACCTTTGCCCCCACCCTGCCCTACACTATTTGAACCAAGTTCTAGTATTTGCAGCTTGTTTTCTTTTCATCTCGCGGCCCTGTGTTTTAGCACAGAGGTAGGCACTTTAACATAACATAGGTACAGGAGTAGGCCATTTAGCCCCTCGAGCCTGTTCGCCATTCAATGAGATCATGGCTGATCTGTGGCCTAACTCCATATACCCGCCTTTTTCCCATATCCCGTAATACCCTTGGCTAACACAAATCCATCAATCTCAGATTTAAGATTAACAGTTGACCGAGCATCAATTGCTGTTTGCGGAAGAGATTTCCAAGCTTCTACCATCCTTTGTGTGTAGAAGTGTTTCCTAACTTCACTCCTGAAAGGCCTGGCTCTAATATTTAGGCTATGTTCCCTAGTGCAAGACTCCCCAACCAGTGGAAATAATTTCTCTCCTATCTACCCTATCTGTTCCCCATAATATCTCAAAACTTTGATCAAATCCCCCCATAACCTTCTAAATTCCAGGAAATACAACCCTAGTTTGTGTAATCTCCTCTTGTAATTTAACCCTTGAAGTCCAGATATCATTCTCGTAAATCTACGCTGCACTCCTTCCAAGGCCACTATATCCATCCTAAGTTGTGGTGCCCAGAACTGAGCACAGTACTCCAGGTATGGTCTAACCAGGGCTTTGTATAGCTGTAGCATAACTTCTAGTCCTCTAGAGATAAAGCCCAGCATTCCATTAGTTTCTTTTCATTATTTTCTGTACCTGTCAATGACGATTTAATGATTTATGTACATGGACCTCCACTGTTTCTAGTTTTACACCATTTAGAAAGTACTCTGATCTATCCTTAAGGTCTAAAGTGGATGACCTTGTACTTGCCTACATTGAAATCCATTTGTCAGAGTTTTGCCCATTCTATTAATGTCTTTGTAATTTTATGCTTCCATGTAATTTTATGCTTCCATCCACACATGATCTACCCTTTACAAATCCATGCTAGCTCTCTCTGATCAGATGAAAATTTTCAAGGTGTTCAGTCACACACTCTCTATCCTTAATTATAGACTCTAGTAATTTCCAGACAACAAATGTTTGGCTACCTGGTCTATAATTCCCTGGTTTCCCTCTTGCCTTTCTTAAGTAGCGGAGTGACGTGTAATTTTCCAATCTAAAGGAACGGTTCCTGAATCGAGAGAACTTTGGAAGGGCATCTGCAATGTTTTCACCTACTACTTTTAAAATCCTGGGATGGAAACCACCTGGGGATTTGTCACTTTCTTAACATTATTTTCTTCATTACTGTTATTTTGCGTACGTTAATTTTGGTCAGTTCCCTGCCCCGATTCAATATTGGTTTCCATGGGATGTCTGGCATACTATCCTCTTAACTGTTTAAAACCTTTCTAAATAAAAACATGAGGTCTTGGAACTGCATTTTTCCATTTTGGAACTTGCCAAGCATGGCTGTCGCACGCGGGTCCACCACTATATGATGAATGTTCTAAAATAGTTAGGTAGCAGGTTACTTTTCCAACAGATGCTCAAGGATATGGCTATTGAAGGTCCTAAACCTGGAGTGTTTTTTTTTAAGACAAAATATATTTCTGTTGCACAGGTCAAAGCTGTGGTGCTAGGGTAAGCCAGGAAGTACTATTAGAAAATACTTCAAATGATAGAATCTGACAGCGTAGAAGGAGGCCATTCGGCCCATCATGCCTGTGCTGGCTGTTTGAAAGAGCTGTACAATTTAGTTCCACACCCCAGCTTTTTCCCCCATAAACCCTACAAATTAGTCCTCTTCAAGTGCATGTTCAGTTGCCTTTTGAAAGTTCCTATGGAATCTGTTTCCACCACCCTTTCAGGTACTGCGTTCTATAGAATAGAATCATAGAAATTTACGGCACAGAAGGAGGCCATTCGGCCCATTGTGTCTGTACTGGCCACGCTAGACGTGCTCCTATCTAGCTATCCAGCAAGTTAAACACTCATTCAAAAATAATTCTTCTGAAGCCGGTTGCTGTTTTGAAGCTTTACTTGAACAAATTTGTGAAACTGTAAACAAAGACAAAGTATGTTTTGTACATAAACTGAGTACTATACATTCGATATTACATAAGATATAAACATATTTACAACAGTAGAATGGACTAATTGTATAACTAACTAACATTTGGACTAACTTCTATAACTATCAAATATTAACCTTTTATAAACATAGTGTTATCAAAATATTACTCTGAGAACGTTGCTATTATGCTAAGGAACAAAGATACTCTCAGATATTGCGCTTGACCTAACATATGAAATCAGATTACATTGGATTGTGAATGGAACCTCTCATGGCAGATTCTCCATTACTCAAGTCAGGTTCTTCCTAGCAAAACTGCTTCCTGGGGTCAACAGGAAGAAAGGAACGAAAGTCAAATGACCTCGCACAGGAAGAAAGATCAGATGACCTTTCCAGCATACAAACTGTTAGCACCCTCTGGTGGTGGTTATTGTGTTATCTGCACACACAAAATGTTCATTGGTCCAGAACAGTGTCTGTGCCGGCTGAAAAGGAGCTATCCAGCCTAATCCCACTTTCCAGCTTTTGATCCGTAACCTTGTAGGTTACGGCACTTCAAGTGCATATCCAAGTATTTTTTTTAAATGTGATGCGGGTTTCTACCTCTACCACCCTTTCAGGCAGTTCCAGATTTTAACAACCCTATGTGGAAAAAATTCTCCTCATTCTTTTGCCAATTATCTTGAATCTATGACCTTTGGCTACCAACCCACTTGCCAGAGGAAACAGTTTCTCCCTACTTGCTCTATCAAAAACACCAAATAATTTTGAATACCTCAATTAGGTCTCCTTAACCTTCACTGCTCTTAGGAGAACAATTCCAGCTTCTCCAATCTCTCCTGATAACCAAAGTCCCTCATCCCTGGCATCATCCTGGTAAACTGCCTCTGTACCCTCTCCAAGGCCTTGACCTCTTCCTAAAGTGTGGTGCCGAGAATTGTACACAATATTTCAGCTGAGGCCTAACAAGTGATTTGTAAAGGTGTAGCACAACTTGTTTTTGTACTCATGCCCTTATTTACAAAGCCAAGTATCCCATATGCTTTTTTATCTGCCTTATCAACTTGCCCTGCCACCTTCAAAGATTTGTGAATACATTTCCACCTCAAAATAGTACCATTTTAGATTGGTTAGTAAACAAGTAGCTTTTGAAGATCTGTACAGTAACCAATTATCAAGTTTTTTTTATATAAAGCCATATGACCTACACTAACCTGACGTGTTCTACAAGGATTTTTCTGTAATTCATGAACATTTCGAGCAGGTGTAAAAATCAGCTTGCTTGAGGTCATTATGATTCACTTAATTCCAATCTTAAAACTTCATTTTTACTTTTCTAATTTTTTTTCATGCAAAAGTATATGGAATATTAGACTATATTGTAATTATTAATCACTGTAATTATAGTGTAAACTAAATTGTTGACTGCTATTAAGGAGAAAGTGGAGAAAAGATATGATTTAGGAGCCAGAGTTTTTGGGTTAAGTACAAGTCTTCCTTGCTGAGTCCATCAAAGTGTTTTAGTTATAGGGTCCATGCTTAAATTGTTTTAAACAATCTTAAAATGCTGCTCTTTATAGTTTTGCATAAAATATGAATGGAGCATATGACAAATTGTGGTTTACTGGAAAAATAAAATGCCAACTCTGAAGCTATTTAAATAATTAATCAAGCCTGATGTAGTGAGATGTTTTGATAAACCACTGCACCCAAATAATGTATGAAATATATAGCCATATGCAAAGTTTTATCTCATTGTTATAAGAACAGTTTGCCATTTGTAACATTGGTTGTTGAGGATAGCTGGTCTGCATCTTAATACAGGGATTGAGTTTCAGTTTGTGGTCTGCTGTAAGTGCATGTGGGCTGCTGATCATCCTTATGGTATTGTATTCAGATTAATTAGTTGCTGCTCTCCAACCTTAGGTTTTTTTTGGCTAAAGGAATTTAAGGTTTGGTGAATGCAATTAAGAAAGAGTCAGATGAAGTGAGAAAAGATTGAAGTATGAAATTATCTGAAAAGTTAAAGATGCAGGCAGCAAAAAGAAACCATACTAACCCAAAGGAGAAACCTGACAGGAAGAAAACCTGAACAGGGACTTCAGTCAAATTTGAGGAGGCTAAGTAGAGCCCGAGTAATTTGTTTGCCTACTATTCTAGGAGCCGTATATACAGCCGCTGAACGTAATTTTGATTGAACGTAAACTGTGCATAATCCAAGCATTGAGATTTGTTCAATATGGTAAATTGGCAAAAAAAAAGTAGTGATAGTTTCTTAAATTTAACAATAAAAAAAACTCATGTCAAAGTTTGAGCATATAATATCTGACATAGTTTTGTATGTAAATGATTAGATCATTTTCTGTAGTAGGTAGGAAGAAATTATTTGGAATAAAACCCTTGCAGATTCCAGAAGTTACAATAAAGGCTATTCTTACAATGTGTCTATGCTGAGTAGCACGCATTTGGCAATCTTCTGCTATACAGAGCTTGCTTCTGTTCCAACAGTCAACTTTTCAATTTTGCAACTACAGTAATTTGTGTGTTGGACTAATGAGAGGATAGATTAGGATAAAATTATTTACGTAAATGGTAAGTGCTGAAATCAGCCGTGCAACTATTTAGTAGAAAGACCGAATAACAACTTGAAAAAAATAACCAGCCAAATCTTGCTGGAGCGGGCCATCTTGCGGCAGGCACCGTTAGACTTTCTCCTGCACTTTTCAGCTCAAATTATTTGCTCTGTAACTTGCTGGAAGTGTGAGCTGATGATGGTGCAGCGAGGGCAATGGGCATCTAGGAACTTCGTGAATGACAGGACCAACAGTGTATCTCTTTAACCAATGAGATTAAAGGATTGAGAAAGAAACAGGAATGAGAGAGGAGGGTCAATTAGAGTCAAATCGGGTACAGAAAAGAGGGAAAGAAAGATTTGATGTAGAGAAAAAAGATAGGAAAAGTAAGAAAAAAATGTAAATTTGAAAAGATCTCTCAATTTACCACAGTTTAAATTGTTCCCTTTTTTGAGCCAGAGAGATTGATTGGCATTGCATTGACAATTACCATGTCGTTAAAAGGTTACTAGTTATTAATTGAGCCGTAACACTCTGTGGCAAGTTTATTGGGTAATTAATGTGCAAATTCTTAAATAATGGAGGGGCTAAGACGAGATGCCATTGTGCGAGACAAACGGCTGGGCAGCCTAAATCGACCACAACTCGGTGTATCTCTTCAACCCCTGAACTTGCTGGCTGATTTGCATGTTGGTAACGGCGTGTGTTGTTAACCTGCTTTTTTTTTCTAGGGAAATTTGGCCCGATGTGTCTTTAAGTCAGTGTTGCAAATAGAAGTATTGTACCAGAAGTTACAGCATTGATTGCACTTTTTGCCATAACAGAAGAATGCCTTTCATTACCAGTGTGGAAATATAAGGGTCATTTAAGTTTAAAGTTGGCTAATCCCTTGAGCCTTTCCAACTTCCTTTCGCTTCAAATCATAGGCTGAATTAGCTCTTCATCAGGTGCACTGTCATTTATTCACATGAAACAAATCTTGGCCTGTAGGTGGCACTTCTATAACATTTTGAAGTTGGCTTGTTTTTTTAACTAAACTTTTGTTGTGAAATAATTAATGGACAAAAATTGGGCCTAATGAATGCTGCATTACCCACAGGTGCAGAGGATGAAAAAGATGTTTCATGCTTTGAAGAGGCAAATAGCAAACCTGGATAGGCCTATTAAGACAAGACCGTATAATAAAATAAATAATAGTATTTTGGAATGATTATTCAAGTTTCTCACTTTCCTTGCATTGCTTACAAATTATTTAGAGAGTAGAAAGACTGAGGAACAGCCTGAAAAAGATGATTCATTGTTAAGTCAATCATTTGTATTTTCACCTATGGCAAATAGAAGTGCAGTACCTGAAGTGTTCTCCCATTCTCTTGAAGCAAATAAGTTCTCAAGGCAAATCTCACAGTGACGGTTTCAAACAGGTGTGGCCAAGCTACAAAATGTAGACTTTAACTTAATTAAAACATGGTTAAAGCAATAGTTTTTTCAATATGCTGTTCAACTAAGTCTTTGATCACATTTCTTTTCTTTTTACGTTTCAGGACATCTTGGACCTGCATGATGAAGTAGATGAGGTGAATTCCACCCTCATGTTTTACCATACACACAATGACCAAAAGCTGCATCACCTAGATTTAACCGTTCGTAATCTCAGCCAGAGAGTTACGTTACTGGAGGGCAATTTACTAATTGCCAGTAATGCTACTAAAATCGAGAGTGTAAATGGCACTGTGGTAAGTGTAACCATTTTGAATTCAGAATAATGAGCGCTGACGGTTAAGATCATTCGTACTGTGGCCTATTAGAACTGAGTGCCTTTTAAATGCAAGAATGTATGTACAGGAAACTTTCTGGTATCCGGCACTGACTGGACTGAGCTGGTGCCGTACCATCAAAACTGCCGTAGAAACCAGCGCTAATGTTAAAACATACGGAGCTTTTGAGCTCCATGTGAATCAACAAACCCTGTTGCAACAGCTTCAAAACAGTCGGCCGCAGCTTAAAAGCGTCTCTGTAGCTAAGCAACAGCTTCAGCTAGACCTTGCAGAGCCTGACTGGAAAAAAAAAGCAACGAGAAGTAAAAAAACTTATAGGAAACGGCTCCTGAATTTTGCCAGTAGATAGAGCTTTCCGGACATTTAACTTCCGGTTAAACGAAAGTTTCCTGTATTACAAAAAATTAGAAATATGTAAAAATGGAGGAAATTAATATGTAAAAATGGAGGAAAATAAATAAAGCTTTCTTTATTCTGGACCCATCATAATTAATGACTGCTGGATAACTGTCAGTGAATGACAAATCAAGCTCCAGGACCAACGATTGTGGGGTTTGTTCATCAAATAAACAATCCACAAGATTCGATTACTGCCACAGGAAGTTGTTCTCTTTGTTTTTGTTCTGGCTTCCTATCGGGGAATTGGTGATGGGAGACCTCTCCAGAATTGGTAGGGCTGTGATGGGGCCTTTTCAATGATATGTTGGAGGAGGACTTGCCAAATCCATTTATTTTCATAATATTGCATGTTTGTATCTTGTTGGGCCATCACTCTCGCATCTTACTTGATTTAGAGAAAGCAGTGTGGTTTGATTTTTTAAAAATAGCATATAAATGTAAAATTGTAGTAATGCAAACTAACTCCGGTGGTTTTTTCTGCAGTGTCACAGAACTACTTCCAAATAGAGAATAGATTATAAACTATGTCTGCAGACCAAATGTAGGGCATAAATAACTTACTAACAACTAGAGAGCTTGGGTACATTTGGTTCTTGGGGCAATTTGATGTGAATTTCATGTTGCAGATGCAATTATTTTGCTCAAACAGTTTGAGTACCTTAATTATTTTGTGCTAAATTTGTAAACATCAAGTTAAGGATTGCTGCAGCTAGGAATTGGAAATCTTTCCCTTTTTTTGCAACATGCTAGCACCAAATTAATTCCGGTCGCATTGCCCAGATTAGTTGCAAGTTAAAGCTTACTATACATGCTCCCAACAAAACATCTTGATCATCAACCATTCAGTAACTTCATGGCAGCTTGTACAACAAGAGTGTAGCTTCCTGCTTGAAGTTGTGCAGTGTTTTGAAATGCTTTCATTCGGTATATCCAACTCAAAGATCTTTTGTTTGAAGAAGGATATCTGATTAGAAGTAGCATGGACTAGAAAGCCACTGGCTCAAATGAATTTTTTAAATTTAGGGAGCCTGAGTGCTAATTTGATGCCAAGTGTACAAGACTGATATTGGTGTCACCAAGACCAGAGGACATTTGACTACCTCAGGGCTTGACCAGCATCTGAAACAATCAGAGTAGGTTGATGCCTTTGGACAGATTGGAATTATTTTTATTTTGTTTCATTTCATGTGTCAGAATGAAAGGAAGAATCACTTCTTTCACATTGTTTTCTGATTTAATTTATCTGAGAACTGACTCCTTTTTAAGGTGATTTCTAGCCAGTCTGTTAACACAAAGTTCTATCTTATTAAAGACTCTACATAAAGAAGAAAGTTGAATTCCTGTGGGTACTATTCATGGGCTAAAAATAATTAAAGGTTATTGGTGTTTTCTCACCAAGTTGGTATTTTTCTTAAGTCTCTCTTTTTTTGAAATATATGGAAGTCTAGAATGGAATTGTCTAAATTTAAATTGCATTTTAACATCTGCAACTATGCCACTTTTTAATGGATAACATCTTGCATTTACAATATATAGTACCTTTGACATAGTAAAATGTCCCAAGATGCTTCAGCAGCATAAAGGAAACTGATGCTAAGCCAAAGGAGCAAGTAGGAGGTGTGACCAAGGGCTTGGTGAAAGAGAAGAGGCTTAAAAAGGTGGAGGGAATTTCAGAGTGGAACCTAGGTGGCTGAAGGCACAGCTGCCAATGATTAGGTAAATGGAGGGGGTGATGCACAAGAGGCTGGAGTCTGATGAATAGGATGTGGGGGATTGTAGGGCTGGAGGAGGTTAGAGATGGGGAGAGGCGAGACTTTGGAGGTGCTTTTTTTATTTTATTTTAAATTTAATGCATTGGGGACCCAATGTAGGTCAGTGAGGACAGGAGCGAGAACACTTGGTGTGCTGTAGGATACGAACAGTAGGGTTTTGGATGAGCTGTTATTTACGGATGGTGGAGGATGAGTGGCTGGCTGGCCAGGGGAACATTGGAGTAATCTAGTCTGGAGATGAAGGCATGAATGAATTTCTGCAGCAAATGCACTTTCTTGCAAATTGTGAAGGATGATGACCATGCCTGGAAATTTTTTAAATATCTAGTTTTTGAAAAAAACTTCGCACTCACCGTCTTCTGTTTTGCCCATCCAGTGCTTTTTGAAACTATGGGTATGTTAACAGTGGGGAGTAGATTGTTGCTAATGCAGTTGAATTGATGTGATCAGTTACTCTAGCTACAAGGCAACTTTACACACTAGATAATCTTTTACTGGGCATACAATGACGTTGTCACTGTTCATTCTCTACACTGTTGGCTCAAGCTTTAATGAGCCTTTTTTGTAAATTGCAGGTTGCTCAGGTGAATAGCTCTCAGGAAATAGTCAATTCAGATCATCCAATTGCTGTCAAAACACAGAAATCTTCAGGACTAAATGTAAGTAACACAATAAATTCCTTTTGGGTGTTTGTGTGTCTCAATTTATTTTGCTCTTTAGTGTTATTATAGAATACAGGTCAATCTCCCATTGTATTGCTCACAGTCTAGGGTCTGGAGCACATTTGTGATGTTTAATGCTATCTGGCTTAGGCTACTCCTGTGTGTTGGGGGGGGGGTGGTCCTTGGGTTAATTAGAGGTTATTTGTGTTTAGTGAGGGAAGCTTGCAGATTGCCAGGTGATTGGAAATTTCCAGCTCCGGGTCAGTCTGATAATTTATTTTCTTAGGGAAGTAAACATGTTATTGATCTCAGTAGGAACTGACTGTCTCTTTAATATTCTGACACTTTGTGATGTCTAGCGTGTAATAGACATGTGCTAGATGCAAGTCTTTTTTTCTGTAGATAATTGGGCAATCTTCTGTGGCATTACTTGCAGTAAGTTGAATGAGGACATTGCAGTAAATTGTTATATAAGGACAGGAGTATTGTACCATGTAAAAACAATGCTTTATTCTGCTAAGGTGTCCTTTTAAGGCTGCAAAGTTCAGTTGTTAAGTGAACTGAGATTTGGGTTATTTTGATCAGAGAACTTTGTAGATTGCTCATTATTTTCAGGCTGTCGGTTAAGAGAGAGATTTTCCTTTTTTGCACTTGGGTGTAAAGCATCACATGGGTGGAGCACATAGAGGATAATCGGGCAGGAGGAATGACACACCCAAACACAGCCTGCCCAATTTCCCATTAATTAATTTAGCACACATTGGCAAAAATAAACAGTAACTACTGTTTTAGTCCGAGGAAAGTGATATAGTTCTGGGAAGGATATCAACCCCAAGCTTTCAAGGGAAGCTGGGGCTTCCAAATAAAACATTAGTGAGGATATTCCAAGACATAAAGACATTTTCTTGTTGGCAAACTAACTAGTGGGGTGCCACAGGGATCAGTGCTGGGGCCTCAACTATTTGCAATCTATATTAATGACTTGGATGAAGGGACCAAGTATAATGTAGCCAAATTTGCTGCTGATACAAAGATAGGTGGGAAAGCAAGTTGTGAAGAGGACACACAGAATCTGCAAAGGGATATAGACAGGCTAAGTGAGTGGGCAAAAATTTGGCAGATGGAGTATAATGTGGGAAAATAGGAGGTCATCCACTTTGGTAGGAAAAATAAAAAAGCAAATTATTATTTAAATGGAGGGAGATTACAAAATGCTGCAGTACAGAGGGATCTCGGGGTCCTTGTACATGAAACACACAAAGTTAGCATGCAGGTACAGCAAGTAATTAAGAAGGCAAATGGAATGTTGGCCTTTATTGCAAGGGGAATGGAGTATTAAAGTAGGGAAGTCCTGCTACAACTGTGCAGGTTATTGGTGAGACCACACCTGGAGTACTGCGTACAGTTTTGGTCTCATTTAAGGAGGGATATACCTGCATTGGAGGCAATTCAGAGAAGGTTCACGAGGTTGATTCTGGAGATGAAGGGGTTGTCTTATGACGAAAGGCCGAGCAGGTTGGACCTATACTCATTGGAATTTAGAAGAATGAGAGGGGATCTTATTGAAACATAAGATTCTGAGGGGGCTTGACAGGGTAGATGCAGAGAGGATGTTTCCCCTCGTGAGGGAATTTAGAACTAGGGGGCATAATTTCAGAATAAGGGGTCACCCATTTAAAACTGAGATGAGGATGAATTTCTTCTCAGAGGGTCGTGAATCTGTGGAATTCTCTACCCCAGGGAGCTGTGGTAGCGGAGTCATTGAATATATTCAAGGCGGAGATAAACAGATTTTTGAATGATAAGGGAGTCGGGGGAATATGGGGAGCGGGCAGGGAAGTGGAGTTGAGGCCAAGATCAGATCAGCCATGATCTTGAGTGGCAGAGCAGGCTCGGGGGGCCGAATGGCCTACTCCTGCTCCTATTTTCTTGTTATAAAATAATTTGTAGGCAAATGTAATCATGTGAAATGTGTAATTACCAAAACATTTTTTATTGTATTAAAATTTATTTTTTGCTTTTGTCAGAAGCCTGAAAGGGGAAACTGCTGGATGAATTTCATTTTCCCCCCCCCCCCCCCAAAATATTTTGAGTGAATTGATTGGCTGTGCTTCTGTGCTCATTTATTGGTAGACTTTGCAGACTGGTGATTATTAATTTTGTTCTTGTTAAATGCTCGTTAGTTCCTAAGTTATTTTCATACTGATCTTGATTGGTAAGCTGCAAATCTAATAAATTATGATTTGAATGAATGAAGGTTGATCACCAAGACTGCCTACTCCCACCCAATGTTCCCCCTCATTTTTCTGGGTGCGCGGCCCCTTTAACGGGCTGCACGGCCCATTCAAAGTTTCGACCATGTGCAAAATTTCACATTGGACAAGCTAGTCCCAGGCCGTGTGGGACCTGCAGACAGCTGCGTGGCTTAGAGGGAGCGTTACTCCCACCTCCATAATGTGCCTGTTTATGCCCCTGCCTCAGCTCATCTGCTGAACCCCTCATCCATGCCTTTGTACCTCTCGACTTGACTATCCCAACGCTCTCCTGCACGGCCTCCCCTTTTCCATGCTCCATAAACTTGAGCTCATCCAAAGCTCTGCTGCTCATATCCTAACTTGCATCAAGTCCTGTTCACCCATCACCCCTGTGCTCGCTGACCTACATTGGGTCCCAGTGCGGCAACGACTCGATTTTTAAAATCCTCATCCTTGTTTTCAAATCCCTCCATGGCCTTGCCCCTCCCTTTCTCTGTCTGTAACCTCCACCAGCCCTACAATTCTGAGATTTCTATGCTTCTTCAATTCTGACTCCTTGTGCATCCCTGATTTTAATCGCTCCACCATTGGCAGCCATTCCTTCAGCTACCTGGGCCTCGAGCTCTGGAAATCCCACCCTAAACCTCTCTGCCTCTCTACTCCTTTAAGATGCTCCTTAAAACCTACCTCTTTGACCAAGCTTTTGGTCTTCTGTTCTAATACCACCTCATGTGGCTCGGTGTCAAACTTTGTTTGATAACACTCCTGTGAAGCGCCTCGACGTTTTACTACGTTAAAGGTGCTATATAAATGCAAGTTGTTGTTGTTGTGACTACGTGATGGGGAAGTGTGCACTCAATGCACTGTTTATCATGTATTGCCAGTGTAGTTCTTGTGGAGTTTAACATTGTTTCATACGTAGGTTTCTTATGCCATGTAGTAATATCTGAACCACTGACTTTAGTAACAGCTAAATAATTTTCTTATTAAATGTTATTGTGGGATCTTTACCTGTGTTTTAGGGATCAAATTCTGTTAATTTTTCCCATGAAACCAAAAATTGGTGGCCTTGATTTTCAAATTTTAACTTTTTAAAGTGTTAATCACTCATGCGTGCTTTCTTTCTCTTGCATGCTCTCTTTTTCTGTGTAATAAATACTGTATATTAGCTTTCTTGTAAAATATTTTGCATGAAATTAATAACGCTTTTCAAATTCTTTGCCCAGTTGATTTTCAAATAATTCAGGAAAATATACATAAGTATTAGTAGAGGACAGGAACAAGATGCATGCTGCAAGTTGCAGGCACAGGATTAGTTGGTAATTCTCTTTAGTTGATAGATTGATAGCTCCGGGAACAATATCAACTCGTGCCCCAGGCTTTGGAGAAAGGCTAGGGCCTCAAAACAAAGGAATTTGATAGTGTAAGATACAGCAATTTTGTAGATTAGTTTAATCATGTGAAATAGGTAACTTCTTTATTGTATTAGAAAGCTTTTTCCAACATTAGAAATGTGTTGCTGAGTAAACACGTGGCACTTGAAAGGATAAAAGGCTGTTTGTGGAGGTATGCCAGCGGTGGGAAGTTACCACTGGGTACCCCAAGGTATTCACACTGTATATTGATTCACAACAAGGGATGGAGACAAAACTGTCAAACCATGATACCAAGTTAGGGTTGGGAATGAAACAATCTATAGCAATTGGATCACGTACAGAGGAATCTAAATAGATTGGGAAGGTAGGCAGGAAAATTGCAAATAAAATTCATTGTCAACAAATGCAAAGCGATGAGACATGGGACGTAGAATAAGCAATATAGTCCACTTCTGATGATTCATCAATTTTTTGCATTGATTTTTGAATTATCCAAACATTCTATTTGAACAACATAAACACAGCAAAGTGCAAGTTTACTGCATTGGATAATTTGAAGTAAGTGGCTTTGAATTCTAATGAGTACACTATATATAAACTGATATTTGCCTACAGGGTACAGCATAGGAAAGGATTCAGGGTATTGGTGGACCAATGGATGAAACCACCTGTGTAAGTGTGTAGCTGCAGTATATAAGGCCAATAGAATCATGGGTTGTAGAGTGCATTAGATAGAAAACAAATTGCAGTCTGTGATACCCTATTCAAGGTACAGGAAACTTTTTTTTATCCGGCACCGACTGGACCGGCGTGGTGCTTGTTTATCAATAAGTCCGGATTACAGAGAGGTATAGTAAAAGGTATGAGAGCCCCGTACACGGGCACAGATCCAGGCATCCCCGTTGCATAGCAACAGGTGCAGGAACCCCGGCCACAGATCCAGGCGTCCCTGTTGCATAGCAACAGGTGCAGGAACCCCGGTTACACGGCCACAGATCCAGGAACGGCCACTAATATGAAGTAAACTTACCTGAACCTACTCCTGCATTTTGCCGGTTAACAGAGATTTCCGGTTATTTAGGTGCCGGTAAATCGAGAGTTTCCTGTAATGATTCTTCCCCATCTGGAGTACTGTGTGCAGTTCTGGTCATGATATTACAGGAAGGGCATCATGGGAAAAATGCAGCAAAGGGCTGCGTGTCTGATATCTGGCATCTGAGCTACAGGGAGAAACTACAGAAATTGAGTTTGTTTACACTAGTGATTAGAAAACTGACGGGATCTTCAAGGATATCAACCAGTTGAACCTTGAGGAACTGTTTACCATGGCCCTGAAAATGATAATGAATGGTCATGGGATGCACCTTGGAAGTTGGAGTGTCAGATGGAATATAACTCTTTCACGTAGTAAGATGGTGAATATATAGAATGGACATCCCAGGGAAGCTATCCAGGCTGATAACACTGATAATTTTAAGAGGGAGAGGAACAGGCATTTGGCAAGAAAATCGTTTTGAGGGATATAGGTCAAGGAACTATGTAATCTGTTTTTGAATTCAAGGACTGACCAGATGTACTGAAGTAGTCGTTTCATGTCCTGTATGTTCCTGTGATTTGATTAGTTGACTTTCCGATTTGGTGGAGATTTTGAGACTCTAAATCGTAACAATAACTTGCATTTATATAGCGCCTTTAATATAGAAATGTTTTTCCCCAAGGTGCTTCATGGAGGCGTAATCAGAAAAAGGAGACGCTGATCCAAAAGAGGCGCTATTAGGAGGGGTGACCAAAAGCTTGGTCAAAGCCATGGTTTTAAGGAGGGTCTTTAAGGAGGAGGAAAGGGAGGTGCAGATGCTGAAGGAATTCCAGAACAGCTGCCAAAGGTGGGGTGAAGTGAGCGGATGCACAAAAGGTCAGATTCAAAGGAAGAGTGTTCTGGGGTGGGGGTTTAGAGATGGGGGAGGAGTGAGGCCATTAACAGATTTAAACATTAGGAGGATGATTTTAAATTTGAGCTGTTGGGGAACTGGGAGCCACTGTAGGTCAGCAAGGGCTGGGGTAATGGGCACGGGGTACAGCGAGATAGGATACGGGCGGCCGTGTTTTGGATGAGCTGAAGTTTACGGAGGGTAGTGGATGAGAGGCTAGTCAGGAGAGCATTGGATTATTTGCGTTTGGAGGTGACCGGCAATGGATAGTTGAGTTGTGATTTTGTTTTTTTTTATTTCCAGCTAATCAATGTGATGCCAGTGTGATGGACAGCTGCACACTTTTGACTGTTTTTAAACAGATCTCCTATGGCCTTGCTTGCAATGAGCCAGAAGAGATGTTATTTTATAATACAGGCATTGTGCCATTTAATGCGCAATGAATTATCACCAGAACCACTTATTTATAGTGATCATATCAAATTGTTTATTTATTATTTGACATTCTGTGATTTGTACCACTGCTTTGAGGATTGAAATGCCCTGTCCAGTTTTCTGTGAAACCTGTAAATCAAGTTGTCTTGATTATTATATGTACCTTTACTTGTGTGCTCAGTTTTACCTCTTACATTTTTGAAAGCTCAGGATACACAAGAAAATATGGTAGGCAAGATGCAGCAGGTTCAGCTGGTATTTAGCTGAGATGGAGAGAGGGAGAACTCAGTTTTGGTAACACTGGACTAGGATCCTGGAGTTTGAAAGCCTTATGGTAGAAGTAGTGAGGTTTTCCAGCATGGTGTGGGGAGGTGGGGTGCGGTCCTGGTGTTTGCAGCATTGTGGTGTGGTCCTGGTGTATGGCGGCACTCACTGGGTGGTCCTGGTATTTGGCGAGTTTTCGCAACACTGGGAAAAGTGTAAAAGAATAACCCTACTGGAATTCTAAATATAACCGAACACAAGTATTGTAATTGTCTGTCTGTCTCTTGGCTGGATGCTTTCTGAAGTTAAATCAGATAATAGCTGTCATATATGGGAAAAACAAACTTAATTACTGTTACAAGCAAAGACACAACCCGATCTTTCCACTGAAAAGTGAATACCTTTTCTGTAAAATAATTGCTTTGAATTCTAAATGGAAACAAAAGAAATAATAAAGTGCAGATGGTCAAAGCAACCCTCACACTTGCTCCCTACTCCCAGGTGCTATATGGGTGAAGAGGAAATGTTGTCTGGAAGCCAGCAGTTCAGGGATGAATTTTGGAAATAGATGGATGTATGAATGTTCTGGAGACTTGCGTGATTATCCTTTGCGTTTAACAGTATTTATGTACAGGAAACTCTTTGGTATCCGGCACCGACGGGACCGGGATGGTGCCGGTTGATTAAAAATTCCGGATGATGGAGAGGGTTATCGACCGAGGCTATTTTTAACAAACAAAAATAAAATAAAATCAAGAAATGTGCTGTATACAGTAATTGGGTACTCACCTACAGAATGTTGTGTTAAATGGATGGTGGAAGATGCAAGTACTGCCAGTTGAGGGTAATCCTCTTTAATTACTTAACAGTAAAACAAAACTTATACAGAAAAATGGCAGATCGGAGGAGACTACCAGCAGCGCGGGAGAGTCAAACTCCTGTTATTGAGGTGTTCGAACTTCCGACAGCGCCAATAAGCCAAGTAGTGGCAGTTTGGAGAACTACCCCCACTGACTAACTCGGCCACTGCGGGAGACTCGGACTCGGCAACATTTCCGGTTATTGAGGTGTTGTTTTCTGAGTTTGAATTTTGCCGGTTAATAGAGAATTCCATATATTTAGGTGCCGTTTAAACGAGAGTTTCTTGTAGCACTTTACCTCTGAATTGAATGGATGAAGTAAGTTGCACATAATCTGTAGAAAGAGCAAACTTGCTGGATCTAATGATCTTTGTTTGTTCGATGCATTTGTATGTTCTAATGGTTAGGATTTTTTTTCAATGGCATAAGAATACTTGATTTACTTCTGTATTACCTCAAGTTAAGAATAACTAATTGGTGACTTACTGAACATGACTGCAGTGACAGTATATCTTTATCCAATCTTCAGGGACTTACTCTTTTCATTATTTGTTAATCCTGAATTCATGGCAATTAACAACTTAAACTTGGATTGGAAATAGTTAATAGGCAAACAATTAGAAATCTAGATTACGTCACCAATGAGAATTTCTATTCATGCTGGTGATATTGTAAAACCACAAGTCTAGTATTTGAAACCTAGAATATCTAGTATGGTATTTCAGTTTTAAAATGCATTGCATATCTGAATTTTTTTATGAACCCAAATACAAATTCAACATTGATCGTATCAGAATATTAGTTTAAGAATCCAAACCTACCTAAAATAAATTGCCTCATCTCCTGAAGTACACTTTGAAAATAAAATGTATTTGTTATTTGTAGAGAAATGAATGACTTCTGTAGACCAAATAAACCTTGGCCTTGAATGGCCTAAATCAAACTTCTTTTGATATGCTTACAAAAGCAATGATTTCGTTCCTCATAATTATAAGAGGACACAATATTATTTCTTGCCAACCTCTTAAAATTGTCACTGTTTAAAGCCATTTTAGGCTACAAAGCAAACCAAATACCAATAATGCATTTTAGCAAGAGCGGGTAACTTGACATTTATAAAAGCTATTTAAGGTGTCTCTTTCAGCATCAATTTATTACAAAAAGTATAATGAGCAAACCGTACAAATAGATAGTTAATGGACTTTGGAAATGTCAAACTATGCTACTAGTGGATATGCTAATTAGCACACTTGTACCTCATAAGGGGGAATTACTGCCAGTAGTTGTTTCCACAAAGGCTTCTCAACTACATCTAGTTGACATTTATTGCTTGCCCAGCAGCAAGAGGCTGTTAGCTTTCAGATAGCTGTGCTGAAGGTCAAATACAAAATGAAAGCAGATTTATTGCACCACCTGCGCCTCTCCAATATATCTGAATTTGAGAATTCAAAGACTTGGCTTAGAAGAAAAATAACTGAGCCTAAATGCTAACCCAAAAAAAGACGCTTTCATTGCAGTCAGTATTTTAAAGCTACAGAGCTCTTCAAACATTTTTTAGTAACTAATATAAATTTCCAAAGCTAGTATGTTAATTGGGTTCTGTTTAGTACATTAATTTATTTTAGTATCTACACTTGAATTACTGAACTGCATATTTGTCCATTGTGGTACTAAGCTTTAGGCTGCAACACCAGAACCTAGTTCTGTTATTGGACTACCAAGCAGAAGTTTGGCCTGGTGTTCAGATCTTCAGAAAAGAGATAATCTATTGGCGTGGATTGAGGATTGGTTAACAGACAGGAATAAACTGGTCATTTTCAGGATGGTAGGGTGTAACTAGTTGGGTGCAGCAAGGATCAGTGCTTAGACCGTGGCTATTTCCAATCCGTATCAGTGACTTAGATGAGGGGACCAAGTGTAATGTACCCAAGTTTGCTGGTACAAAGCTAGGTGGGAAAGTAAGCTGCGAGGAGGACGTAAAGAGGCTGCAAAGGGATATAGACTAGTTAAGTGATTGGGCAAGAAGGTGGCAGATGGAATATAATGTGCAAAATTATCCACTTTGGTAGGAAGAATGGAAAAGCAGAATGGCCCGTAATTTGCAGTCAGCAGCGAAGCAAAGGCGTTCGCTGCTGGCTCTGCAGTAAGCTTCCCACAAAGATCACGCAATCTCGATGGCAAGAAGTTCAGCTTTTCTGACATAATTGAAATCACCGCAAGTTAATGGGGATTCCCAGTGAAGAGCTGCTGTGACTGCACAGTGTTCAGCGCCATTCGCAACTCCACAGATAATGAAGCAGTCCATGCCTGCATGCAACATACCTGGACGACGTTCAGGCTTGGGATGATAAGTGGCAGGTAACATTCGTGCCACAGAAGTGCCAGACAGTGACCATCTCCAACAAGCTAGAGTCTAACCATCTCCCCTTGACATTCACTGGCATTACCATCGCCGAATCCCCCAGTATCAACATCCTGTGGGTCACCATTAACCAGAAACTTAACTGGACCAGCCACATAAATACAGTGGCAACAAGAGCAGGTCAGAGGCTGGGTATTCTGCGGTGAGTGTCTCATCTCCTGACTCCCCAAAGCCTTTCCACCATCTACAAGGCACAAGTAAGGAGTGTGATGGAATACGCTCCACTTGCCTGGATGAGCGCAGCTCCAACAACACTGAAGAAGCTCGACACCATCCAAGACAAAGCAGCCTGCTTGATTGGCACCACATCTACCACCTTAAACATCCACGCCCTCTACCACTGGCGCACTGTGGCTGCAGTGTGTACCATCTACAAGATGCACTGCAGCAAATTGCCAAGGCTTCTTCGGCAGCACCTCCCAAACCCGCGACCTCTTCCCATGCGCCTGCTGCCCTTGTCCTAGGTGGAACACCACCACCTCCAGGTTTCCCACCATCCTGACTTAGAAGTATGTCGCCGATCCATCATCGTCGCTGGGTCAAAATCCTGGAACTCCCTACCTAACAGCACTGTGGGAGTACCTTCACCACACAGACTGCAGCGGTTCAAGAAGGCAGCTCACCACTGTTAGATCCGTGATTCTGAGAGTATGATGTTTTTCAATAACCACACGGATGCTGTAACTTAACAATCAACAGGTATTTACTGGAGTAGGGTAGTCTCAAGACTGGGGGTACAGAGGCATGCTCAAGGCTTATATACAGGTGTGGTCACTGCCGGTACTACAGTATACAGGAGCTGTAAAAGTAGTTCTCTCTTAAAGGTACATACACTACAATTCCTCCCCTTTTAGATTAGCAGTACCCATAATATTCAACTAACAATTAACACTTTAACATGTACATTAAACAACAATAGTCCATTTATAGATTCAGTCTTTGGGGCGGCTTCCTGATCCTTTCGGGATAGTGCCTTTCCTGAGGTTCTTGTTCTTGGTGCGGAGGCGATTCTGGCCCCTTTTCGTCGGTTAGTTCGTCGGTTTCCACTGCTACTGGTTCGGAGGTAGATGCTACCGGTATGTCGGGTTCATCCCCATGTACGCGAGACATGGGGTTGACTCGTTCCTGTGATGCTAAGATCTGATCGACGTGGCGTCTCACAATGTTCTCCCCGACATCCACTGTGTACATTAATGGCCCCTGCCTTGTGCATATCGTTCCGGGTTGCCATTTCTCTGTTCGGTAGTCCCGGGCCAAGACTGGTTGTCCTACATTGAAGCTCCTTGTCGGCTTCTCATTGATGTGTGCTGGAATTGTTTATCCTGGAATTGTTTATCCTCAACATTTCTTCGCACATTTGGTCTGAGCAAGTCCAGACGAGATCTCAACCTTCGGTTAAAGAACATCATAGCCGGGGTCTGGTTGGTAACTGCATGTGTCGCGTTTCGGTAGGCTAATAAGAAATTGCCCCCCTTATGCTGTAGTGGAATTTCATCGTCGCACATGGACTTTATCGCCTTCTTAAAGGTTTGTACGAACCTCTCAGCCAATCCATTTGTGGCTGGATGATACGGGGCGGATGTGTAATGCCTTACCCCATTCCTTCTCATAAATTTTCGAAACTCTTTGGACACCAACTGTGGTCCATTATCAGAGCAAATCTGCTCTGGCGAGCCGTTCCTGGCAAATATGGTCCGTAGGACTGCAATCGTTTTCCTCTGTAGTGGTTGAGGACATTTTACTCCCCATACTAGGCTGAGGGCCTCCCTGTCAATCTGGGCGTAGTTGCGCTCGGCTGAGGTTAGTGACCGAGACGCAAAGGCTACTGGCCTCTCCAACCCGTCTGGGAATTTGTGCGACAGCACCGCTCCAATACCATAGGGTGATGCATCACATGCCAAATGAATTGGTAGTGCTGGGTTGAAATGGGCCAACACCTCTTTTGATGTGATCAATTCTTTACACTTCTGGAAAGCTCGTCTACATTCGTCATTCCACTTCCATGGTACCCCTGTTTGCAGTAGGGTGTTCAGTGGGTGTAATACCGTGGACAAATTTGGTAAGAACTTATGGTAGCAGTTTACCAGCCCAAGGAACGACCTCAGTTGTGACACATTTTCCGGTGCCGGAGCCTTGACCACTGCCTCAATCTTTTCAGGTGACTTATGTAACCCCTCTTCATCGATGACGTGGCCGCAATACGAGACCTGCTTCTGGAAAAACTCGCACTTGTGATTAGCTCGTAGCCCATATTCCTTTAATCTGGTGAGCACCTTCTCCAAGTTGGCGAGGTGATCACTGTCATTTTCGCCCGTGACCAGGATGTCGTCCAAATAACACTGGGTCCCTGGAATCCCTTGCAGGACTTGATCCATCGCCCTTTGCCAAATAGCCGGAGCCGATGCTACCCCGAACGCCAGCCGGTTGTATTGATAGAGACCTTTGAGTGTTGATCGTAAGGTATTGTTTCGAGGCTTCTTCTGCCTCCATTTGCAAGTATGCCTGGGCTAGATCAATTTTGGTGAAGCGTTTACCTCCAGATAGCGAGGCGAAAATATCCTCAATTCGTGGAAGCGGATATTGTACCGTGTGAAGGGCTGGGTTCACTGTCACTTTAAAATCCCCACAGATGCGGACCTTCTTTGGTTCCCCAGGCGTATTACTCAACGACCTCTTCATTACAGGAACGATGGGTGTAGCCCACTCGCTCCAGTCTACTTTGGACAGTACTCCTGAACGTTCCAACCCTTCCAGCTCTGCTTCGACAGCTGGTCTGATCGCATAAGGCACTGGTCTGGCCTTAAGAAACTTTGGGCTTGCATTTTCCTCTATTTTAATCGTTGCTGTTATGCCTTTTAGTGTTCCAAGTCCCTCCTGGAACACTTCTTTTGCGTCAGTTAGCATTTTTGACAGTCGTCCAGGTGTGACGTAGTCATCCTTTTTGGCCTCAACCTTCAGTGCCTGTATGGAATGCCAATCTAATTGTATCTTCCGGATCCATTCGTGTCCTAGCAGTGGTGGTCCTTCATCTGGCAATACATATATGTCCATTTTAGGTATTTCCTAGCCTTTGTATATCACTTTCACCCTTATTTTCCCTTTGGGGTAGACTTTTTGCCCCGTGTACATCTTCAAGACAATCTCTGTAGCTTTCAAGGGTATATGTGAAAATAGCCGCTTGTAGTCCCTTTGGTTTATGACTGTTAGGGCTGATCCTGTGTCCAATTCCATTTTCATTTGGACTCCGTCTATCTTGAGTGTGACCCAGATAGTCTGGTGATCCTCCATTTTGGTTACCTTATGTAGTTTCAGACAACCCAGCTCCTTGCTTCCGGAGTCTGTATCACTTTTCTGTTCGTCTGAACTACTGTCCATCACCTTATGTACCTTTTTGTACTTCTCCTGTGGAGATTTCTTGCTGTTGGTTTTCTTCCCTGACCTGCAGACTCTTGCTATGTGTCCTGCTTTTCCACACTGTCTGCACACTTGGTCCTTGAACCAACAATCCTTCTGGTCGTGTGTTGTTCTGCCGCAGCGATAACACTTCCCTGTTCCATAGGACATTTCATTGGTGCCATATTCTTGCTGTCTCCGTTGTATCTCTGCAGCGCCCCTTGCGGCTGCTTCGTGTGATACTGCCATACTGAAAGCCTTGTCCAGCGTAAGATCCTTTTCTGATAGAAGCCGTTTCTGGGTTCCTTCACTTTGCAGCCCACACACAAACTTGTCCCTTAACGTATCTGCTAGTCCCACTCCAAACTGGCAGTGTTTCGATAGCTTGCGCAGTTCCGTTAAGTACTCAGCATTGCTTTCATCTTTGTGTTGGTTCCTTTTATGGTACTTAAATTGTTCTGCTATCAGCAGCGGTGTGGGGTTTAAGTGGTCCTGTAGGATTTCTACTATGCTTTCGGAATTCTTGTTCACAGGCTTCTCTGGGGTTATTAGGTTTCGCAGTAACCCATAAGTTTTTGCACCCATGGCATTTAACAAAACCAGTGCTTTCCTAGCATCTGGCACTTCATTCGCCCTGCAGTACACCTCAATACGCTCCACATATGTCGCCCAATATTCAACTTCATTGTCGAACGTAGAGATACTGCCACTCTTCGGCATCCCTGGGTGTGATTTAACTGTCAAAAATGGCGTCTCCCGCGCTTTCCCTTCTTCTCCGCTGGCACAAAATGGCGTCTCCCGCGCTTTCCTTTCTTCCCGCGCTCGCCCTTCTCCGCTGCGGCTTCTAAAAATGGCGTCTCCCGCGCTCTTCCTTCTCAATGGCGTCTCCCGCACTCTCCCTCCTTCTCCCCGCGGACACTGTTGAGCCCTGGCTGTGCTCTGCGCGTTTTTTTTTTTCTGTGCGCCTTTCCCGTTTCCGCCGCTCGGTCCTGAACCCGGCTGCTGCTTTACCCTCTCCCTCTCCGTTTTGTTTTTCCTCGACGCCGCTCGGTTTTCAACCCCCGGCTGTGCCCTGTGCGCTTCACCCTCTATCTTACCCCGTCGACGCTGCTCGGCTTTTTCTCCGCCGTCGGTCGGCTCCAGCCGCCGCTGTCCGGGAAGGGTCTGCGCTGTACCTGTCGTCAGTCTGTTGCTGATCGTCGTGGCTGGGGAACCAAGCCTGGCTCTCCACAGCCTCCCCTGCGATGTTCACACTCTGCCGGACGACTGGGCGGTTGCTCGTGGTCGACGCCCGTGCTTCTGGCCTCGACTTTCTTCCACCGCCCTCCCGGAGCGAATCCTCGAAGGGAAATGCAGAGTTGCAGGTAGATTCGAATCGGCACTCGTCGCCACTGTTAGATCCGTGATTCTGAGAGTATGATGTTTTTCAATAACCACACGGATGCTGTAACTTAACAATCAACAGGTATTTACTGGAGTAGGGTAGTCTCACGATTGGGGGTACAGAGGCATGCTCAAGGCTTATATACAGGTGTGGTCACTGCCGGTACTACAGTATACAGGAGCTGTAAAAGTAGTTCTCTCTTAAAGGTACATACACTACAATTACCACCACCATCTCGATGGCAATTAGGAATGGGCAATAAATGCTGGCCTTGCCAGTGACTCCCACATCCCATAAATGAATTTTTAAAAAAGCAGCCAATCAAAACACAAAATTCTCAGACCGCGAACCAGGAAGTGAGTAAGCTCCTATGATTCTAACTTTTTAAAAATGTTAGAGAGCAAAACAAAAATTGGGGCTCTCGCATGGGGAAAAGGCAAACCTGAAATAAAAATGAACAAATGTTAAAAAAGAATAATAATTTTTTATTAAAATGGATATATTTGACACCATAAAATTAAAATTAGTTTTTCAAGGCCATAACCTTTGTTTAGCAGTCAATACGATGTTAAGACCCCAGGGTCTAACTTTTAGTGGGGTATTTAACAGCGGTATTACTGCAGAAGAGCCGAAGTTTTCATCAGTTTCCACGATTTGATAGATTACACTGATTGTCGCGGGGTGGGGTGGGGGGGGGCGGGGGGCACAGCACAGCCAGTGTCTGAGCAATGAATTGAGTAGTCATAACTTCAGGATTTCTGCGTTGGGATGCGCATGTGCGACACCCTGAAGTTACGGTCAGTTTCAAAGGGGTAATAGCAAACTGTGCTTGTTCGCTGTTATTACCCACTTCAAATTCAGGGCTGTTATTTTTTTAAAAGGTGAGACACTAGTGAATGTGAGGATTCAGAGGGATTTCGATGTCGGTGTACATGAATCAAAGAAAGTTAACCTGCAGGTACAGCAAGCGATTAGGAAGGCACATGGTATATTAGCCTTTATTGCAAAGGTGTTCCAGTATAAGAGTAGGGAAGTCTTGCTGCAATTATATAGGGCTTTGGTGAGACCACACCTGGAGTACTCTAGAGTTTTGGCCTCTTTACCCAAGGAAGGATATACTTGCCTTTAGAGGGGGTGCGATGAAGGTTCACTGAATTGATTCTTGGGATGAGAGGGTTGTCCTATGAGGAGAGGTTGAGTAGAATGGGCCTATATTCTCTGTAGTTTAAAAGAATGAGAGGTGATCTCATTGAAATGTATAAAATTCTTAGAGGGCTTGACACAGTAGATGCTGATGGGCTGTTTCCCCTGGCTGGAGAGTCTAGAACTAGGGATCATTGTCTCAGGATAAGGGGTTGGCCATTTTGGACTGAGGAAATTTCTTCAGAGGTTTGTGAATCTTTGGAATTCTCTACCCCAGAGGGCTGTGGATGCTCAGTTGTTGAGTACACTCAAGACTGAGATCGCTAGATTTTTGGGTACTAAGGGAATCAAGGGATATGGGGATAGGGCGGGAAAGTGGAGTTGATGTAAAAGTTCAGCCATGATCTTATTGAATGACAGAGCAGGCTCGAGGGGTCGTATGGCTTACTCCTGTTCCTATTTTTTATGTTCTTATAATGTGCATTGATGGTGTGTAACCCTATGTTTGTGGAGAATAGTGTTGTTGAGTGAGAATTTGAGGTAAATGTTATGAAATAGAATTCCTGCTGTAGAATTTTGCATGATTGGGTGCTTATTGGGAATTTGGATACAGGAATCAGTGTCCCATAATATTCTTTACTGACCTCTGGCTGATTTCCCAATGTGCACTCCTACTGTACAAAGCCCCACACTAAACCATAAAGTCTGCCCCCTTTGGTTTGTATGTGAACTGATTTAAATTCCTTGTGCAAAGTAGGTGGAAGAAATGTTAATTTATGCACATCTATTGACTCTAGAAAGGCCTTTTCTGCCAAATGACCTGTTTCTTTCCAGGGATAGTAATATTGTACCATGCAGTTTTACAAGAAATTTCAAGATCCAAAAGAAAATCTTTACTGATTTGAGAATCTAATAAGCTGGAGAATAGTTCTAGCAGCCCACAGTCTTTGTGTCTAGCCAAGTAAGTATGATGGTGACTCTCAAATCTTCCTCTTTCTGCATCATCTGGGGAAATGTTTGAAAACTTCACTAAGGACTAGTATGTAACACTGAAGCATGCAACTTTACATTGTATTGAACTCAATGATGAAATTGTTAGCTGTGCCAAACAATGTATTGGTCGCCTGCTTGATGCATGTGTACGCTGCAGATTGACTGTTGCTGATGCCCCCTGAGTAGTCTGAGACACAAGTTCAGAGCTGGAGTGATTTTTTGTTGTTGTTGAGAACCGCTGGCATTTCCATGCAAGCCCTGGCATTTAGCTGCAGGTCTGCTTGTAGCAGTGCACAGAATTTTGTTGTTGCCTTCCTGGTGAAGCTTAGCATGTGCATCCACTGTTCCTCTGATGATCCAGGTAAGTTCTCCTATGTCTATATATGTGGTTGGGAGGGTAACAACAGATGGCTCCGGTAGTGTAGTATCACATGTCTGGCACCCTTCCATTCTTCCTCATCCTCTTCATTTATACCACTTTAAAGAAGAATTCCTTTAGAAATGCTCTTTGTCCAATTAGTAGGCCGGGAGGAGAATATTGGCTTTACCATGAACTCCCTTCAACCACAGAGATGGTCCCAGGGAAAAGATAATTTTTTAAAAACACACACACAGATAAAAAGCTAACGGTACCATTGCAGGCATTCTAAATAGGTCCTATTCATAGGAATGAGAATTGCTAGCTGTAATGAAATCTGTTTGTCTTAATCCTGTATTCATTTTGCACTCATGTATATTACCCTCCCCCACTGTGTATAGTTTCACTTCCTCTTTCCCGACTAACCTGGGAGGTTCCAGGTCTTGGCTCTTGGCTCCGCCCCTGACTTCTCTTACATAAAGATCCCAGGATCTGTATGACTCATTCCTGTGAACCAGTCGGCGTGTTGAGATGTTAGCTCTGATCTTAGTGATTAAAAGCCTACTTGTTTAAGTCTATAACTTCTAGTTTTGTGGTTATTGAAGGCCCATCAATTTTAATCACTATAAAGAATACTAGGATGGATCGACTCCTAAAACCAGAGCGTCTGGACTTGGATCCACATTCTGCTGAAGCATCAAATCAATTTGGACACTGGCTCAAATGCTTCGAACTCTTCGCGGGGGCCTCATCCGCTAGCGAGGTAGATAAACTGAGTCTACTGACTACTCGCGTAAGTCATCGGATTTATTCGTTCATCCGGGACACCACCTCTTACACGGAGGCCATCGCTATCCTGAAGGCCCAATACCAGAGGCCGGTAAACGAAGTGTACGCCAGACATCTGCTGGCTACACGCAGGCAGTGACCAGAGGAATCAATGGACGATTTCTTACAGGGCCTAAAGGGCCTGGTCCGGGACTGTAACTGCAAGGCCGTGACGGCCAACGCGTACTCTGATGAATTGGTCCGCGATTCCTTCATCACGGGCCTCAAATCGAATTATATCTGGCAGAGACTGCTGGAGAAGGAGGTCCTGGACTTAAAAAAGGCAGTGGCCACTGCGCGATCGCTGGACGTGGCCCAGAAAAACTCTGACTCTCATTCTTCCGGCCATGCGGCCCTCACCGCCTCGTGCGCGCCGAGGGGGCCGCCATCTTGGAATCAGCCATCTTCCCCATCCAGGTCTCAGACCAGCTCTA
Source organism: Somniosus microcephalus (assembly GCF_052327205.1). Classification (NCBI taxonomy): domain Eukaryota; kingdom Metazoa; phylum Chordata; class Chondrichthyes; order Squaliformes; family Somniosidae; genus Somniosus; species Somniosus microcephalus. The sequence continues at coordinate 296,359,033 of NC_140989.1, read as the reverse complement.
CGCCGCCGGAGTCCCCACACAGAAGTTCACCCAGGAGTCCTACTACAGCGGCAATGTCTCGAGGCCCGAAATGCTACTTCTGCGGCCAGGCCAAGCACCCCAGACAACGATGCCCAGCGAAGGACGCTACATGCTTCAAATGTAAGAAAAAGGGGCATTTTAGCAAAGTCTGCAGGGGGAATCCGATTTCCAACTCCGTCACCGCCTCGTGCGTGCCGTGCGGGCCGCCATCTTGGGATCCGCCATCTTTTCCCGACTCAACGGCCGCCCAGGGCCCAACAGTGGCTTCGATCACGGTGGATCAATCCAGGCCACACCCGTTGACAAAGTCCATGATGGATATACAGGAAAACGGGAATTTAACTAAATGTTTAATTGACTGTGGGAGTACCGAGAGTTTTATCCACCCTAGCCTGGTACGGCGGCACTCATTAACGGTAACCCCTACACGGAGCAGAATTGCTATGGCTGCTAAGCCCCACACTTCGGACATTTTGGGCTACTGTGTGATAACACTGACTGTAAAAGGCACGGACTACAAGGATTTTAAACTCCTCGTGATGCCAGAACTCTGTGTTAATGTAATCTTGGGCCTGGACTTCCAGTGCCACCACGAAAGTGTCACACTAGCATATGGTGGGTCCCAGCCGCCACTCACAGTCTGTGGCCTATCAACCTTAAAAATCAGCCCACCCTCTTTATTCGCTAATCTCGCTCCGAACTGTAGGCCCATAGCGACCAAAAGTAGACGGTACAGTCTGGAAGACAGACACTTTATCAAGGCGGAAGTGGACAGACTCCTGCGGGAAGGCATTATTGAATGCAGTACCAGCCCGTGGCGTGCCCAAGTAGTCATAGTTAAAAATAGCGAAAAGAAACGGATGGTAATTGACTACAGCCAGACTGTTAATATTTATACCCAGCTGGACGCCTACCCTTTACCCCGCATATCAGAAATGGTCAACCAGATTGCGCAATACCGAGTCTTCTCGACTATCGACCTCAAATCCGCGTATCACCAGCTCCTCATTAGAACGGAGGACCACCCATACACCGCCTTCGAGGCGAACGGGCGCCTCTACCATTTTCTCAGAGTGCCCTTCGGGTTAACAAATGGGGTCTCGGTCTTCCAACGTGAGATGGACCGCATGGTTGACGAGAATAAACTACAAGCTACCTACCCCCATCTGGACAATGTCACTATCTGCGGGCACAACCAGCAAGACCACGATCTAAATCTTGGGAGATTTTTAAAAACTGTCCTAAAGCTGAATCTAACCTACAACGAAGACAAATGTGTCTTCAACACAACCCGTCTCTGTATCCTCGGCTGTATGGTGGAAGATGGAGTAATTGGACCGGACCCTGACCGATTACGCCCCCTAAAGGAACCGCCCCTGCCACACAATCCCAAAGCTTTAAAAAGGTGCCTGGGATTTTTTTCGTATTATGCCCAATGGGTGCCCAATTACTCTGATAAGGCCCGACCCCTCATTAAATCGACGTCCTTCCCACTATCAGCTGAAGCTCGGGAGGCTTTCACCAGTATTAAACAGGACATTGAAAGGGCTGCAGTGTGTGCAGTGGACGAATGCATTCCCTTTCAAGTCGAAAGCGATGCGTCAGACTTTGCCTTAGCTGCGACCCTCAATCAGGCTGGGAGACCTGTGGCCGCCTTCTCCCGAACCCTTCAGGGACCTGAAATCAGGCACTCTTCTGTCGAGAAGGAGGCACAGGCTATAGTGGAGGCAGTGCGGCACTGGAGACACTACCTAGCCGGCAAACGTTTCACCCTGCTCACCGACCAGCAGTCGGTGGCTTTCATGTTTAATAACAAACAAAGGGGGAAAATCAAGAATGACAAAATACTCAGGTGGAGGATCGAACTATCCACGTTCGACTATGATATGTACAGGCCGGGAGCCCTGAATGAACCCCCAGACGCCCTATCGCGGGGAATGTGTGCCAGCATTCATACGGACAAATTACAGGGTCTCCACAACAACCTCTGTCACCCAGGGGTCACCCGACTATACCATTTTATAAAGTCCCGCAATCTGCCCCACTCCATCGAGGATGTCAGGGCAATGACCAGAGCCTGCCGCATCTGTGCGGAATGCAAGCCTCGTTTCTACAGGCCTGACCGTGCACACCTTTATCAAAGCCACACGGCCATTCGAGCACCTAAGTCTGGACTTCAAGGGACCCCTTCCCTCTGCCGACCGTAACGTATACTTCCTCAATATCATTGATGAATATTCCCGCTTCCCCTTCGCCATTCCCTGCCCAGATATGACCAGTGCCACAGTCATCAAGTGTCTCTGTAATCTATTCTGCATGTTTGGCATGCCGAACTACATACACAGCGATAGGGGCACGTCATTCATGAGTGATGAGCTGCGCCAGTTCTTGCTCTCGAAGGGGATAGCCACTAGCAGAACCACTAGCTACAACCCCCAAGGTAATGGGCAAGTGGAAAGGGAGAATGCTACTGTTTGGAAGGCTGTCACGTTAGCCTTAAAGTCAAAAGGCCTTCCGACCTCCCGCTGGCAGGAAGTCCTCCCAGACGTGCTCCACTCCATAAGGTCTCTGGTATGTACTGCCACTAACGCTACCCCTCACGAAAAGATGTTTGTTTTCCCCCGGAAATCCACCTCGGGCATATCTCTACCCGCGTGGCTGACGTCTCCGGGGACAGTACTATTGTGGAAGCACGCGAGAGGCCATAAAACGGACCCCCTTGTGGAAAAGGTACAGCTCCATGCAAACCCTCAGTACGCCTATATCGAATACTCTGACGGGCGAGAGGACACTGTTTCCATAAAAGACCTCGCTCCCTCGGGGAGCGGAGAGAATGATGGGAGACTACCCGATGAAGACCTGCACTACAAAGAGACAGGACGCCCAGAGGTAGCAATACCCAACTCCTGGAGGACACTGCAGATAGAGGGCACTGCAGATAACCTGGAAGACACTGCGGAGGCCCGGACAGCGGAGGAACCAGAATCCACTCCCCTAGAGGCACCCCAACTGGCTTTGCGCCGATCACTGAGAACTGCAAAACCTCCTGACAGACTCACTTATACCAACTTTTAAGAAACATCACCCCGATGGACTAAATCTATAGAAGGGGTGAATGTAATGAAATCTGTTTGTCTTGATCCTGTATTCATTTTGCACTCATGTATATTACCCTCCCCCACTGTGTATAGTTTCACTTCCTCTTTCCCGACTAACCTGGGAGGTTCCAGGTCTTGGCTCTTGGCTCCGCCCCTGACTTCTCTTACATAAAGATCCCAGGATCTGTATGACTCATTCCTGTGAACTAGTCGGCATGTTGAGATGTTAGCTCTGATCTTAGTGATTAAAAGCCTACTTGTTTAAGTCTATAACTTCTAGTTTTGTGGTTATTGAAGGCCCATCACTAGCCAAAAAAGACCATGGTGCTTCTTGTTCATCTGCCATCCTGGTAGGCACATGATACAGCAATAATGGAGTTGTTGACTAATCATAAGTATCAATTCATCTACAGATCCGTACAAAGCGATTAAAAACCCATCGGTGGTAGAAAGCTTTAAGAACCATAGGTCCAAAGTCACTTGTTCTTCCCAAGCATGCTACACTTGCCATATGTCATATCTCAAATTACTCGTATGCTGTATTCCAAAAAATTTCTGACAGGAATCTTATATAATTTGCATTTGAATGAATCAACACTTTCTGTTTCTACTGTCTCCCGAAGGGAGCCTGTTCCGTAGATTTACTACTCGCTCACTGAAATCATTTTTTTGTAGATTAGGTTTGAATTTACACGTCAAGTGTAGGCCATGTCCACTGTTTCTAGTGTTCTGGACAAAATGAAACAGCTTTTCGTGGTCTACATTATCTAGTCCCTTTCGAATCTTAAACAGCAATCCTATTTTCCAGTGAGAAAATGCCCAATTTACATTATTGCTCCTCATCATTCAATCCCTCCACCCTCCATTCCCTCAGTTAGTCTGGTTGCCCTCTTCTGTATCCTCTCAGTAACTGCAATATCCTTTTTGTACTGTGGTGTCCAGAACTGTGTACAGTATTCTAAGTGCGGTCACACCAATGACTTGTAACAAACAGGATTACAGGAAACTCGTTTAAACAGCACCTAAATATCCGGAATTCTCTATTAACCGGCAAAATTCAAACTCCGAAAACAACACCTCAATAACCAGATATTTTGCCGAGTCCGAGTCTCCCGCAGTGGTCGAGTTAGTCAGTGGGGATAGTTCTCCAAACTGCCACTACTCGGCTTCTTGGCGCTGTCGGAAGTCTGAACACCTCAATAACAGGAATCTGACTCTCCCGCGCTGCTGGCAGTCTCTTTAACACAACATTCTGTAGGTGAGTACCCAATTATACTGCATATTTCTTGATTTAAAAAAAAATGTTGTTTGTTAAAAATAGCCTTGGTAGATAACCCTCTCCGTCATCTGGAATTTTTAATCAACCGGCACCACCCCGGTCCCATCGGTGCCGGATACCAAAGAGTTTCCTGTACCTCACTATTTTGGCTCAATAATTACTTTTAATACATTCCAATGTCTGATTTGCTTGACTCAGTCACTGAGCATTGTTGCGATAGCTTCAATTATCAATCAGGACCCCCAGATCTCTTTCATTTTTCATACACATTATCTTCATTCATAGGAGCATAGGAACAGGAGTAGGCCATTTAGCCCCTCGAGCCTCAATGAGATCATGGCTGAACTGTGACCTAACTCCATATACCGTCTTTGCCCCATATCCCTTAATACCTTTGGTTAACAAAATCTGTCAATCTCCGATTTAAAATTAACAATTGACCTCTCACCAATTGCTGTTTGCGGAGGAGTGTTCCAAACTTCTACCACTCTGTAGAAGTGTTTCCTAACCTCAATCCTGAAAGAAACAGAAAATGCTGGAAATACTTAGCAGGTCAGGCAGCATCTGTGGAGAGGGAAATAGTTAACATTTCAGGTTGATGACCTTTCGTCAGAACTGGAAAAAGTCAGAGACTTAACAGATTTTAAGCACGTGCAGGGAAAGGGGGGAGGGGAGGAAAGGTTAAATGACAAAAACTATGATTGTACCATTAATCTCTCGTAACTTCCACCCGATCACAGACCTTCCCGTTTGTTCTTTCCTCTCCTTCCCTGCTCATGCACTTGCTTAAAATCTGTTACATCTCTAACTTTTTCCGGTTCTGACAAAAGGTCATCGACCTGAAACGTTAACTCTGTTTCTCTCTCCACAGATGCTGCCTGACCTGCTGAGCATTTCCAGTATTCTCTGTTTTTATTTCAGATTTCCAGCATTCACAGTATTTTGCTTTTGTATTCACTCCTGAAAGGCCTGGCTCTAAATTTTAGGCTATGTCCCCTAATCCTAGACTTCCCAGCTAGCGGAAATAGTTTCTCTCTATCTACCCTATCGGTTCCCCTTAATATCTTGAAAACTGATCCAATCACCCCATAACCTCTTAAATTTCAGGGAATACAACCTTAGTTTGTGTAACCTCTCCTTGTAATTTTAACCTTTAAGTCCAGGTATCATTCTAGTAAATCTATGCTGCACTCCCTCCAAAGCTGATGCGTCCTTCCTAAGGTGTGGTGCCCAGAACTGCCTGCAGTACTCCAGGTGTGGTTTAACCAGGGCTTTGTATAGCTGTAGCATAACATTTACTGCTTTGTATTCTAGTCCTCTAGATAGCTATGCCTGCCTTTTCGTGGGATATGTGGAACACTCTTTGTTCCAGTCCTACTCGGGTCCCCTCCCTCACCTCTTTTTCCGATACATTGATGACTGTATCGGTGCCGTTTCCTGCTCTCGCCCCGAACTAGACAATTTCATTCGCTTTGCCTCCAATTTCCACCCTTCCCTTACCTTCACATGGTCCATCTATGACTCTTCCCTTCCCTTCTTCGACTTCTGCGTCTCCATATCTGGGGATAGGTTATCGACCAATATTCACTACAAGCCCACTGACTCCCACAGCTACCTGGACTACACTTCCTCCCACCCCGCCTCCTGTAAGGACTCTATTCCATTCTCCCAGTTTCTCAGTCTCCGCCGTATCTGCTCCGACGATGTCACCTTCCACACCAGTGCTTCTGACATGTCTTCCTTTTTCCGCAACCGAGGATTCCCCTCTACCGTGGTTGACACGGCCCTCGACCGTGTCCGTTCTATCTCCCGCACTTCTGCCCTCACCCCTGCCCCTCCCTCCCGGAACCACGATAGGGTTCCCCTTGTCCTCACTTTTCACCCCACCAGCCTCCGCATTCAACGGATTATCCTCCGCCATTTCCGCTACCTCCAAAGTGATCCCACCACCTAACGCATCTTCCCCTCCCTTCCCCTTTCAGCATTCCGTAGGGACCGCTCCCTCCGAGACACCCTAATCCACTCCTCTATCACCCCCAACAGCCCTTCCCCTTCGCCTGGCACCTTCCCGTGCAAGCGCAGGAGATTTAACACCTGCCCCTATACCTCCCCCCTTCCCACTGTCCAGGGCCCCAAACACCCCTTCCAGGTGAAACAGCGATTTACTTGTATTTCTTGCAATCTAGTATACTGTATTCGCTGCTCACGATGCGGTCTCCTCTACATTGGGGAGACCAAACGCAGATTGGGTGACCGCTTTGCGGAACACCTCCGTTCAGTCCGTAAGGGTGACCCCGAGCTTCCAGTCGCCTTTCATTTTAATTCACCGCTCCATTCCCACTCGGACCTCACCGTCCTTGGCCTCTTGCATTGTTCCACGGAAGCTCAACGTAAACTCGAGGAACAGCACCTCATCTTCCGATTAGGCACTTTGCAGTCTTCCGGATTCAATATCGAGTTCAACAATTTCAGATCATAACCTCGGCCCCTATTACATTTTTACTTATTTTTTCCACCCCTTTGTTTTGGGTCTTCCCTTCCCCCTCCCCCCTTTCCTTTTATTTTCTCTCTCCCACATGGCAGCTCTGTCTCATCCTGCCAGTACACTTCACACCTAATCTCAGCCGTCTTTTGTCTCCACTTGTCCTATTACCATTTCGTCTGGTTTTGAATACCTATTAATGTCTCTTACTACTTTTGTTCTATCACAGCCCTGCCTTCGATCTATTTTATTTCCTTTCCAGTTTTGAAAAAGGGTTTCGACCTGAAACGTCAACTCTAATTTCTCTCCATGGATGTTGCCTGGCCTGCTGAGTTTTTCCAGCATTTTCTGTTATTTTGGATTTCCAGCATCTGCAGTATTTTGCTATCCCTCTAGATATAAAGCCTGGAGAGAGATATGTGGCTCTCTTTGCAATTTTATGTTTCCATCTATACTGGTTACAATGCCGCCTATCTTTTGTGTCATCAGCAAACTTGGATATGTGGCTCTCTATCCGGTCATCTAAGTCGTTAATAAATAGTGAATAGTTGAGGCCCCAATACAGATCCCTGTGGGACACCACTAGTCACATCCTGCCAATTTGAGTACCTGACCATTTTCCCTACTCTCTTGCCTCCTGCCACTCAGCCAATTTCCTAACCAAGTCTATAATTTGCACTCCATTTCATGAGCTTCAACTTTAGCTAACAGTCTCTTATGAAGGACTTTATCGAATGCCTTATGGAAGTCCATATAAATAACATCCATAGACATTCCCCTGTCCACTACTTTAGTCACCTCTTAAAAAACATTCAGTCAGGTTGATCAGGCATAATCTAACCTTTACCAATCCATCTTTGATCAGCTCAAAATTTTCACGGTGTTCAGTCATTCTATCCTTAGTTATGGACTAGTAATTTCCCTTCTAAGAAATAATCCTTTCCTGGATTTTTTGTCACCATGTGAAGCATTTTGCATTTATCTACATGGGAATTAGGCAGACAGATGGCAGATGAAATCCAAAGTATATTCATTTCATATCCTGTTTTAGAGCCGAGGTGAGATCTTGAGTTTCTTTGGCTTTTGCACTGCACTGATGCTTAAGTTTGATCGTATCTTAGAGGCACAGAACAGGGCCATTTGGTCCATCATGCCTGCACTGATTCTTTGCTAAAGCAATGTAATGTAGTCTCAGTCTTGCTCACTCCCCATAGTTCTGCATTTTATTTGTCTACTATTCCTGTAAAATCTACAGTAGTCTAAGTCTCAGCTGCTTGTGACAAATAATTTAATGCTGTAACAATTCTCTACATGAAGACATTTTTTTTATCCCCTCTCTATTTTCTTTGTCACTATTTTAAACTCACTTCCCAACCAGAGGAAGTATTCTTTCTCTATTCACCCATCATCATTTTAAAAAACTCTAATATAAATTTTTGGCTTTCTTTGCTCCAGTGGAATTATCTCCAGTCTCTTCTCATAACTGTCGTGTTACAATCCTTGTGTCATCCTGTTTAATGTCCTTTGTTTAAGGGATGCCCAGAATTACACATGCTACTCTTAACTGTGACCTAACCATTTCTTTACACCAATTTATCTTTTCTTTTACATTCTATGCACCGATTTACCTGCACTTGCACTTTCAAGGAATTGTGTATTTGAACTTCTAGGACCGGAATCTTACTGGCGCTGCGAGTGCTAGTTTGGAGGCAGGTCTGCTGTCAAAATGGCAGTGATTGACAGCGGGGCGGAAGCCCGCTCTGAACCTGCCTCCTTGTTAATTTCCCAAGTGCCGTGCCGGCTCTGCCTGCGGTTTGCAGACCCAGCACTAAGCGGCAGGTCAGGCAATACCACCTTTAAAGGTATTTAAGCAGCATTTTACCAGGACCTACTGATTTTTCCATGTTTTTTGAGATTTCCAGTGCTCGGGGATCATGTCGGGTAAGTGTGTTAGGTTCTCAATGACTCTCCATTGCTGTGAATTGTTGACAGCTGTAAAAGTGGTATAAAAGCTACCATTTCACAGCTGTTCAATTTCCAATCTTAGAAGCTGGAGCCTTCAGGATATGGAATGCATTTTTCAGCTCTATGGAGGTTTGAAGTGTTTGGAGCAAACTCTCTATCCAGTGTCACCTCCTTGGAGCAACTTCTCACCATTGACAGATCGCTTCTGTCATCTCAACTTCAGCTGCCATCAATTTCATCAGCATCAGTGCCCTTGAAAAAATCTCACCTTGGTCCTCGGAATCCTACTACGATCAGCCCCAACACGAACATCACCAGGCACACCAGCAGCACCAACCTTCTCCGCAATCACCTGATGCTGCACAGGGCATCAGCACCCGAGCACCTTGCTGTCCGGGAGGCCAAGGATGGCCTCACCATGGCCAGATTTACTTCACTTGACGCTGTACAACCTGGCTGCCACATGATATGCCAGTTTGACACCACCCCACACCAACACCATAAAGCATCCCTACAGTGCCCAAGCCATTCCTTTCACACTCCTTACCATTGTGTGTGGGGGGGGGGGTACCATTATGTCTCACCATTCACTGCAACCCACTAAGCCACTTCCAAAGTTGTACATAAACCTGTCAAAGAACGCAAAGTGTTGAAAATAAAGATCTCAATGTTTGACAACACATTGAGAAACTTTACATGAACATTGGCGATAACACCTAACTGCCTACCCTTGCGTGTTACCTAAAGGCGGAAGTCACACCCCCATCCACATCAATGGGGCTGTGGTGGAAAGGGTGGACAGCTTTAAGTTCCTCGGAGTCCACATCACGGAAGACCTCCTGGTCCCTCAATACCTCCTCTCTGGTGAAGAAGGCCCAGCAGCGCCTATATTTCCTAAGGAGGCTGAAGGGATGTAACCTGTCACCCCTGATCCTCTCTAACTTTTACCGCTGCACAATAGAGAGCATCCTGACAAACTGTATCACAGCATGGTATGGCAGCTGTAGCTACTATGACCGGAAAGCCCTGCAGCGGGTAGTCAAAACTGCCCAACGCATTACCGACACCCGGCTACCGACCATAGAGCACATATACCAGAAACGCTGTTTACGGAGGTCACGGTCCATCATCAAAGACCCTACCCACCCCAGCCACAGTCTGTTCGCCCTCCTGCCATCTGGGAGACGCTACAGATGCATTCGCACCCGTACGACCAGATTTAGGAACAGCTTCTTTCCCAGGGCTGTCATCCTACTGAACTCCACAAATAAACTCTAAAGCCTGCACATCTGCCAATGCACTTTATTATGGTTATGTTTATGTTGATGTATTACAAGCCAAATGTATGTTGAATGTATAAATGTCTTAATCCAAATGTACACTCTCGGGAGCCGCAAGCCTACATTTCGTTGTACTGCACTTGTGCACTAACAATGACAAAAGTTGATTTGATTGATTTGATTTGGTTTAATTGGTATGATTTGTGCAAGGCTGAGTGTGCGGGGTGGCTAGTGAGATGGGGAAGTGATAACGTAGATAGAAAGGGATGGGTGGAGGTGAAAGGTAATTTGGTGTGAGTAAGGATGTGCAGGAGCTGGGTAGGAAAGGCAGAGTGATGGGGTTGTGATGAGTGGCACAGCAAAATGAGGCTGAGTGTGGTTTTGCAGTAACGTTTTGTGATCTGCTGAGATCATTGAATGGTTTGTGCTGCTGCAGCCAGGTCCTCCTGTGCAATGTGCAACCAGGCTGCGTTGATCTCCTGGGGAGGTCTCTTCCTCCCCACGTGCTGTGACTCCCTCCATAAGCATATGGAGGGAGTAATGGGAGAGCCTGGGTGCAGCTGTGCACCTTTGTGCAGTGCAGAACACTGACAGCACAACTGTCAAAATGAATGTGGACATGGCCCCTTTAAGAAAATCGGCTGATGACGGTCATCACATGACCTCATCAGACCCACTTCCTTTTAATTGGCCGGGAACCTCGCAGGGCGGGCTTAATATGCCCAATCATCGTAAAACCATGTTGGATGCCCAGATTGACACCGCTGCGGGGTTGGGCCTCGCCAAGGACGCTGCCCGCCCCGGACCTGCCGAAGTTGGTAAAATCCAGTCCTAGGTCTCTGTTCCTTCATTCCTTGTTATTCTTCCAATCTCTGCATTAAATTGTATATGCCACCAGTTTGCCCACTCTACTAACCTGTCTATGACCTCTTCTGGATTTGATGGTCCTCACTGCTTGCTTAACCTTTTATTTAAAAAAAAAAATAAGAACATTCCATGCTGGCTTTCCTTGATTATTCCATGCAGGTCTAAATGCTCAATAATTTGATCTCAAATTATGAGTGTTTGCCCACAAATGACAGATTAACTGATCTATAGTTATCTGGTTTATTCTGCTTTCTTGAACAGAGGTGTGACATTGGTTATCCTCCAGTCTCCTGGCATAAGTTGTACATCTAAAAAGGATTGAAACATTGGTGAGAGGCTTTGCTTTCTCCTTTCTGACTTCACTCAGCATTCTAGGGTGCATAGTATCAAGACATGCCTTTGTTACCTCTGGACTTGACTATTCCAATGCACTCCTGGCTGGCCTCCCACATTCTGCCCTACGTAAACTTGAGGTCATTAAAACTCAGCTGCCCATGTCCTAACTCGCACCAAATCCTGTTCACCCATCACCCCTATGCTTGCTGACCTACATGGGCTCCCGGTTAAGCGATGCCTCGATTTCAGAATTCTCATCCTTGTTTTCAAATTCCTCCCATGGCCTCGCCCCTCCCTATCTCTAATCTCCTTCAGCCCCACAACCCCCCGAGACATCTGCGCTCCTCTAATTCTGCCCTCTTGAGCATTCCCGATTTATAATTGCTCAACCATCGGTGGCCGTGCCTTCTGTTACCTAGGCCCTAAGCTCTGGAATTCCCTGCCTAAACCTCTGTCTCTACCTCTCTTTCCTCCTTTAAGACGCTCCTTTAAAACCTACCTCTTTGACCAAGGTTTTGATCATCTGCTCTAATTTATCCTTATGTGGCTCGGTGTCAATTTTTTTGCCTTATAACACTCCTGTGAAGCGCCTTGGGACGCTTTACTAGGTGCTATATAAATGCAAGTTGTTGTAGATGGATGTGGTGCTGGTTTTCCACAGTGCAAAATGGCATAGCAAGAGCATATACTGTAATAGAGGCTGTTTGCATTGTGGAAAAATTTGTTTTGCGTATGCTTGCCAGTTGCAGGGTTTTCGTGTGGGGGGAAAAAAGAAGCTTTCCGAAGCTGAAGGTGTAGTTCCTGATGCTCTTTCAGCCTGAGTCCTGACTCTTTACTGCAGGGACATTTCTGTCAACCAGATATGCATTTCAGAAGACTTTAGGTATTGTGGAAGTGATTCTTCTGAAGTTAACAGCAAATGTTACACTCCTATACAAAGTATTTTGGAAAAGACCTGAAGGACATAACTGCCAGTCTGGGCCTGCGACAGGTGGTGAGTGAACCAACACAAGGGAAAAACCTACTTGACCTCGTCCTCCCCAATCTACCTGTCGCAGATGCATCTGTCCATGACAGCATTGGCAGCAGTGACCACCGCACAGCCACTGTGGAGACGAAGTCCCGTCTTCACACTGAGAACACCCTCCATCGTGTTGTGTGGCACTACCGCCGTGCTAAATGGGATAGATTCAGAACAGATCTAGCAGCTCAAAACTGGGCATCCATGAGGTGCTGTGGGCCATCAGCAGCAGCAGAATTGTATTCCACCACAATCTGTAACCTCATGGCCTGGCATATCCATCACTCTACCATTACCACCAAGCCAGGGGACCAATCCTGGTTCAACAATGAGTGTAGAAGATCATGCCAGGAGCAGCACCAGGCATACCTTAAAATGAGGTGCCAACCTGGAGAAGCTGCAACACAGGACTACATGCTAAAAAGTGGAAGCAGCCTGCTATAGACAGGGCTAAGTGATCCCACAATCAACAGATCAGATCAAAGCTCTGCAGTCCTGCCACATCCAGTCGTGAATGGTGGTGGACCATTAAACAACTAACTGGAGGAGGAGGCTCCATGAATATCCCCATCCTCAATGATGGTGGAGCCCAGCACAGGAGTGCAGAAAACAAGGCTGAAGCGTTTGCAACCAATTTCAGCCAGAAGTGCCGAGTGGATGATCCATATCGGCCTACTCCCGAGGTCCCCACCAGAAGCCAGTCTTCAACCAATTCAATTCACTCCACGTGATATCAAGAAACGGCTGAGCACACTGGATACAGCAAAGGCTATAGGCCCCGACAGCATCCCGGCTATCGTGCTGAAAACTTGTGCTCCAGAACTAGCCGCGCCTCTAGCCAAGCTGTTCCAGTACAGCTACAACACTATTCGACAATGTGAAAAACTGCCCAAGTATGTCCTGTTCACAAAAAGCAGGACAAATCCAACCCGGCCAATTACCGCCCCATCAGTCTACTCTCAATCATCAGCAAAGTGATGGAAGATGTCATCGACAGTGCTATCAAGCGGCACTTACTCACCAATAACCTCCTCACTGATGCCCAGTTTGGGTTCCACCAAGACCACTCTGCTCTTGACCTCATTACAGCCTTGGTCCAAACATGGACAAAGGAGCTGAATTCCAGAGGTGAGGTGAGAGTGACTGCCCTTGACATCAAGGCAGCATTTGACCGAGTGTGGCATCAAGGCGCCCCAGTAAAACTGAAGTCAATGGGAATCGGAGGGGGGGGGGCGGGGGGAATGCTCCGCTGGCTGGAGTCATACCTAGCACAAAGGAAGATGATTGTGGTGATTGAAGGTCAATCATCACAGCCCCAGGACATCGCTGCAGGAGTTCCTCAGGGCAGTGCCCTAGGCCCAACCATCTTCAGCTGCTTCATCAATGACCTTCCCTCCAACATAAGGTCAGAAATGGGGATGTTTGGTGATGACTGCACAGTGTTCAGTGCCATTCGCAACTCCACAGATAATGAAGCAGTCCATGCCCACATGCAACATACCTGGACGACGTTCAGGTTTGGGCTGATAAGTGGCAGGTAACATTCGTGCCACAGAAGTGCCAGGCAATGACCATCTCCAACAAGCTAGAGTCTAACCATCTTCCCTTGACATTCACTGGCATTACCATCGCTGAATCCCCCACTATCAACATCCTGTGGTCACCATTAACCAGAAACTTAATTGGACCAGCCACGTAAATACAGTGGCAACAAGAGCAGGTCAGAGGCTGGGTATTCTGCGGCGAGTGTCTCACCTCCTGACTCCCCAAAGCCTTTCCACCATCTACAAGGCACAAGTAAGGAGTGTGATGGAATACTCTCCACTTGCCTGGATGAGTGCAGCTCCAACAACACTCCAGAAGCTCAACACCATCCAGGACAAAGCAGCTCGCTTGATTGGCACCCCATCCACCACCTTAAACATTCACTCCCTCCTCCGTCGGCGTACTGTGGCTGCACTGTGTACCATCTACAAGATGCACTGCAGTAACTCGCCAAGGCTTCTTCAGCAGCACCTCCCAAACCCGCGACCTCTTCCACCTAGAAGGACAAGGGCAGCAGGCGCATGAGAACACCACTACCTCCAAGTTCCCCTCCAAGTCACACACCATTCTGACTTAGAAGTATATCGCAGATCCTTCATTGTCGCTAGGTCAAAATCCTGGAACTCCCTACCTAAACAGCACTGTGGGAGAACCATCACCACACGGACTGCAGCGGTTCAAGAAGGTGGCTCACCACCACCTTCTCGAGGGCAATTAGGGATGGGCAATAAATGCTGGCCTTGCCAGCGACGCCCAGATCCCATAAACAAACAAATAAAAAAAATTAATGATGGTTCTCTGTTTGATTTATGTGAGATTAGATTTTCTGGGATCAGTATTAAACCCCCCCCCCCGCCCCCCCCCCGGCCACGCAGGTTGGGGACACTAAAAATGAAAAAAATGTGTGACTCAATCCCAACCTGCCACATACGTATTTTTACACCGGCGGCTTGTATAGTGTGTCCTGCTCTCGAGAGGTGCAACGATTCAGTATAATATTTAAATTGGGCTCGCACAGTGCAGTTGGGCGCCTGGTTTAAATTCAATGCTGGCCAGCCGGGTTTCCCATCGTTTGGGAAACCCAGCAGCTAAATGGAGACTCGAGCAGCCGGATCAAGCAGGTAAGTGCTTTTTATAACACTGCTTGTGAGCCAGGAGGAGAAGGCATGCTCCTTCTGGCTCCTCATGCAAACCTTCTTCCTATCGGGGCCTTTCCTCACTGCCACGATCGGCTGTTCTTTTTCCGTCTTCCAAATCCGCAATCTTTGCCTCCCTCCCTTGCTGCTGCGCACCGAGCCACCCCCACGCCCCGAACTGTGCCTCTCTCTCCACGCTGCGAACCCCCCCACCATGGCCCGATCTTTGCCCCTCTCTCTGCACTCCGAGCCCCCCCTGCCCCGATTCCAATTGCTGGGGACTGTCTCTGCCTGCGGCCTTCTACCACTGGCGCTGGCAGCTGGCCAGTCTGTCAATCTGGCTGGCTGCCAGGAGGGAAACGGAATTAAAAAATGATAGCGGTCCTGTCGTTAAATTCAGGTGGACGTAAAAGATCCCATGGCACTATTTCGAAGAGGGCCTTGGTGAGACCACACCTTGAGTATTATGTGCAGTTTTGGTCGCCTTATCTGAGGAAGGATGTTCTTGCCATGGAGGGAGTGCAGCAAAGATTCACCAGACTGATGGGCTTATATTCGCTAGAGTTTAGAAGAATGAGAGGGGATCTCATTGAAACTTATAAAATTCTAACAGGACTAGACAGACTAGATGCAGGAAGGATGTTCCCGATGGTGGGGGAGTCCAGAACCAGGGGTCACAGCCTTAAGGATAAAGGGTACACCATTTAGGACTGATGAGGAGGAATTTCTTCACCCAGAGAGTGGTGAACCTGTGGAATTCTCTACCACAGAAGGCAGTTGAGGCCAACTTATTAAATATACTCAAGAAGGAGTTAGATATATTTCTTAAGGCTAAAGGGGATCAAGGGATATGGGGAGAAAGCAGGGACAGGGTACTGAATTTGGATGATCAGCCATGATCTCATTAAATGGCGGAACAGGCTCAAGGGGCCGAATGGCCTACTCCTGCTCCTATCTTCTATGTTTCTATGCTTCTAAGAGCAGGGGAGTTCTTCCTGGTTTCCTGGCCAATATTTATCCCTCAATCAGCATCACTAAAACAGATTATCTGGTCATTGTCACATTGCTGTTTGTGGGAGCTTGCTGTGCCCAAAATGGTTGTCGCGTTTCCTACATTGACCACACTTCAAAAGTGCTTCATTGGCTGTAAAGCGCTTTGGGACGTCTGGTGGTTCTGAAAGGCGCTATATAAATGCAAGTCTCTCTTGCTCGTAACTGAAAATATAGTCCAGAATTTATCCAACGGTGATCAGTCTGACAATGAGAGAGAAACTCTTGTTGTGGATGTCCTATTGTGGCCCAGGGTGAGGCCTGATGCAATCTGGTCCCTTGTATGCAGCACATTTCCCATGCAGACGAGACTCCGAACTATTGAGTCTTCTGCTTTGAAGTGATCCTTTTTACTACTACACTTTGAATACCTTGTGTAACTTCCTAGAATAATAATATTTCACATCTGTTAAATGCTGATCTTTAAAAACAATTATTCCCAATTTTGTACTTTTTCTCTCAGCAGAATGACAACAGTCAAATGTCAAACCTTAGGGAGAGGTTGAAGGTTATGGTGAACGCCCTCACTAACAAATCAGATAATCTAGGCAATACAAATGCAGTCAACAATCAAGGTAAGGAAGTAATTTGAAGATGATAAAATGTAAAGTGTATTTTGCTCCATGTTCTCACTCCTTTTCATACAAGGAAATGATGCTCATCAAATATTTCAGTTTTTTTTTCCCCAAGGCAATTTGAGCACTGACCTGGTTTCTCCACAGATAAGGTCTCCTTTTCAAGTGGACCATTCTGGTTAAGTCTAGTATGAGGAGTGTCATGGAGCTGCTCCATTACAAGCAACAGGAAATGTTATTTCAAACAGGTCTGAGGGTTAGCGTGGTGCTGTCTGACTCTGGGAAACCATACTACACAGGCTGCGAATGTAAGCGCTGTGCAATGCTTGAGACTCTGCTGGTTAGTGATAAAATTGGCATTTTAAAAGCTGAAGAAATATTTGGTGAAGTGTAATTTTCTTCCATAAAAAGGGAAACACTATGATTCCTCTCATAGTTTAAAATGCAGATTTGCCAATAAAGGCTATTGCCATAAGTTTAGTAAAGCTGCATTTTTTTAGATGTACCAATTTAAATAAAACAATTTTTTTTAAATGCACATCAACCTGCATGTTTGGTGAGCAATTATCCTAATAAAAGGACCAATTTATATAACCATTCCTTTCTAAATCTGAATTGCCCTTTTTTAATAGTGTCTTGTTTAACTTATCATGGATGAAATGCTACTTGTTCCTGTGTCATGTTTCGGAATGGAACCAGAGCAGAAGCTACAGCTGTAGATTTCCATGTATGCTATTCAACTCCATTTCCATAGTGGGCTAAAGTACTAATGGGTTCACTACTATACATGTCCCTAGTGTAGTGTGGATACTGACTAAAGTTAACCTTGTTGATGCATATTGATTCCTAATAATTAAAAAAGCCAAATTTTACACTTTTTTAAAAGAATTGTCATTGGTGATGAGAGGAAAGAAATTCAATAATTGTTATCAGATGGCAGAAGCTACAGCAACAACTTCCATTTATATAGTGTTTTTAACTTGGAAAAATGTCTGGTTGGGGTGTAAGGGGGGAAAAAAAAGATCCTGAAGCAAAGGAAGGAGTGGGTTGTAAGGAGGCGAGGGGTATACAGACAGCGGAGATTAGGGAAGGAATACCTGAGTTTTTTTATTTGTTCCTGGGATGTGGGTGTCACTGGCAAGGCTAGCATTTATTGCCCATCCCTAATTGCCCTTAAGAAGGTGGTGGTGAGCCACCGCATTGAACCACTGCAGTCCGTGTGGTGAAGGTACTCCCATAGAGCTGTTAGGGAGGGAGTTCCAGGGTTTTGACCCAGCAACGATGAAGGAATGGCGATATTGTTCCAAGTCAGGATTATGTGTAACTTGGAGGTAGTGGTGTTCCCATGCGCCTGCTGCCCTTGTCCTTCTAGGTTGTAAAGTTTGCAGGTTTTGGAGCTGCTGTTGAAGTCTTGGTGAGTTACTGCAGTGCATCTTGTAGATGGTACTCGCTGGTGGTGGAGGGAGTGAATGTTGAAGGTGGTGGATGGGGTGCCAATCAAGCGGGCTGCTTTGTCTTGGATGGTGTCGAGCTTCTTGAGTGGTGTTGGAGCTGCACTCATCCAGGCAAGTGTAGAGTATTCCATCACACTCCTGACTTGTGCCTTGCAGATGGTGGAAAGTCTTTGGGGAGTCCGGAGGTGAGAAACTTGCCGCAGAATACCCAGCCTCTGACCTGCTCTTGTTGCCACTGTATTTATGTGGCTGGTCCAGTTAAGTTTCTGGTCAATGGTTACCCTCAGGATGTGATGGTGGGGGATTTGGTGACGGTAATGCCGTTAAAGTCATAGTCATACAGCACAGAAAGAGGCCCTTCGGCCCATCATGTCTGCGCCGGCCATCAAGCCCTGTCTATTCTAATGCCATTTTCCAGCACTTGGTCCGTAGCCTTGTATGCTATGGCGTTTCAAGTGCTCATCTAAATGCTTCTTGAATGTTGAGGGTTCCTGCCTCTACCACCCTTTCAGGCAGTGAGTTTCAGATTCCAACCACCCTCTGGGTGAAAAAGTTTTTCCTCAAATCCCCTCTAAACCACCTGCCCCTTACCTTGAAACTATGCCTCCTGGTTATTGACCCCTCTACTAAGGGAAAAGTTCCTTTCTATCTATCCTATCTATGCCCCTCATAATTTTGTACACCTCAATCGGGTCCCCCCTCAGCCTTCTTTGCTCTAAGGAAAACAGCCCCAGCCTGTTCACTCTCTCTTCATAGCTGAAGCGCTCCAGCCCAGGTATCATCCCAGTGAATCTCCTCTGCACCCTCTCCAATGCAATCACATCCATCCTATAGTGTGGCGACCAGAACTACACACAGTATTCCAGCTGTGGCCTAACTCGCGTTTTGTACAGCTCCATCATAGCTCCCTGCTCTTATATTCTATGCCTTGGCTAATGAAGGCAAGTATCCCATATGCCTTTTTACCTTCTCTACCTGTCCTGCTGCCTTCAGGGATCTATGTACATGCACACCAAGGTCCCTCTGATCCTCTGTCCTTCCTAGGGTCCTACCATTCATCGTGTATTCCCTTGCCTTGTTAGTCCTCCCAAAATGCATCACCTCACACTTTTTTCAGGGTTAAATTCCATTTGCCCATCTAACCAACCCATCTATATCGTCCTGTAGCCTGAGGCTTCCCTCATCACTATCTACCACTCCACCAATTTTTGTGTCATCTGCAAACTTACTGATCATACCTCCTACATTCATATCTAAATCATTAATGTACACTACAAACAAAGGTCCCAGCACCGATTCCCTGCGGTACACCACTGGACACAGGCTTCCAGTCACAAAAACATCCTTCGACCATCACCTTCTGCCTCCTGCCACTAAGCCAATTTTGGATCCAATGTGCCAAATTGCCCTGGATCCCATGGGCTTTTACCTTCTTGACCAGTCTCCCATGCAGGACTTTGTCAGAAGCCTTATTGAAGTCCATGTAGACTACATCAACTGCACTACCCTCATCCACACATCTAGTCACCCCTTCAAAAAATTCAATCAAATTGGTTAGACATGATCTCCCCCTGACAAAGCCATGCTGACTATCCTTGATTAATCCTTGCCTCTCCCAGTGGAGACTAATTCTGTCCCTCAGAATTTTTTCCAATAATTTCCCTACCACTGATGTTAGGCTCCCTACTACCCTTCTTGAATAATGGTACTACGTTAACTGTCCTCCAGTCCTGTGGCACCTTCCCTGTGGCCAGAGAGGTTCTGAAAATTTGTGTCAGAGCCCCTGCAATCTCCTCCCCTGCCTCACACAACAGCCTGGGATACATCTCGTCTGGGCCTGGGGATTTATCCACTTTTAAGCCCGCTAAAACTGCTAGTACCTCCTCCCGCTCAATACTAATTTGTTCAAGTATATCTCAATCCCCCTACCTGATTTCTATGCCTACATGGTCCTTCTCCATAGTGAACACGGATGCAAAATATTCATTTAAAACCTCACCTACATCTTCCGGCTCTACACACGGATTGCCACTTTGGTCCCTAATGGGCCCTATTCTTTCCCTGGTTATCCTCTTGCCCGTATAATCTATATATATAACTTCTGTCTGTCCGGGCATCACTCAAAAGTTATAGTGTACCTACACATATGTTATATCAGAAGAAAGCTTATGATTAGGAGAGTCTCCTAGGCATATTTACTTTTTGGTCAGACAAAAATTGTTTGGACAGTAGACAAAAAACGGGAAAAAATCCGCTCCTTAGCAGTTGACCAATCCTACCGCCCATTAGCATTGAGTGACGTGATGGTTGACCAATCCGCGCGCTGCGCCACGGGGGGGGGTGTTTCATAGCGTTTGTGG
This sequence comes from Somniosus microcephalus, assembly GCF_052327205.1. Taxonomy (NCBI): domain Eukaryota; kingdom Metazoa; phylum Chordata; class Chondrichthyes; order Squaliformes; family Somniosidae; genus Somniosus; species Somniosus microcephalus. Next base: position 296,338,564 of record NC_140989.1, on the reverse strand, counting down.
GCAGGGCCTAATCCTTCAAACTGCCGTTATTCAGGTGAGTGGCGGCCATTACCGACCGGACGGGCCTGAAGCTCAAAAAATTTCTCTCTCTCTCTCTCTCCGTGAGTGCAGGACCGGCAAAACCGGGGCTTTCCAACGAGCCGTCTCCGACTGCAGTAAGACACGGGAGTCCGCAGCGAAAGGCGTTCGTCTTGACATCCAGGGTTCCCTGGGCTTGTTGGTTCCACCCTTGACCTTTACGGGAACATGTTGGCGTTGTACTCTCTTTCCTTTCTGAAAGACTCCCACTGCTCTGATGTGAATTTTCCTACAATGTCAAGGGGCGGTGGTTAGACGCTCGCTTGTTGGAAATGGTCATTGCCTGGCACTTGTTTGGCGCGAATGTTACTTGCCACTTATCGGCCGAAGTCTGAATGTCGTTCAGGTCTTGCTGCATGTGGGCATGGACTGCTTCATTATCTGAGGAGTTGCGAATGGAACTGAACCCTGCAATCATCAGCGAACATCCCCACTTCTGATCTTTTGAATGGAGGGAAGGTCATTGATGAAGCAGCTGAAGATGGTTGGGCCTATGACACTTCCCTGAGGAACTCCTGCTGCGATGTCCCAGGGCTGAGACGAGTGGCTTACAATAACCGCAACCACCTTCCTTTGTGCTAGGTATGACTCCAGCCAGTGGAGAGTTTTCCCCCTGGTTCCCATTGACTTCAATTTTACGAGGGCTCCTTAATGCCACACTCTGTCAAATGCTGCCTTGATGTCAAGGGCAGTCACTCTCGCCTCGCCTCTGGAATTCTGCTCTTTTGTCCCTGTTCGGATCAAGGCTGTAATGAGGTCTGGAGCCAAGTTCTCCTGGCGGATCCCAAACTGAGCATTGGTGAGCAAGTTATTGGTGAATAAGTGCCATTTGATAGCACTGTCGATGACATCTTCCATCACTTTGATGATTGAGAGTAGACTGATGAGGTGGTAATTGGCTGGTTTGGATTTGTCCTGCCTTTTTGTGGACAGGACATAACCTGGGCAGTTTCCATATTGTTGGATAGATGCCAGTGTTGTAGCTGTACTGGAACAACTTAGCTCGAGGCGCGGCTAGTTCTGGACCACAAGTCTTCAGCAGGACAGTCGGGGCGCATAACCTTTGCTGTATCCAGTGAGCTTCGCTGTTTCTTGATATCGTGGAGTGAATCGAATTGGCTGAAGACTAGCTTCTGTGATGGTGGGGACATCAGGAGGAGGCTGATATGGATCTTCTGACTGAAGATGGTTGCAAACACTTCAGCCTTTTGCACTTGCGTGCTGGGCTCCGCCATCATTAAGGATAGGGATATTCATGGAGCCTCCTCCTCCTCCCGTTAGTTGTTTAATTGTCCACCACCATTCACGACTGGATGTTATAGGACTGCAGAGCTTTGATCTGATCCGTTGATTGTGGGATCGCTATAGCATGTTGCTTCTGCTTTTTAGCTTGCATGTAGTCCTGTGTTGCAGCTTCCCCAGGTTGGCACCTCATTTTTAGGTACGCCTGGTGCTGCTCCTGGCATGATCTTCTGCATTCCTCATAGGCCAGACCCAGTAAGAACAGCAGATTTCTTTCCCTAAAGGACACTAGTGATGCGTTTTTACAACAATCTAATAGTTTTTCACCATTACTGATACTAGCTTTTTATTCAGATTTTATTTAATAACTGAATTTAAATTCCCCAGCTGCCGTGGTGGGATTTGAACTCTCGTCTCTGGATCATTCATCCAGGTCTCTGGATTACAGGTCCAGTAACATAACCACTATGCTACCGTCACCTGAGTGTGTGGACTTGGGTGGCTGAAGGCATGGCAGCCAGTGGTTGGGTGAGATCTTCCTTGCTGCAATGCTCCATCTCACCCTCCGTAAGCTCCCTGCTGGAGTGGAGCTAATTTACAGAACAAACGGGAAACTGTTCAACCTCCGTCGCCTCCATTCCAGAACCAAGGTCGTCCCATCCTCTGTCTTCGAATTACAGTATGCAGCCGACGCTTGCGTCTGCGCTCACTCAGCGGTCGAACTCCAAACCATCGTCAACACTTTCACCGAAGCGTACGAGAGCATGGGCCTTACACTAAACATCCGTAAGACAAAGGTCCTCTACCAACCCGCCCCCGCCATACAGTACTGCCCCCCCTGATTATCAAAATTCATGACAAGGCCTTCGACAACGTGGACCACTTTCCATACCTCGGGAGCCTACTGTCAACAAAGACACGTCGATGATGAAGTCCAACACCACCCTCAGTGTGCTGGTGCAGCCTTCGGTTGCCTGAGGAAGAGTGTTTGAAGACCAGGACCTCAAACCCGGCACTAAGCTCATGGTCTACAGAGCAACAGTGATACCCACCCTGCTCTATGCCTCAGAGACATGGACCATGTACAGCAGGCACCTCAAAGCACTGGAGAGGTACCACCAACGCTGCCGCTGCAAGATCCTGCAAATTCATTGGCAGGGATAGGCGCACCAACGTCCATGTTCTCGCTCAGGCCAACATCCCCAGCATCGAAGCTTTGACCACGCTCAATCAGTTCCGATGGACGGGTTACATCGTTCGCATGCCCGATACGAGACTCCCAAAACAAGCACTCTACTCGGAGCTCCGGCACAGCAAGAGAGCCCCAGGTGGGCAGAGGAAACGCTTCAAGGACACCCTCAAAGCCTCCTTGAAAAAGTGCAACATCCCCACTGACACCTGGGAATCCCTGGCCAAAGACCGCACAAAGTGGAGGAGAAGCATCCGAGAATGCGTCGAACACATCGAGTCTCTTCAGGAGCAAGCGGAAGCCAAGCGCAAGGAGCGCATGTCAACCCAAGCACCCCACCCACCCGCCCCTTCAACCTCCATCTGCCCCACCTGTGACGGAGACTGTAGGTCCTGCATTGGACTAATCGGTCACCTGAGAATTCATTTTTAATGTGGAAGCAAGTCACCCTTGGTTCCGAGGGACTGCCGAATAAGAAGAGAAGGAGAGGAGTGGTGGGAGGAGAAAGGTGAAGGAGGTGGGTGATAGGGGAGGAGGAGTGGGAAAAGCTGTATCTGGACTAGCTGGCTTAAATTTAACTTGCCTTGAATTTAGGGAGATGTGTTGCATCTGAGTGACATGCTTGTATCTGCCTCTATCTAAGCTGGTACAGCCATAAAATATTAACTTCAGTCCTGTCAGAGGATGAGAGCTGATTTACCTGCACATGCACTTTCCTTATTTTGCAGAGGCACCCTTTTACATACAGCCGACAAAGAGCTCCTATACCTGAAACTAGTTAAACATTCTACTACAACCTCTACCACTGATACTGTGGGAGGGGCTAGATGGATCAGAGGGTCTTTGCCTGCCAGTCATTGTTCGTATGTTCATACTGGTATGTTGGCCTTCATTGCAAGAGGATTTGAGTACAGGAGCAAGGATGTCTTACTACAGTTATACAGGGCCTTGGGGAGACCACACCTGGAGTATTGTGTGCAGTTTTGGTCTCCTTACTGAAGAAAGGATATACTTGCTATAGAGGGAGTGCAGCGAAGGTTCACCAGACTGATTCCTGGGATGGCAGGACTATCATATGAGGAGAGATTGGGTCGACTAGGCCTGTATTCACTAGAGTTTAGAAGAATGAGAGGGGATCTCATTGAAACGTATAAAATTCTAACAGGGCTAGACAGACTGGGTGCAGGGAGGATGTTTCCTCTGGCTGGGGGCTCTAGAACAAGGGGTCACAGTCTCAGGATACGGGGTAGGACATTTAGGACTGAGATGAGAAATTTCTTCACTGCGGGTGGTGAACCTGTGGAATTCTCTACCACAGAAGGCTGTGGAGACCATGTCACTGAATATATTTAAGGAGATAGATTTCTAGACACAAAAGGCATCAAGGTATGGGGAGAGAGCAGGAATATGATACTGAGATAGAGGATCAGCCATGATCATATTGAATGGCGGAGCAGGATCGAAGGGCCGAATGGCCTGCTGCTCCTATTTTTCTATGTTTCTTTTTTAGTGTTAAAAAGCCATCTTGTATCCTTGATTTTCAAAGAAACCCCCTCAATTTAGTTACTATCTGAATGACACATGTATTAGAAGAATTCACCCATTTAGGTGTCAACCATCTCAGCTGTGTTAATACCCCTGATGACCTCGGGTTAGTGAAGCATGAGAATCAAGACACACGAGATGGCACTTTAACTCCCCAATTTTCAATTTCTTTTTAACAAAGAGCCTTATACACATTCAGATGAGGAATTACATAGTTGTATCTCCTAACAAGTTATCTTTGAGCCTGTGGCCTTGGTGACTTGTGTCTCTGCATTTCTCTTAAGAAAAGCTTTTATATTCATATAAACCTTCATTGTTTTATTTAGTATTGGCTCTTTTGGTTTCCCAGACTCCCTTTAAAGACGATTTAAGGCAATTGTCAAGGCATTTTCCTTACAATTGGAGGAGAGGGAGATAGGGGGGAGGGGTGGGGACAGGAGAAGAGGAGAAAAGAGAAGATAAGAGAGAGGACAAGTGATAGGGAGAGGAAAGAATGAGGGGAGAGGACGGTGGGATGGAGGGGAGGGAAAGGAGGATGGAATGAGGAACGTAAAGAGGGGGAGAAGAGTGAAGGGTGGAATGGGAGTGAAGTGGATGGAGAGGAGTTTGGAGGGGGAAATGAAGGCGTGGTGGTATTGGAGGGAAACAAGCTTGAACTTGCTTCCTGGAGAATAATGTTGCATATGTTAAAATATTTTAAATTGTTCTCAAATGTGTTTCAAAGCAAATGCAGACACACTGATTGCTGCACAAAATACCAGCAGATGTCAGTGGTGATGTACTTTTAAAACTCAATTGCTCTCTCTTTTCTGCCCTAATATGTTATGGGGGAACAACAATAGTTAACCCTGTTGGAGTGACATTGTGTACTGTTAGAGATGCGTAGGATTGAAATTAAGTACAAAATAGAAAAAGTAATCATCTTTATAGATATTGAACTCTGTTTAATACAAATCATTGAAAGCTATAACTTTATGGGAGCATTCCTTCTCATCCATAACCATTTCTAAAAACTGCCTGACAGATTTGTAAATCTACCTCCATTTCATCAAATGAAATTTTTTTTTGCATATTACCAACAAAGTACCATCATCTTGGCATTGAAAAATAATTTTGCAGTTTTTTTTTACATTAAAGCAATTATTTCCTTCCTCTGTATTTGATGTATTTTATAGACTATCTGATAATGGAGGCAATAATTTTACTATTTTTGGCTGAAATAGTAACTGAATTCATGCAGGCTTTGGGGTGGGGGTTGGTGGTGGTGGAGACGTTTATATGGAATGAAATGTCTGTTTGTAGGAGTTGTATTTTTTTGACTTTTTAAAGCAAGGTGGCAAGTCTCAATTTCTGCACAATGTCATTAGAGTCATAATGGCACAGAAGGAGGCCATTCGGCCCATCGAGTCCGTGCCGCCTCTCTGTAGAGCATGTGCAGGAGTTTTTTTAAACAAACTTCAGTGAATGTATCTATGGCCTGGAGTTTCCTGGAAAGTTTCAGCGTAACCGTGATGTTGCTCCTTCCCCCCCCCCCCCCCCCCCCCCCCCCCGAGGAAATTTGCATGTACCAGTTTTAGGCTGTGAGATCATTTGCACCACTGAAACCCCACTTGACTTATTAACGCAGCTTCACTTCCTCATGCAAAAGCCCAGAGCATGCAAGTTTCCTGCATTTACTGAACGTAAATTTATGGCCATAATTTTAGGCACGGTAGGACCCAAAGTCACTTTCTGGTGTTTGTACTGATTCAAAACATTTTGTGTTTTTTTGAAATATTTTTCCTTGCTGCACTGTAACTGTATTGTTGCACTGTATTTTTTGTATCTTTGTTTTTTTCTTGCATCCGAATCTGTTACATTAAAAAGAGAAATGCTTCTGCAATTTTATTTTCTTAAACATGCTGTGCATAAATGATGGTTTGATGGCTTCAAAACTTAATTTTCATAGCAGCAATCAGATAAAGTGGGAATTAAGGAAGATAGATGGCGCATGTTACATATTTTCCTTGGAGCCCCAATTGTTTACGCTGATTTCCAATTTTATTACGCTGGTTTTTATGTTTGCACGTATGCTGATATTCTCAGGAAATTTTGGTGTAAGTTGCCTTTGGTGTAGAAACCAGTGTTAATTTCTGCGTAATTTAGATTGAGGAAATTCTGACCTCCTGTGTTGGTAGATAAATCTGCATTAATTTATCTTTTTTTTACAAGGAGGTTTATGTTGACTCGAAGAGACACTGAACCCACAAGTGCATTTATGTCTGGCGTGCACTATAATTGATAATTACTTGACCATAGCTTTATGACCGAGGTTTAGCTGCATACATATGTGACCTGAAGGAAAGAAAATCATTATACATCACTGACTCTGCTCTGTCAAAGCATCCTCTGTACTCTCATTAAGATTCTGCTGTAAATACAACACAGTGCATGTGTGCACACTACACATAGTCATAGAGTCATAACAGCACAGAAGGAGGCCATCTGGCTCTCTCTGGAGCAATCCAGTCAGTCCCATTCCCCCGCTCTATCCCCGTAGCCCTGCAAGTTTATTTCCCTCAAGTGCCTATCCAGCCTCCCCTTGAAAACATTGAGGTCTCTGCTTCCACCACTTCCGTCGGCAGCGAGTTCCAGGTCTTCACCACTTGCTGCATAAAAAAGTTTCCCCTCACATCCCCCCTGTATCTCTTGTCCATAACCTTAAATCTGTGTCCCCTAGTCCTTGTACCATAAATTAGTGGGAACAGCCTTTCCCTGTCTAGCCTATCCAAACCCGTCATAATCTTGTACATCTCTATCAAATCACCCCTCAACCTTTGCTCTAATGAAAACAAATCCAACTTCTTCAACCTACCCTTGGAGCTAAAATCCCCCATCACCTGAACTATTCTGGTAAATCTCCGCTGCACCCTCTCGAGGGCCTTCTCATCCTTCCTACAGTGTGGTGACCAGAACTTAACGCAATACTCCAGTTGTGGCCTAACCAACGCTTTATAAAGGTTCAGCATAACTTCTCTACTCTTGGGCTTCACAAATAGAGGTATTGAATACAAGATCCCATATGCTTTGCTAACCACTCTCTCAGTATGTCCTGCCACCTTCAGGGACCTATGCACATTAACTCCCAGGTCCCTGCACACTCTTTAAAACTGTGCCATTAAGTGTGTATTGCCTCTCTCTGTTCCTTCTGCCAAAATGCATCACCTCACACTTCTCTATATTAAATTCCATCTGCCACTTGTCTGCCCATTCTGCTAACCTTTCTATGTCCTGCTGCAGTCGAATGGTATCATCCTCACTTTGCCATACCCCCAAGTTTGGTGTCATCGGCACATTTAGAAATTCTACTCTATTCCAATATCCAGATCATATATCTCAAAAAAATGTATCCGGCAACGGTTTCCATATAATATTGGTGAAGAGAAAGGTTACTTTCTTCCCTTTTTGTAGTTGTGCGCTCATGTGTTTTTTTTTGGAATGATGGTTGATTTGCTGTTTCTACAGTAGCTGTGCTTTATTGTGTGTATACTGGCTTGTATTATATTTTCATTAATGCCAGCCATTTAGTTTAAGCTGCAGTGCCCCATAATGTTTCAGAATTGCACTAAATATTAGATTTTCTCAAATGAAAGTGCAGTAGTTATGAATTGAGTTGGTTTCAAACTGCTGTCATTTGATATAATCTATATGACAGGAAGTTAATGTGTTTAGATTGTAGTAGTTATTAATAGATGTTTTCATTTTAGGTACAAGATTTTCTTGACTTTGAGGAATTAGCAATATGAATTTAGAGACAACATTACAAAATAGCTATTAATGTTACGAATTTGTTAAATTGTTACTGACCGCATTACTAAATTCACCATTTTACATGGCTGTCTTCAACTTCACTGACCTGCTTTAAGATGTGGTTTCCTTTATTATTCATTCTGTGGTGGTGTCTACTATTTACTGAGTGTCTTTTGGTTGATCACAAAAGACATTTGCATAACCAAAGTATAACGATCCCAATTGCATTTTTATCCTCAAAGTTTTATGTTCTTTGAATGTATATGTATAATATATGATTACAAATTTTAGAAGTACCACAAGACTTGTGTCTAATTGTAATTCTTCTTAGAAGGTGTTCTGAAAGACTTTCATGGGGAAGATAGTAAATGCATAAGCAGACAACAAATTCTACAGAAATAGTGTCAAGGAAACTGAAAATTGAATGTGATTTAATCAATTTATCCTATTGGAATTTTTTTATGAAACTAATATCAGGTAAAAGGTGGCATGTTAATGTAGGTGAGAAATTAACAAGAGCATGTATAATTTTTCTAAGTAAATGCAATGTATTTTTAAATGGTGTTGCCAAAGGTTTTCCAAACCTTTATCATGTCAGTCAAAAATCTAGACATCTAATTTTAAACAGTCTTGAGCTGAAGAGGTGTTGGGCAAATACATTTGTTTGTGCGTGTTCCATAAAGGGTTTACTAAATTTACTTATTTTTAGATTGATTGCTTGTAAATGAGATTTTTGAAATTCTGTTTTAAAACGATCATAATCAGGTTCTCATGAGGCCCTCCTCCAGTGCCAGCACACCTGCGCCTCTTCCTAGATGAAGAATTTCTTTCCAACATTCCTCTTCATAAGGGTGAGGTGAATTCCCAATAGAATGTCCATGGTATGCTCGGGGCGATGTTACTTATGACACACACTGTCTTGAATGGTAGACGTACATGAGTAAACTTTAAATCAAACAAAAGGGAAGAAATTAAAGATCCAATCCAAAGAATGAAACCGTGCAATACAAAGAAACCAAAAAAGGCCCAATAATGAGGACTCTTAAATCTCACCAAAAGGTTAGCCTGGACAGCTGTAATGGCTGTGTACCTGCAGGACTAGGCTGTGCTCCAGGTTTTACCACAGTAATAAGTGACTCAACATGTTAGAATTTACAGGGCCGAAAGGACATGCCCCCAAGTACAGTATATCCTTAATTCAAAGTTGCTTAATTCAAATTATCTGTTAAATCAATTTTGAAGCATTAAATTCCCACTTTTCTGTTCATGTTTAATTCAAATGACTAGATAATTGTCATTTTTAGCACAAGAAACAACTTTAAATTATTAGGAGTAAGTTGCACATAAAATTAGTGGTCCTAATGAGGCTTGATCCATGGAGCACAGTGGATCTTAACACTGCATTACACTGCTTACTGGGACATTACATTAACATTTAAGAGTAGCTAGAAATTTGGTCTAGGCAAAAAAGTGGTTAGTTGGTTTAAAGTGCATTATAATGACTTTAAATTTTGATGACCATGGGACATTGCATCTTTAATCATTAATAGCCAGTTTTCTTTGAAAAATGATTGCAGAATGTGCAAATTTCAAGTTTTTCATCAAAATAATGATTATTTACATTTACTCATGAAAATTTTACTTCTTGAAATTAAGTTGGTGGACAAACAGTACAGTAGCTTATTACTGAAATGTATTGGCGATGTCAGTGAAAAGAAATGACCAGTTATTTCAAAGGATCTGATCAAACTTGAGTTAAAGACTCAATTCTTGGCTGGTGAGCCTTTGCTTACTTCGATGCATCGGAATTGTGCACTACATGTTGCCCCTTGGTGACACCATCTGAAAACACAGCGTCAGTTTCCACATGTACGCTGATGACACCCAGCTCTACCTCACTACCTCTTCTCTCGAACCCTCCACGGTGTCTAAATTGTCAGACTGCTTGTCCGACATAAGTTCTGGATGAGCAAAAAGTTTCCCCAATTAAATATTGGGAAGACCAAAGCCATTGTTTTTGGTCCCCGTCACAAACTCCGTTCCCTAGCCACTAACTTCAACCCCCTCTCTAACATCTGTCTGAGGCTGAGCCACACTGTTCGCAACCTTGGTGTTATATTTGACCCAGAAATGAGCTTCTGACCACACATCCACAGCATAACAAAGACCGCCTATTTACACCTCCGTAACATCGCCCGTCTCCGCCCTTGCTTCAGCTCATCCGCTGCTAAAACCCTCATCCATGCCTTTGTTACCGCTAGACTTGACTATTCCAACGCACCCCTGGCTGGCCTCCCACATTCCACCCTCAATCCCCCCCCCCCCCCCCCCCCCCCGAGATATCTGCGCTCCTCTAATTCTGCCCTCTTCAGGATCCCTGATTATAATCACTCAACCTTTGGTGGCCGTGCCTTTTGTTGCCTAGGCCTTAAGCTCTGGAATTCCCTGCCTAAACCAGTCCACCTCGCTACTTCTCTTTCTTCCTTTAAAACGCTCCTTAAAACCTACCTCTTTGATCAAGCTTTTGGCCACCTGCCCTAATTTATCCTTGTGGATCGGTGTCAAATTTTTTGTCTTAAAATACTCCTGTGCAGCGCCTTGGAACGTTTTACTACGTTTAAGGCGCTATATAAATACAAGTTGTTGTTGCTGTAGCCTATAGAAATGCAAATTGTTATCGTGAATGAGATTTCTCATTCACTTTAATGGCAGCTGCCTGGAGATGGGTCCATTAAATGTCATCCGGATAGGCCTTTCCTGACTAGAAGGCCCAGTGTGATCAATCTCTCGGAGCCTGCTAATGGATTTCAGCGATAATATCTCCACTTCTGGAGAATCTAAATTAAGCTACTTTTTGGGGGTTGTGTGGTTGCGATGGGGGTATTCCTCCTTCCTGCTCCCCAAGAGAACAACATTCCCCTTTAATATTAACTGTACAGGCAAAATCAAAAGCCAAATCTATTTGAGCTCCCCCAACATCTTGTTCTTAAAACAATTATATTCACATGCACTTTTAACTGGCACCACTGGTCCTCTTTCCCCCCAGCTTTTTTAAAAATCGTAGTTTATGGGCTGCTGAGAAGATAGCCAATGGGTACCCGTGCAAAACCTAAAATGGACCAGGGATCAGATCTGGGATCTTTCTGGGCAATATGTCTCCGTACTACACTACTTGCTGCATTTACCCACTGAGCCATTGTAGAGAATTCTAATTTTCTGAATTTCAAGTGTGCTGTGTAGTTTCTCCAATTTAATTCACGATCTATACTGAGATAACTGAACTCGGCTGCAGTGGCAGTGGGGCCACTGAAGTTGAAGAAAAATCAGTTAGGGATCCCTCTTATGATTGATATCCTGTGAATGGTGTGAAAAGTGCACGTGTGTTGACATCAAATAAGCTTGGGATCGGGGTCTGCTTTGATGTCCTCCAAAATCAAATAGCTTGCTGATGCCACCTAGGCTTACATATGAAGAATGGAAACTTGGCACTGGAGGGCTGCTGATGCCTGTGGAACTGCAGCCAAGTATGAGGTTGAGGATGAAGGGAGATCTTGCGGAGGTATTTAAGATTATAAAGGGAGTGCATAGACTGGATCCCAGAGATATGTTCAGTATTAATGTAAGCTTTAGGACAAGGAGACATGGATTCAGAATTGGATAAGAAAAAGTGACTACAGTTGAAATATAACTTCATACAAAAGGGTGGTGAATAGTGTTGTGTATGTACCTTTAAGAGAATAACTGGTCTCAGACTGCAGTACTGGCAGTGACCACCCCTGTATAAAAGGCGCTAGAGAGCCTCTGTTGTTTAGTTTCGTTATTGCCTTTCACCAGTAAAGATCTGTTTGTTTTCACTCCTGCTAGTTCATGTCTCAATCATTCACGGACTTAACACTGGCGACGAGTAAGAAACAAACTTACCTGCAACTCAGCAGCAGCTCCGACGACGTTGTTGAAGGTCGGAGCCAGAAGAAAAAAAAAAATAGAGGCCATTGAAACTCGAGAAACGGGCGTCGACGGTCAATCATCGGGTTAAAAACTTGCAGGAGAGACTGTCCAGAGCCAAGCTGGGTTCCCCAGTCCGTGGTTTCCCAGCTAATCGGGCTGGTGGCAGGTAGCGCTCTGATCCTTCTTGGGCTGCGGCGGGCTGAAGCTCGATCGGGTGGCTTTTCAACGGGGCCGGGCAGCGAGTCGGGAAGCAAAGAGAGAGAGAGAGAGAGGGTGGAGCACAGAGGGCGCGGCCAGTGTTTCAAAGCCGGGCAGCGTTCGGACCTCAGAAGAGGGAGGGAAGTGTCCCAGAGGGTCCGCTCCACGACGGGAAAATAATAAAAGAAAAAGAATACGCGCAAGAAACCATGGAAAGCAGCGCTAACAACAGCGGGGAAGAAGGCAAAGCGCGGGAGGCGCCATTTTAGATTTGCAAGATGCCGAAGACTGGCTGTATCACTGCTTTTGATAATACAATAGAGGACTGGACCACGTATGTGGAAAGAGTCGAGGTATATTTCGAGGCAAACGATATAGCGGAGCGGAAAAAGGCATCGATATTGTTAAACGTAATGGGCACTAGAACGTACGGCCTATTGCGGGACCTGATTACTCCAGCCAAACCGAAGGCGAAGAGTTTTAACGAAATTGTTGCTGTCCTACAGGAACACTTAAACCCTGCACCGCTGTTGATAGCAGAAAGATTTAAATTCCACAGGAGAACTCAGCACAAAGATGAGAGCAATGCTGAGTATCTTACGGAACTACGCAAGCTATCAAAGCACTGCCAGTTCGGAGCAGGACTGGCAGATACCCTACGGGACAAATTTGTCTGTGGACTCCTGAGTGAAGGAACACAGAAGAAGTTACTCTCAGAAAAAGAGCTGACGCTAGATAAGGCTTTCAGCGTGGCAGTATCGTATGAAGCAGCAGCCAGGGGAGCTGCAGAAATTCAACAAAAACCACAGGAATACGGCACCCACGAAATGACACGGGGATTTGCAAAATGTTATCGCTGCGGCAGAACTAACCATGACCAGAAGGACTGCTGGTCCAAAGACAAAATATGCAGACAATGCGGGAAGATTGGACACATTGCACGAGTTTGTAGGTCTGGGAAGAAGACCAGCGACAACAAAAAGGCTACTAAGGAACCGTACAAGAAAGTACAAAAGATGACGGACAATAGTTCCAAAGACCAGATGAGCGATAGTGAATCCGGAAACAGGAGACTAAGCTGTCTCAAACTTCACAATGTAATCGCAAAAGAGGATCACCGAACCATTTGGGTCACTCTCACGATAGCAGGGTCCCAAGTTAAAATGGAATTGGATACAGGATCACGCTAACCGTCATGAATCGACGAGACTACGAGCGGCTATTTTCACACATACCCTTGAGAGAGACATCCATCGTCTTGACGACGTATACGGGGCAAAAAGTATACCCCAGAGGAAAAATAAGGGTGCCTGTCGAATACAATGGCAAGAAAATATGGAAATTGTATCTCTACATACTGCCAAATGGTGGACCACTGTTATTGGGACGGGAATGGATCAGGAAGATAAACTTAGATTGGCATTCCATTCATGCAATGACGGTGGACGGTAAAAAAGATGAAGACGTCACTCCTGGACGATTGTCAACAATCTTAGCTAACGCCAAAGAGGTATTTCAACAAGAACTGGGCACGCTTAAAGGCATAACTGCCTCGATAAAAATAGAAGAGAATGCAGTTCCCAAGTTTTTCAAAGCAAGACCGGTACCATATGCAATTCGCCCAGCCGTCAAGGCAGAGCTGGAGAATCTGGAGAGGGCGGGCGTGTTGTCTAAGGTCGACTGGAGCGAGTGGGCGACACCCATTGTTCCTGTCATGAAGAAAACGTTAAGCAATAAGTCCGGAGAGCCAAGGAAGATTCGCATCTGTGGGGGTTTCAAGGTGACGGTGAACCCTGTCCTTCGCACAGTACAATATCCTCTTCCAAGGATAGAAGACATCTTCGCCTCGCTGTTTGGAGGGAAGCGTTTTACAAAAATTGACCTAGCACAAGCATATTTGCAGATGGAGGTTGAAGAGTCCTCTCGGAAGTATCCCACGATAAACACTCACAAAGGTCTTTACCAGTATCATCGATTCGTATTCGGAGTAGCATCGGCTCCGGCGATATGGCAAAGAGCGATGGAACAAGTCCTGCAAGGGATTCCGGGGACTCAGTGTTACTTGGACGACATCCTTGTAACAGGTGAAGATGACAGTGAACACCTTAACAACCTAGAACAGGTGCTCACTAGACTACGGGAACATGGGCTGCGAGCCAACCGCCCCAAGTGCGAATTTTTAAAGAAACAGATATCGTATTGTGGCCACGTGATTGATGAAGAGGGGTTACATAAGTCCCCTGACAAAATTGAAGCGGTTGTTAAGGCCCCAGCGCCTGAAAATGTATCGCAACTGAGGTCATTCCTCGGATTGGTGAATTACTATCATAAGTTTTTGCCGAATTTGTTGACAATTCTGCACCCACTGAACGCCCTGCTACGAACGGGGGTAGCATGGAAATGGAGCGATGATTGTAAGCGTGCTTTTCAGAAGAGTAAGGACTTAATCACTTCAAAGGAAGTATTGGCTCACTACAACCCAGCACTGCCAATCAGGCTGGCGTGTGATGCGTCTCCCTCCGGCATTGGGGCGGTACTGTCACATAAATTCCTTGATGGTTTGGAGAGGCCGATAGCTTTTGCGTCACGCTCGTTAACGTCTGCCGAGCGTAACTACGCCCAGATTGACAGAGAGGCCCTCAGCCTAGTGTGGGGGGTGAAGAAGTTCAATCCCTATCTGCACGGTCAAAAATTTACTCTACTAACCGATCATCAACCTCTTGTCTCCATTTTCAACCCTCAGAAGGGCGTACCGATAATGACAGCACAACGGCTGCAGAGATGGTCCCTTTTCCTAGGGGCACACCAATATGACATCGAGTACAAAGGAACTAAACAGCATGGAAATGCTGATGGATTGTCACGTCTACCGTTGCCGATGGTGGAAGAAGAAGACCTTGCAGTGGATCCAATGGAGTTATTCCACTTGACCATAGTCGAATGTCTCCCTGTGAGGAATGCAAACATAGAAAAGGAAACACGGAATGACCCGATACTATCACGGGTCTATGATTTAACGGTGAAGGGATGGCCAGCACATGGCAAACCACTGCTGCCAGCATTCTCGCCGAGAAGAGAACAGCTGTCAGTGTGCAGAGGAACCTTGATGTGTGGATCCAGAGTAGTAATTCCACCTAAGTTGACGGATAGAGTACTCAATGAGCTTCATGAGGGTCATCTGGATGGGGTAAAAATGAAGAGCTTAGCCAGAGCGTTTGTGTGGTGGCCGGGAATCGATGGAGAAATCGAAGAGATGACCAAGAGCTGTGCAGGATGCCAGAAGGTCCAAAACACCCCACCACAAGCTCCTCTGCATCCATGGGAGTGGCCCTCATCTCCATGGCAAAGGGTGCACATTGATTTTGCTGGTCCCTTCATGGACTCGATGTTTTTAATTGCGGTGGATGCACATTCAAAGTGGCCAGAGGTAATAAAAATGTCCTCAACCACCACGGAAAAAACTATCACAGTTTTACGAACCATATTCGCCAGGAATGGGCTGCCTGAACAGATTTGCTCTGACAATGGACCACAGTTTGTGTCTGAAGAGTTCCGGAGGTTCTTAAAGAACAATGGTGTTAAGCATTACACACCTGCCCCATATCATCCAGCCACTAATGGATTGGCCGAGAGGTTTGTCCAAACATTCAAGACGGCTATCAAGGCAATGTGTAATGAAGATATACCCCTACAACACAAGGTGGACAACTTCTTGTTTGCCTACCGGAATGCGACACATGCGGTTACCAGCCAAACTCCAGCCATGATGTTCTTCAATCGAAGACTACGATGCCGCTTGGATTTGGTTAAGCCAAACATCAGAAGAGATGTGGAGAACAGGCAGTTTCAGAATATGAATGAAAGGCCGACCAGGAGTTTAAAGATCGGTCAACCAGTTTTGGCCCGGGACTACCGCACTGAGAAATGGCAACCGGGAACGATTTGTACACGACAAGGACCTCTCATGTATACCGTGGACGTTGGGGAGAGCATTGTAAGACGCCATGCTGACCAGGTACTAGAGTCACGGGAAAACGTCAACTCCACACCACGATCTGATACACCTGGTAATGAAATCGACGTTCCAATTGCAGCTACCACAGAACCGGTAATATTGGAAGCAGATGAACCAAACAACGACATTGATTCCGACTCAACATTGCCAGAAGAACCTGATACCCCAAAGAGGTGTTATCCAGACAGAATCAGGAAGCCTCCTCAAAGACTGAACTTATAATTGCTTAAACTTAACCAATATATCTAGCAACAGTAATTGTGATTGTAATTCGTTATCATTAGTTGTTAAATGAATGTTATGTACTGTTTATCTAAAAGGGGAGGAATTGTTGTGTATGTACCTTTAAGAGAATAACTGGTCTCAGACTGCAGTACCGGCAGTGACCACCCCTGTATAAAAGGCGCTAGAGAGCCTCTGTTGTTTAGTTTCATTATTGCCTTTCACCAGTAAAGATCTGTTTGTTTTCACTCCTGCTAGTTCGTGTCTCAATCATTCACGGACTTAACAAATAGGTGGAATAGTTTATCCAGGGATGCAGTGGAAGTGGAGGATGTTCTAGCTTTAACGAGAGTGATCAGTAAATTTATTGGCCGACAAGCTGCTGAAGAGAATGCAAGAGAAACTGGAGTAGGAAGTCATGCTTTTGGGTGCATCCTGATACATGGTTGTTTGTGGTTATTGGATATATTTAGGGAGGAACTTGGTTTAGTTAAGTAAGACTAGTGATGTGTAATTGGTAATTATGATTGCTTGATGGTCTTGAGGAATTTCCCAGAGTTTTTCCTGAAATATTGCACAAGATTATTTTGTCTCTCCTGAGGAATTAGCATTACTAGTGATGGGGATGGGTAGTCCATGAGATTGTACTGTCTGACAGATAAGGGTGGGCCATATGATCCTTTCTCTGTTTATTCGTATAGAAGAGAAATAAAAGCCTGGTTTGCAACAGAAAAAAATGCAATATCTGCTACAGCAGTGAGAAAATTACACACTAATTCCTCGTCATTATTGACAGTTTAAACTGCTGAGGAAAGAACGTTCAAAAGAAAAGCTTGCTTTAAAAAGGCACAGCTGGGTTAATAAGCAGACCTGCTGCTTTCTTTGTAAAGTGATGTCTAGCATGATGAGATCAGAGGTGACCATACAGCAGGAGTCAGACAACATAACCCTAGAATATATAATTGGTCTTTGAACTAATTAAGATGAGAGATGATGGTGCTTGAAAATAAGGGGTGGGATATTCACTACTTTCTCTGACATTATTAAAAACTTGCAGGTCTGATATGGAGCAAGCAAACATCCAGTGGAGTACAGTTCATGCTCACTGCTACCACCTTTTATTAATAAACATTTGCTCCTGTATTCTGAGACATTTGGCATTCCAAAGGCCAAGAGCTTACAGCTAATTAGTACTTTTTTATTTTTCTCTCATTGGAAGCTGGTGTAGATTTTCATCAAAGAAGGCTGCCAGTTATGTTGAAGGAAGTGGCAGAACTGCCTGATGATGAGCCCTTCATGTGCTAACATTGATAGTTGTTGCTGGAGTTCAAAAGCAAGTAGCATCAATTAGGCTATTTATGTTGCCAGTGCAAACTGGTTCATTATTAGACAGGCAGTCACAGCAGCTGAGTATAAAAGCAAACAGAAACTGAACCGAGCAAAGTAGTGAAGACACTAACAAAATCATCCTGCGTTCTGTTCCCTAAAATGATGCACTAACATGGTGGGGTAGGGTAGAATACAGGTTTTTTCCATAATTCCCCACATAGTGAGTTCCTGAATTTATCCAGGTGCTCGGAGAAAATGAGGCCACAAGATAACTACAGATAAGGGAATCCGTTCAGCTTTCCTTAGCTCATCCATCCAGAATAGAGAAAAATTGCATCTGGTCATCTAGCTGTATCCTGCAGGAATGGTCTACCACTTAGCAGAGATTCAAAGTGTTGATAACTCTTCATGAAGAATTTCTTCCACCAGTTTTCGTCTATGCCTTCTTGCTCTAGTGTCTTGTTTTCGTCTATGCCTTCTTGCTCTAGTGTCTTGACTTATGCTTCCACAGTGTGAGGAATGGAAAATTTGGGCAGAAGAAAGGGGGGGGGGGAATAAAAGATTATATCAACTATTGCTATTCTTTTGAATCCCCTACTGGCTAATTTAACAGCAGAAATGGCGAAGACTGGAGAGAAAGTAGATTGCCTGCCTGAAAATCTCAATTTAACCAGGGTCTGATGTGCAACTCTGGGAAATTGAGACTGGGATGGGTAAAAGGAAGAAGCAAAAGACAGTAAGGTATAAAAATGGATCCAAAAGAAACTTCAAAGTAAATTCAAGGTTAAACGGGAGAGTTACACTGGGAAAATCAAGCTAGGCAGAAAAAAATAGCAAACTGTAACGAAGTTGAGATTTCAATTATGGTTGAGAACTAGAGTAAATTCAGTCATCCTGTCCTCTTAGCAGACAGGGGCATGGGCCAAAGATGGGGCTCACAGCATTAGTGCTAATTTTGCATTGCACACTGTCTTTGAGCGTAGCTTCCCGTTGGAAGCGTGGTTTAGCTGAATTTACCCTTTTTATAACATTTTTATAGCATTAAACATTTCAATAAGGATTAATGAAGCAAAGGTGATTTGATTTTGGTTTGAAAGATTAAATGGAAAAAATGCTCTTTTATATCTCATTGCATTACTTTGTGCACTGTATATAATTGGTACATGCGTAAGTTATGTGCAGTTTGGAATTTTTCATTTTTTCTTTCAGGGAGGGTTAAATCAGCAACATATTCTGTTTTGTTGAAACTTCGTTCTGCTGTAGGGCAAGGATAGTAGTGGTTTCACTTGGGCCTATAGTTTTATTTTTATGAATCTTGTTTCCTTTTTCCAATGTACGTCAGTAGTGAAGTGAATCCTGCCTTTTTGGAGTGCTTAAACCTCTTTAGCTGTAAAAGCAGAAAATATTTTCCATGCAAAATAGATTTACTTATAGTGTAAGTTGTACTTTTCTGTAAAGTGAGCATCTCCAGCTGCAATTTTACTGCGGGTTAATCAGAATAACAAGAAATTAGAGAACATTTGTACACATTTGGCTGTAAAGAGTGCAAACAAAGTACCGGGGTTCCTTTCTAAAGGAGCAAAATGCAAAAGCAGTGAGGTATTGTTAAATTTATATATAACCTTTATTAGATCACATTTGGAGAATGGTGTGCAGTCCTGGTTGTCTTACTACAAAAAGGATAGTGAAACACTGGAGAACTACAAGGATGTTAAAATTCAGAATATGATACTATCTGGAAAGATTGAGCAGTCTTGGGGCTCATTTCTCTGGCAAAGAGAACACTAAGGAGATCTGATCAAGGTCTTTAAAATCGTGTTGGGGTTAGATAAGATGGATTTGGAAAAACTGTCTCCTTGTGGGTGAGCCCAGAACAAGGGGGTATAAATATAAGATAGTGACTAACCGATCAAATAAAGAATTTAGGAGGAATTTCTTTGCACTGAGTAGCAAGAGTGTGGACATAGAGCTGCCACATGGAGTTGTAGAAGCAGATAGCATTTAAGGGAAGGTTTGATGTGTACATGAAGGAGAAGAGTATAGAGGGATATAAGGGCAGCATGGGAAAATGTAATTGGAGTGTGGAATATAGACTAGGTGGGCAGAATGGCCTGTTTATGTGCTATAGATGCTATGTAGTTTTTCCCTACAAGTCTATGGAAATGAGGTATAAATGAATACAGATTTATTTGTAATAATGCTGCTTTTATTTTACAGGCAATACAAGTTCAAATTCTACAGTGAAGCCCTTGGTGTCTCCGAGATTTCCAGTAAAAGCAGTAACTAAAAAAAACAATAAAAGGAATGTCAAATTAAAACACTTATCTTTACCTGGGATTACCAATTTAAAAGGTGAGTTTTAAAACACTGTTTATAATAGGACTACATTGAACATTCAGTATATATCACGCTGCTTATTTGATGTACATTCTTTGTAAACTTAACAACTGATGCACATTTAGAGCTATCAGTGGACATGATCATGGCAAAATCAATGGTTGTTCTGCCCTCGCAACGCGCTTCTATGCAGAGCTAGACAGATAGCGAACAACTCGATATCTTCCAATAAAATCACAAGGCTTGACTTTTCTTGTAACGCTTTACTGAACGATTCTAATTGTAAAACTGAAATACAACACAGAAATGGAAGCACACATTAGTATACAAGCGCATAACTGATATGTATACACAGATTTAGGTACGCCTGAGCAACACAGTACATTTAGTAAACTGGGAGGCATTCTCTTTAAATTAGCCCTGTACATAGTGTATGAAAATACAGCTACTAGTTAATCAGCTAGACAGAGAAAAGTTACAACTAAACATTTTCTACAACATACAGTGCACATTAATCATCCATAGCATTCTAAAATACTTACAGACAAACAATTTCCAAGACTCAAGCATGGGGACAATACAACTGCTCGGAGCCTGTGCTGCTGTAGGAGCACCGTGGTGTAGGTCTGTGTCCCAGCGAGGACTCCACGAGGACTACGTAGCAGTCCTGTGGGGAGCGTGATGACCTCATCACGCTCGGTAGCGTTGTCCGCGCTTGGGGCGTCACGTGATGCGCGTGGTCGCGTTTCTGGCCGTGGAGGCCGAAGTCGGGAGCGGGAGCTGGAGGCCAGGCTGAGCCGATGCTTGCCGCGGGAGCGGAAGATCGCGTCGCTCCCGGCGGCTGGTAGATGCGGCCGAAGAAGCTAGGCCGGGCTGTGCCGGCAGCCTTTCTGGAAGGCCGAGTCGGGCCGGCAGCCGCCTCACGCACATCACGTCGTACGTGCCGTGACGTCAGCACGCTACGTTGTACGTGACGTCAGCACGCTAAGGCGCGTCTTAAAGGGGCAATGGCCCTAAAAGGTAAGTTAAAGGGGCAACGGCCCCAACAGGTAGGTTATACATATATAAGTAAGTTAAATACATACAGTGAGGTTAAGTTAGAGGGAGAGGCAGCACACTCCCCGCTTGGTACAATTCCATTGTACCACTACAGATACAAAATAAACCTGAAGAAAACGTCCTTTGGCTGCAACATACTCAGAGTCCGTTCTCTAGGTTACTTCAGAAAGGAGGATCTCTGAGACTGGCCTCAGAAACACTTTGATAGGCCCCTCCTTGACAATCTTCACCTCCACCTTGCGGACCCTCTTGTCCCTGGTCGGCAGAGTTTTGACAACCAGGCCCACTGGCCATTCATTTCTGCGTGCTTGGCTGTCTTTCAGCAAGACAACGTCTCTCACTTTGACGTTTGGCTTGTCTTCTGTCCATTTCCTACGGCTCTGTAGGGTGGACAAATACTCTCCTCTTTGCTTGGGGAATGTCTGTCCCTCTTCAAGACATTTGAATTCCTCCTTGAAGACATCATGCTGGACAGAGCGAATGATCACACCTTTGGCTTGTGAAGGCTCACTTGTGCTGGATACTTCTTTAGAACATTTCCATCCTTTGCATTCTATGTTGTCCGAATTCCCCTTGAAGGATGCTGCTACATGAATGAGTCGGGCTGTGGTTCGGCAGAGTGTTCTCCAGCTTGAGAATCGCTCGAAGCTTTGTGAGCCCAACTGAGATTCTGAGGCTTTGGTGACCAGGGTCATAACTTCAGGCCGAATCTCAGTATCAGCTTCAGGCTCCACAAGGGTGAAGGGATTGGACTCCGGAGTCTCCTCTGTGTTGACATTAGACAGGAAAGAGGGGCCCGAGAACCAACTGCTTTGCTGTAGGTGTGCTGCTGGTATAGACCTGGTAGCATGGTCTGCAGGGTTCAGGTCTGTGGAGACATAGCACCACTGGTCAGGGTGAGTGGATCGTCTGATACGAGTCACCCGGTTGGAAACATACACGTAAAACCTTCTTGTGGAGTTGTGGATGTAACCAAGTACAATCTTGCTGTCCGTGAAGAACTTGACGGCGCCCACATCGATGTCAATCTTGTCTCTGATCAACTGTAGGTTCCATTTTGCTTCTTTTTCTGGGAGGAGTGGAGCATCCCACTCACTCTGATCCGATGAGAGTTCCCGTACTAATGCTTTTCCTTGCATTGTTATGGGAGCTACGAACCCCAAAGGGTCGTACAAACTGTTGACTGTGGACAGGATGTCTCTCCGTGTGAATGGCCTTTCTTCACGGGACACCAGGAATGTGACGCTGTCTGTTTCCAGGTTCCAGGAGAGCCCCAGGCTCCGTTGAAGGGGGGGAGGATCCACTCCAAGGTGCAAATCCTTCAGATCCTTGGCACGGTCCTCTGCAGGGAAGGCTTCCATCACCTGTCCACTGTTCGATGCTACCTTGTGTAGTCTCGGGTTGGACTCTTTCCATGGCCAACAACTTTCGGGACGGCCATCTAACTCCAGAAGGCCCGAACTCAACAACTCTCGGCGGATAAGGCACCCAGCGAGGTCCTGTGTACCCTGTGGCTCGGGTGGGGACTGCTTGGCCGGATTGGCCGAGTGCTGTGGAGGTCTATGTAGGTAAGTCTTGCTTGTTTCTTCTCCTTTAAGCTCAGTGTCTCCAAAAACAGGCTGTTTGCTACTGTGGTGAGTAGCTGGTTCTGCGTCGAGATGGTTGGATGTTTCCTTGGAGAACAATTTGGAGTGTTGTTGGACGTACTCACTTGTACGTTGCACTGGACTGAGGGGCTGTCCCAGAACATATGTTTCCTGGCTGGGCTCCCCGCCTTCGTTCTCCTCACCTTCTTCATAAGCTGCGGCTTTAGCTTTAGCGGCAGCGGCAGCTCTCTGGCTTTGGAGAATGTGGAGACTGGCAGCAAGGTCAGCTCTCTGCTTCGTAACACTAGCGTCGAGGTCAGCTTTCTGCTTCATCACACTAGCTTCTTTTTCAGCAAGGGCCAATTGAGCCTGGGCAGCTTTTGCCTTGGCCCGTGCTTTGGCGGCTGCAGAAGCTGTCGATGACGACGGTCTGCTGGACTGCCGAGATGATCTAGTGGCTACTTTAGAGGGCTGTGACTTGGCATCGTTTGCTAGGAGAGGCTCATGCTTCTCGCTTGACTGGTCGACGTCCTCTAGGGTATATTGTTTTCCTGAGCGTAGACTCATGGTAGCTGAGTGGTATCTTCCTGCGCTTGAGCCCGCTGTGCTGTTGTCTTTTTACTGTTCTGCCCTCGCAACGCGCTTCTATGCAGAGCTAGACAGATAGCGAACAACTCGATATCTTCCAATAAAATCACAAGGCTTGACTTTTCTTGTAACGCTTTACTGAACGATTCTAATTGTAAAACTGAAATACAACACAGAAATGGAAGCACACATTAGTATACAAGCGCATAACTGATATGTATACACAGATTTAGGTACGCCTGAGCAACACAGTACATTTAGTAAACTGGGAGGCATTCTCTTTAAATTAGCCCTGTACATAGTGTATGAAAATACAGCTACTAGTTAATCAGCTAGACAGAGAAAAGTTACAACTAAACATTTTCTACAACATACAGTGCACATTAATCATCCATAGCATTCTAAAATACTTACAGACAAACAATTTCCAAGACTCAAGCATGGGGACAATACAACTGCTCGGAGCCTGTGCTGCTGTAGGAGCACCGTGGTGTAGGTCTGTGTCCCAGCGAGGACTCCACGAGGACTACGTAGCAGTCCTGTGGGGAGCGTGATGACCTCATCACGCTCGGTAGCGTTGTCCGCGCTTGGGGCGTCACGTGATGCGCGTGGTCGCGTTTCTGGCCGTGGAGGCCGAAGTCGGGAGCGGGAGCTGGAGGCCAGGCTGAGCCGATGCTTGCCGCGGGAGCGGAAGATCGCGTCGCTCCCGGCGGCTGGTAGATGCGGCCGAAGAAGCTAGGCCGGGCTGTGCCGGCAGCCTTTCTGGAAGGCCGAGTCGGGCCGGCAGCCGCCTCACACACGTCACGTCGTACGTGCCGTGACGTCAGCACGCTACGTTGTACGTGACGTGACGTCAGCACGCTAAGGCGCGTCTTAAAGGGGCAATGGCCCTAAAAGGTAAGTTAAAGGGGCAACGGCCCCAACAGGTAGGTTATACATATATAAGTAAGTTAAATACATACAGTGAGGTTAAGTTAGAGGGAGAGGCAGCACAATGGTGATCTCTAGAGCTGTTTGCTTAAGTGTTTACATATTCTCTGTATAGTGATTCAACTCATCCAGATAAATTTAAAGTTTCTTGGAGAACATTTAAATACGAGTAAATTAATTTTAACCTGACAAATTGTTAATTCTGGTCAAATTTACTCCTTACAGGAGAAAATAATTGTTTTGAGTATTGTTGATCTATTTTTGATGATGAGCATGAAAAAAAATCATGTGGAGAAGCTTTATCTACTTATAAAACTACATTTTTCTTTGAGTTTTTAACTAATCCCCCCCCCCCCCCCCCAAAATGGCTTCAGAGGTGTATGATCAATAGGACTGTACGCATCATTAGAATTTTTAGGAACAGTAAAAGGTTATTGTTGGTCCCTTAGAGGCTGAGACAGGAGAAATTATTATGGGGAATAAGAAAATGGCAGAAACGTTAAACAAATATTTTGTATCGGTCTTCACAGTAGAAGACCAAAAAGCATACTAAAAATGGTGGGGAACCAAGGGTCTAATGAGGGTGAGGAACTTAACGTAATTAATATAAGTAGAGAAAAAGTACAGAAAACTCTCTTTTATCCGGCACCGATGGGACCGGCGTGGTGCCGGTTGATCAAAAAGTCCGGATTACGGAGAGGTATACTTACCAAGGTATGAGAGCTCCGTACACGGCCATAGGTGCAGGAGCCCCGGTTACACGGCACTTGTGCAGGAGTCCTGGTTACACGGCCACAGATCCAGGCGTCCCTGTTACATGGCTACAGGTGCAGGAACCCCGGTCACACGGCCACAGATCCAGGAACCCTGGTTACACGGCCACTAATATATAGTAAAACTTACCTGAACCTACTCCTGAATTTTGCCGGTTAAGAGAGATTTCCGGATATTTAGGTGCCGGTTAAAAGAGAGTTTCCTGTACTAAAGAAACTAATGGGACTAAAAGCCGACACATCCCCTGGACCTGACGGCCTACATCCTAAGGTTCTAAAAGAGGTGGCTGAAGAGATAGTGGATGCATTGGTTTTGATCTTCCAAAATTCCCTAGATTCTGGAATGGTCCCAGCAGATTGGCAGGTCACAAATGTAACACCGCTATTCAAGAAAGGAGGGCGAAAAGGAACGGGGAACTACAGGCCGGTTAGCCTGACATCAGTCGTCGGGAAAATGCTGGAATCCATTGTTAAGGAAGTGGTATTAAGTCACTTAAATCAGAACATGATTAGGCAGAGTCAACATGGTTTTATGAAAGGGAAATCATGTTTGACATATTTATTAGAGTTTTTTCAGGATGTAACTAGCAGGGTAGATAAAGGGGAACCAGTGGATGTAGTATATTTGGATTTCCAGAAGGCATTCGATAAGGTGCCACATAAAAGATTATTACACAAGATAAGGGCTCATGGGGTTGGGAGTAATATAGTAGCAGGATTCGTTAACGGACAGAAAACAGCGAGTAGGGATAACCTGATCTTTTTCAGGTCGGCAGGCTGTAACTAGTGGGGTGCTGCAAGGATCAGTGTAGGGGCCTCAGCTTTTTACAATCTATATTAATGACCTAGGTGAAGGGACCGAGTGTAATGTATCCAAGTTTTTGCTGATCCAAAGCTAGGTGGGGCAGTAAGCTGTGAGGAGAACACAGAGTCTGCAAAGGGATATAGATAGACTAAGTGAGTGGGCAGTAAGGTGGCAGATGGAGTATAATGTGGGGAAATGTGAGGTTATTCACTTTGGTAGGAAGAATAGAAAAACAGAATATTTTTTAAATGGTGAGAAATTTCGAATGTTGATGTTCAGAGAGATTTGTGTCTCCTCGTGCAAGAAACACCGAAAGCTAGCATGCAGGTACAGCAAGCAATGAGGAAGGCAAATGGCATGTTGGCCTTTATTGCAAGGGGGTTGGAGTATAAGAGTAAGGAAGTCTTGCTACAATTGTACAGGGCCTTGGTGAGACCACACCTGGAGTACTGTGCACAGTTTTGGTCTCCATATCTAAGGAAGGAAATACTCGCCTTGGAGGCGGGTGCAACGAAGGTTCACTAGATCGATTCCTGGGATGCGAGGGCTGTCCTATGATGAGAGATTGTGTAGAATGGGCCTATACTCTCTGGAGTTTAGAAGAATGAGAGGTGATCTCATTGAAACCTACAAGATTCTGAAGGGGATTGACAGGGTAGATGCTGAGAGGTTGTTTCCCCTAACTGGAGTGTCTAGAACTAGGGGGCATAGTTTTAGGATAAGGGGTAGACATTTAAGACTGAGATGAGGAGGAATTTCTTCACTGAGGGTTGTGAATCTTTGGAATTCTCTGCCCCAGAGGGCTGTGGATGCTGAGTCTTTGAGTATCTTCAAGGCTAAGATCGATAGATTTTTGGACTCTAGGGGAATCAAGGGAGATGGAGATTGGGCGGGAAAGTGGAGTTGAGGTCGATGATCAGCCATGATCCTATTGAATGGCAGAGCAGGCTCAAGGGGCCGTATGGCCTACTCCTGCTCCTATTTCTTGTTCTTATTGGGCTCAACAAGCTTGGCCATATTTGAGAGATTGCCAGCATCTACCTGGCTGCTGCTTGTATCCTTCAATCATTTCTCTCCAAAAGGAGAAATATTACAGAATACATGAACTGAGTATGAGTGTGGTATTGCCCTAGTGGACTTGTGGAGAAAATAGATGGGTCCAGTGGCCTGTTGCTGTGCTATTCTGTGGTATCAGTAGAAAAGGATTTCCCTTTCTGTTTTGTTATCTCTCGCCCTTCTGCCTTTTTTGTTTTTTCCCTCTCTTTTTCAGCCCCATAATATTCAATTGGAAGCATTTTCCCTTCAGAGCTAGGTGGTGCTCCCTCCTTCCCACTTACGAGACGATTGAGGGATATCTAATGTTCCGGATTCCATAAAGTGCTGATTTTATATTGGTTCCAGTGACATTTTGGCGCCTCATTTAAAATGTAATTTTTGAATCTCCTATTGTAGATGCAAATGTTTGTTCAGGCAGAATCTTAAAAATTCAGTTGGATTTAATCTGCATCGAGATGGAGGCTGTTGAAGTTGTAAAATGGAATGCTTTCCCACTCTTCTGCACCAGGTGCTATTACTAAATTACTCAAGGCTGAGCACTGTGCAGATTAAATACAAGTTAAAGTTTACCTTAGACTGATCCACCACACTGACCACCAACCTGCACAACTGAGCAGAGCAAGATGATGGTGGCAAAAACATTGCAATTATTCAAAATACAATTAGATACCATGATGGGGAATGGGAATGTAGATCTCGACTTTGATTGACCAAATGTTCTTTTCTCGTCTTCATTTTTCTAAGGTGCTAGTCTGTCTTCTCCTGGTGGGTTGTCCTACCACTCCTATACTAACCTGGTTTAGCTGCAAAACAGTCCAATACCAAGAAATCCCGTATCATCTGAAAGGTATAATCTAGCCAACCATTCATTTAGTGCTAAAATTCTTCTCAAACTCAATACCTTTGCCAAAGACTGATGATAACCCAGAAACACAATTTTATATCCCTTTTTCTTCTGTTTGCAAGCATGTGTAAACCTACTTTTGAGCACTTCTCACTGCCCGTCTTTTATATCAACTTCTATATGCCGTATATCACCAACTACTCTTGCCTCATGTACTAATGTACTCGATTCCCAACCTTTGTGTTGGCAAACAAATCATGCCCAGTTAGTCTTGGTTTTTAGGGCAGAACGAATCTCCTACTACCATTAAATCCATTCTCATCACTGCTTTCTCCCTTATTCTCTTGTACTACACCATGGCCTCGTAGATTTTGCCTACATTTTCACTAAAAAGTTTCAAGGCAATATATCAACGTTCAGGACAGTTAAATTGAAAGCATGTCCTGTTGAAGGATTACACTCTAGTAAATCTAAGTGTAGCTCCTGAGAATTTGTAGAACAGAACAAGAGCATTTAAATAAAAAAAAGTAAACCGCCAGCAATCCTGGAACATTTAAAACAAACATGGGAAATTTTAATTAACCAAAAATAGTTTTAGACCTAGATTCTAGTGTCTAAGATTCCACTCCTTTAGACTCTTCTGCAAACTTTGAAATTATGCCCTGTAGACCCAAGTCCAGGTCATTAATATACATCAGTAGGTTTTATGGCACTTAAAGAAATAAACAACTTGTAGAGCAGCACTTCAAGGCTCGAGCTGAACCGAATGGAAGGCTGAATAGAGCAAGAGGCCAAGAAAAGTAGAGGGAGGCCAACCAGAATGGAAGTTGAAGCTTGGGCTCCAGAATTAGGAAGAGCATATGTCCAGGAAATTTGTAATTTCCTGAGACAATTATTCGTAGTTTGACCTGAAACAGCCCTGAAAAAACAATAAAGCAGCAAAACCTGCATAAGAATGTCGGAAAACTAAAGACATGGGTCTCTGTAGTGTAGTGCTGCACCTGGGTTGCATTTTCAAATATACAGTGGATGGTAAGATTGAACTGAGAGACTAGCAGCTTTAAAAGTTCAAAATTTGGGGAGATTTAAAAATCCTGAAGTTGAGTTAGTGTCAAACAATTGAGAGGCCAATAAAATACAGCTAAAATAATTAATCACATGGTATAGTTGCATGGGGTATATGCTGCCTCTTTCTCTAATTTCACTAACACATTTTAAACTAGTCTACAACCATATTTGTCTCCTACTGAACTGAATGCTAGCCATGTATCATTAGTGAACGTTTTACAGTCACTCAGCTCCCTGTGCACATCAACCGTACTCGTCACTGCTTTCTGTCCCTTCCAAGTGTTTCTTACATAAATGCCCAATGTTATTGTTGCTATTATCTTTAACATAGAAAAATGTCCCGAGGTATGAGGAAAACGGGCACCGAGCCAAAGGAGGAGAGATTAGGAGGGGTGACCAAAAGCTTGGTCAATAGATTTGGTTTTAAGGAGGAGAGACAGAGGGATTTAAGGAGGGCATTCTGGAGAGTGGCACCTATGTTGTTGAAAGCATAGCCAAACGTGGGAAGGGGGGAATACACACGAGGCTAGAATTGGAGGAGCAAAGAGTTTGGTGGATTGTAGGACTGGAGAAGGTTAGAGACGGGGCCAGATGAGACCATGGGGAAAATTTGTAAGGGGTGGTGTGTGTGGTCAGCTTTGCCTCTGACTCCTGAGCGGTTTGAATCGCTCCCATTCCCTTGGTTCTAGACCTGGACTTATTTGGGGGTTGTAATGACATTGCAGCAAACAACTGAATTTGATACAAGAACTTTGGTTTTTATTTGAGACAAGAAAATATACACAACACAATAATCTTATCACTCTTTTAATAAAAAAAAAAGGGGGAACACTTCGGAATATACGAGGGAGAATGACAATCGACAAAATACTTCACCCCTCCCAATCCCACCTTACTAGCTAAGCTGGACTCTAAAGGAGCAGGGATAATGCTCACCAAACGCAGGAATAGTTTGTAGAGTGGAAAAAGTTGCAGATCTTCAGTTTCTTCTGAGTTGGTTTCTTGTTGGTCGCGGTGGCCCAGTATTACCTGGTTGGCATCTGGTAATATTTGGTTGTTGGTTTCGTGGGGCCCTTGGTGCTGCGAGGTGTCCGATGATGTGTTACTTCTTCTTCTTTGAGAGAGAGAGAGAGAACTGCTTCCAGATGCTTGCTTCTGAAACCGCCGAGTTTCGATGGTGTTTTAAACTTGAACGATGGGTCTCTCCTTTCTTCTCGAACTGGTTGAACTGTCTCTGTTGAACTCCTTTTGTTGAACTGTACTTATCGAACTGATCAAACCCATCGAACTAACTGATTTCTTGTGGAGACAGGTCTTTAGTTTATACTAAACTAAGCCTGCTAATCTTGTTAAATTTTGGGCGGGCTCGTTAATTTTGATTGGTCCCATTTATTTAACTGGTTTTGGGATTGCTTCAGAATCAGTTTGTGTGTGAAGTGGTTTTGGATGTTTCTCTGAGTGGTTAATCTGTTCGATTGTCTTCTCCTGCTGGGGCCAGGGTCTCTTGTTGATTAGTGGCATGTACTGTATTATTCATGTTCTTGATGGCCCTATAGGTTTATGGCGGGAACTGTCCTTCCGTGGGCCTATTGTCTTTATGTAGAATGGCTGGGATGGTCCAGAACATTCTCAGACAATCTGGCCTTTTCCAATACTCAAACTGTCTGTCCCACAGTGCCCAACCCAGTTCTTTTGTTGCAGCTTTCCACAGGCCTGGACATGCCTTTTAAAATAGCCAAATCTTCCTGTGGTTTTGACTTTAAGTCCCTTTAGGCCCAATATTCTTTAAAACAGTCCAAACTCTCTTGGTTTGGGGGAATCTGTAGAATTTTGCAAGCCTTACAAATTACAAATAAAAAGTATGTCTGCTTAAAATTCCACTATTCAAGAAAGGAGGAAGAGCGAAAACTGGGAACTACAGGCCAGTTAGCCTGACATTAGTCGTTTGGAAATGCTGGCATCCATTAAGAAAGTGGTAACCGGGTACTTAGAAAATCATCATGTGATTAGGCAGAGTCAATATGGTTTTATGAAAAGTAAGTCATGTTTGAAAATTATAATTGTTTTGCAGATGTAACTACCAGCATAAATAAAGTGGAACCAGTGGATGTAGTACATTTGGATTTCCAAAAAGCATTCAATAAGGTGCCACATTAAAGGTTGTTAAGCAAGATAAGGGCACATGGGGTTGGGGGTCATGTATTAGCATGAATAAAGGATTGGTTAACGGACAGAAAACAGAATAAGTTGGCAGGCTGTAACTAGTGGGGTGTTGCAAGGATCAGTGCTTGAGCCTCAGCTATTTACAATCTATATTTGAAGGGACCGAGTGCAATGTATCCAAGTTTGCTGATTATACGAAGCTAGGTGTAAAAGCAAGAGTGTGGAGGATGCAAAGAGCCTGCAAAGGGATATAGACAGGTTAAGTGAGTGGGCAATAAGGTGGCAGATGGAGTATAATGTGGGGAAATGTGAGGTTATTCACTTTGGTAGGAAGAATAGAAAAACAGAATATTTTTAAATGGTGAGAAACTACTAAATGTTTGTGTTCAGAGAGATTTAGGTGTCCTCATACAAGAAACACAGTTAGCATGCAAGTACAGCAAGCAATTAGGAAGGCAAAGGGAATGTTGGCCTTTATTACTAGAGGGTTGGAGTACAAGAGTAAGGAAGTCTTGCTACAATTGTACAGGGCTCTGGTGAGACCACACCTGGAGTACTGTGCACAATTTTGGCCTCCTTATTTAAGGAAGGATATACTTGCCATAGAGGCGGTACAATGAAGGTTCACTAGATTGATTCCTGGGATGAGAGCGTTGTCCAATGAGGAGAGATTGAGTAGATTGGGTCTATACTCTCTGGAGTTTAGAAGAATGAGAGGTGATCTCATTGAAACATGCAAGATTCTGAGGGAGATTGACAGGATAAATGTTGAGAGGTTGTTTCCCCTGGCTGGAGAGTCTAGAACTAGGGGGCATAGTCTCGGGATAAAGGGTTGGCCATTTAAGACTGAGATGAGGAGGAATTTCTTCAGTCAGAGAGTTGTGAATCTTTGGAATTATCTGCCCCAAAGTGCTGTGGATGCTTAATCATGGAGTATATTCAAGGCTGAGATGGATAGATTTTTGGACTCCAGAGGAATCAAAGGATATGGGGATAGGGTAGGGAAGTGGAGTTGAAATCGAAGATCAGCCATTATCTTCTTGAATGGCGGAGCAGCCTCGAGGGGTTATATGGCCTGCTCCTGCTCCTAATTCTTATGTCCTTAACCAAAAGTCATGCATGATTTCCACAACACTGACTGCAGTAAACATAATACAACACTCATAGATTGTGGGATTAAATTAAAAACTTCATCTCCCTAAGGCTCTAGAGTAGTCCTAGTTATTATTATCCCCTTAATTTTTTTGGGTGCGTGGCCCCAGAGCTCTGGCCACAAGCTTAAAGGGAACATTGGTTAGAATTACGACCAGCGCTTTGGGGACTCCTCTTTATTAATGGGTAGGAAAAATGGTCCTGTAACAATTGGAGACTTACCAAAGATCCTGCTGCAGGCAGTGTAGAGAAGAGCCATGAGGCTAATCCCTAGAAGCAAAGGACTGATTTATGAGGAAAGGCTGAGGAAACTTGGGCTTTTTCAGCTAGAAAGGAGATGTCTTGAGAGGTGATCATATATAGAGGTATATAAAGAAAGACTTGCATTTATATAGTGCCTTTAATGATGCATCCCAAGTGTTTTACAGCCAATTAAGTACTTTTGCAATGCTGTTATGTCATGTCGAAAACATGGCAGCCAATTTGCCCACAGTAACTTCCCACAAATATCAATGTGAAATTGACCAGATAATCTGTTGGTGTTGGTTGAGGGTTAAGTATTGGCCAGGACACTGGCGAGAACTCCCCTGCTCTTCTAAATAGTGCCGTGGGATCTCTTGCATCACCTGATGGGGGCCTCGGTTTAGCGTCTCATCCAAAAGATGGCACTTTCGACAGTGCAGCCCTCTCTCAGTACTGCCCTGAAGTGTCAGCCTAGATTATCTGCTGTAGTCTCTGGAGTTGGACTTGAACACACCACCTTCTGACTCGGAGGTGAGAGTGTTACCAATTGAGCCACAGCTGACACCAAGATAGTTAAGGAAATGGAAAGGATAAATCTAAAATATTAATTTACATCAAATTGCAAGAGTAGGATAAGGGGACACAAAATAGCAAAAGGTAAATTTAGGACTGAAATCAGGAAATAGTTAACGTAGCGATCAACACCTGGCAGGCCTTCCAGATTTAATAGAGACAAAAACCTTGAAATCATTTAAGAAAGAATTAGAAGCTGAAACGAGGGGAATTCTCGTGTCTGGATGGATAAATTGAGTTGAATGGCCTTCCTCATCCGTAAATATCTTTGTCATTGTCCTTTGGGATGATGCACAGAATTATGTAAATTCAGTATTTGGTACTGAGCAAAAAAAAAAATCCACTCCCTTCAAGATTCAGGTTTCTTCAAGATTCATAAAAGTCATGGTTAAAATTTTAATTCACATTAAGCATTAAAACTATCTTGCAAATATTGTTTTTAAAAACATGCACTTGAATGTTTCAGACCTACTTACATCACCAATGGTTTAATGTGCAAATCTTGTTCAATATGTATAACTGGAGGTGAAATCATAAGATAATTAGCATCAGATCATGAAACGTCTGCCTTAATTGATTCTACTCCTTTGTTCCTTTGTCATCATTTGACTGATCAACCTTTTCCTATTATTCCCAACTATATAACATATTTCTATTCCCATCATCATTCAACAAGTAAATTATGCTGGTGTATTAAGCCTTTTCATATTTGTGGTGATAGGTCTTTAAACCATGTAATTTATACTGGCTAGTAGTGCGGTGGTGAACTGACCTGTTCAGATTAATAAATTGATTAATGTTCATTTAAAATGTTACAGGAATCTTAAAGATGTTTAGCCTGAAGAACCGTATACTTAAATTAAAATCACGTGCTTTTCTTTTTAGTCAGCTTTGTACCTGATACAGGTGGAAACTCATCACCATGCTCAAGAGTCTCTAGATGAAGCTACTGAGAAATCCACATGAGGTTCTGTTCAGCTGGTATGCACACTCCTTACCTGCAAAGACACACCCCACTTATCTAGGTCCAGTGAAGTTGGGTGCAGATTAGCAAGAACAAAGGATAAGACCCTCATGTTTGCACAAGGGGACTACCTGAAACCATGCAGCTTCCCAGTGCACAGCCCTATTTCTGGAATGGTCTTGTGACCATTCAAAACTGAGTTGGGATAATCCAGACTAATTTTTTGTACTCTTAATCTGCTGCATAAAGGATAACTTTCATCCCGTATTGGTTGGTTCTTGAGGTGGAAGGACAATGTTTTTTCCTGTTTTAAGTGCTTTAAATTGTCTCTTCTGAAATTGGTATATGTCATAGAAAGTTTGACTAAGTATGTTTTTGTTGTTGCAGCTCTGCAGAATCTGTATCTTAAATCTATTGATGGCCAACTCTCTTATCAAGATCTTTACAATTTATTTGGCACCCAAACCCCTACTCCAGAAGAACTTCAACAGTTTGATTCTAATGAAGATGGAAGATTCTCTCAAACAGAACTCATTGATGCATTTGGTCTATAGGGGGTTATGCAATACAGTGTCTACCTGGACTGGTAGAGCTTTATTAAACTGATGTACTGACTTCTAATTGCTACAATTGCACCTTTTAAACAGTATTTCACTATTGTGCAAAATTTGCTTATGTACTTATAGAATAAATATTCCTAATGTGTTAGCTTTGGGCATTCCCCAGACATTGTTTTTATGAATCAGGCTGCAATATCTTACCTGAGTAAGGAGTGAATCATTCAGGATATTAAAAAAATGTTTTTGTTGGTTTTAAATTTCACTCTCAAGACCGTGAACTGGTTTGTTAAACTTTATTAATAATCAAACTCATTGTAGGTTCTTAAGCTTACGTTGTACAATACAAATTTCCTTTGATTTTGGTGGAGACTAAAGTAAATTAATACTTGTGCTTTGAGCCTTCCACTGGTGCTGAAGGGAGGGATAAGAAAGAGAGATTGCCACTTTGAACTCAAAAGTCTATGTATACAGTAGTTGCGTTTACCCCCAGAAATTTCCATTATTTTCAATGGAGATTTCATAACCATTTTTGTCACCCTTGAGGGGTGCACATATAAATATCTCACCGATTTGAAGTCGATTACGGGAGCAATCTGTGACTACTTTAGGTTTTATCTTGGGGATTGACCTTTCCTGAACTGTTGCAGGTCATTGCCAGCTCTGAAAATTTTCAATGATCAACAACTGGTGTACTGTATGTATAATACAGTAAATACAACCACTTTTGTGCAGGTAAATAGAACTGCTTTCATATTGGTTCTGTGCTATACTAATGTTTGTGGCTCCCAATGTATGGATCGTAAGCTGCTGACTGCAACCTCAAAGTAAACTTGTTGGATTTACTAATGCTGGCTACGAGGAAGACCCACTTTATATTTTTTTTTTTAAAAGGCTATCCTTTATGAATCTGGGAAGTTTGAGAACCCTGCCCTGCTCGAAACCAATATAAAAACGTCTTAAGAATAATTGCTGTTTGCTGGCTTTTTTCCTCTAACAAGCATGTATGTTCTTTACATTCATTTGTGTTTTATAGTTTCATGTAAACTATTCCTTTGTTTATTTACGGAGCAGGTTCGAGGGGCCGAATGGCCTACTCCTGCTCCTATTTCTTATGGTAAGTTTCTTTTAGGTCTATCACTCAGTCACTTTATTTCGGTCAGAAAAGGGGTTTGTTTTGCAGTTTGATCTTATGAACAGCTGCAGAAAACAATGTCATAGGTTAAGTGTAAAACTAACCTGTAAGTTTAGTGGTTTACAGTACTATAGTTTCACCATTAAGATCAGTTCTTAAAACATGCAACCTTATTTAAAATTGAAGCTTGCTTTGACTTGAATAATTTGTGATATTGTAATGTAAATATAAATGTAGATGGCTGGCAAGATATTTCTAATGTTTAAATCTTAAGCATTAAAATCAACAACCCATGTCTCTAACACTTGCTTGACAATAAAGGGGGAATAAAACCTTGGGCTAGGATTGAGAGTCTGTCTGGTATTGACTTTAGATGCCATTACAATATGATAATATTCTGAATGATTTGCTCAAATTCAGTGTATGCCACAAGTGCAAAAATCTATTTGGCAGGTGTGGAAGAAAGTTTTAAGTCAATACCAAATGTTAGATTTCCTGATCATATTCTCATATTGGTCCTTTCTGATGCCAGCTCTATTGAATCATAGTATTTTATGGATAAATATTTTTGTTCTGCATAATTTTAACAATTTACTTCAATTCCATAGATCTGGTCCAATAATAGCCTCTTTAATTATACTAGCAATAAGAGATCAGCCTTTCTGGTATTTTTGTATTTCATAGTGATGAGTTTCATTCAGTTTTACAGCGATATTTGCAGAAAGGTTGATCTAATTTTGTGAACCAGGTACAGGAGGAAAAATAATTCAGGTTGTTTGCACTGTTGGTTGTTGGATGATTTTTTTTGCTGGTGATAATACCTAAAGCTGAACACTGGGCAATTGTCCTAAATAAAGGAAGTGCTTTGCAACAGGGACATTTTGGTACTGTCATGTAAATGATAGATCATAAATGTCTTAAGTAATTCTTATAAATAAAGTAATTTTAAATTTTGCATTTTTTGTGTTGTATACAATGCACTAAAATGTATTTTGAGAAGTTATTCCTGTAATAAAAGGGTTAGCTACATTGTATTAAAGTAACAGCCATTGTTTTGATGATTTGTGTTTTGCATGTTTCATATCATGTAATGATCAAAATATTTATAATTTATCAAACAATAAAAAGACCATATTCCAACTTTGGTTTAACTTTACTGTGTGTAGTAAATTTCCCATAGGTATTGGTAGAATATTAATAGAAAAAATGTGAGATCAATATTAATGGAATATTTGTGATCAGTGATAGCTTCTGGAAGTACACAAACTAATGTCATTACAGTATCATTTCTAATCGCATTGGCCCATTGAGCTCTGCGGGACCAAATAATTTGCACATCAGCAGATTATGCAAACTCTTCTTGCATACTGCATTATCTGTGTTGTGTCTCGAGGGGTTTTATACCCTTACCTATATAACAATTAAGGACGCCGGGGTGGAGAGTTTAGTTAACGGCCATTTTATTTACAATGTGCTTCACTCAATGCACTACATTTTCCATAGTGCATTGCAAATCACCACTACGGTATCCCATGTGGGACGATTCTAATACACATTCAAAATACACAACATATTTCCTCCCCCTTAAAATAGAATGTCCACAAAACAGAATAACTGAAAATGACTATAACTTTGGGAGAGAGGGTAGACTGCCTCTACATTCCGCTAACCCTGGGGATTATTCTGCCCCATGCACACAGGTTAGCACTAACTGTAACTAAGGTGCTCTGGAGGCTGCCTTTCTCTTTGGGGGTAATGCCTAGTCTCAGGAGCAGGCTCTGGCTGGCTCTCCCATGACCCTGCAGGCGTGGCTTCCTCCCTCGATGGCACAAGAGTGGATGGTGCCACCGTCTCAGGGTCGGATGACCAGTCCCTGCTGGAGCCCCTAGCAGGTCTTTGATCCTCTGTTTCTTGGGTTACCTGTGGCGACTGTCTTGGCAGTAACTGGTCTACATGCTGTCTCCATGTTCGGTCGTCTCCAGTGCGGACTCGGTATGAAACGGGGCCCGTCTTTTGAATGACTGTAGCCGGGACCCACCGCTCCGGGGTGGTGTAGTTACGCGCGAGGACTTTGCCCCCCACCACAAAGTGTCGTTGTTTGGACCTCTGAGCTCGTCTGCTGACTTGATCCTGCTGATTGGCGTGCACCACTGCTTCTGTGGACATTGACCTCAGCAGGTCAAGGCGTGTCCGTAGCTGCCTTCCCATGAGTAGGTAAGCAGGAGATGCTCCAGTCGTAGCATGAGGCGTGTTTCGGTATTTCAGCAAGAAAGCGTTCAGGCGCTGCTTTAGAGTGATAAGGCGTGGAGAACGTGTGCTGGATTCCATTGCTCTTGAGGAACTCCTCCATCTCCTGGGATGTGAACTGTGTTCCATTGTCGGTTACGATCTGCTCCGGCAGACCAAATCGCCCGAACATCTCTGAGTCTTGATGGTTTTCTCCGTAGTGGTAGTGGACATTACTGCAACCTCCAGCCATTTGGA
The DNA here is from genome assembly GCF_052327205.1 of Somniosus microcephalus. Classification (NCBI taxonomy): domain Eukaryota; kingdom Metazoa; phylum Chordata; class Chondrichthyes; order Squaliformes; family Somniosidae; genus Somniosus; species Somniosus microcephalus. Next base: position 296,300,692 of record NC_140989.1, on the reverse strand, counting down.
ATGGGAGTCCACCGCGACCAGGAACATCGCTCCTTCCACTGGTCCCGCGAAGTCCAGATGGATCCGTTGCCACGGTGTCGCCGGCCATTCCCATGAATGCAGTGGCGCTGCTCTTGGCGTATCCCTGGTTGTCTCGCATGATGGGCATGATTTCACTTCAACTTCAATTTCATGATCCAGACCAGGCCACCAGAAGTAGCTTCGTGCCAGCTCCTTCATCCGGACAATACCACAATGTCCTGAGTGCAGCTCGTTGAGGACATGTTTCCGCAGCTTTGGTGGTATGATCACTCGCATGCCCCAAAGGAGGCATCCTGACGTGACAGACAACGCCTTCCCTCTTGACAAGTAAGGTAGGAGCTCAGTTGGTGCGTCTGACACCCGTGATCGTCTCCTCGCATCACCCAATCCAGCACCTTGGATAGCGTAGGGTCCACTCTGGTCTCTTTCTTGACCTGCCGGGCCGTGACAGGGGCATTGCTCACCATGTCAAAGTCAAAAATCTTCTGCTCACAGCCTTCAAAGGGCACAGGCAGCGGAAGTCTTGACAATCTGTCCGCATTGCCATGTGCTGCTGACCTCCGGTATTTGATGTTGTATTTGTGAGCGCTTAACATCAGCGCCCAGCGCGGCATTCTGCACGCTGCCAGGGAGGGTATTCCTGTGTGTGGACCAAAGATCGATGTCCGAGGACGATGATCTGTCAGCAAGGTGAATTTCCTTCCGAACAAGTAGTGATGGAACTTTTTGATTCCAAAGATGATGCCCAAAGCCTCTTTTTCGATCTGCGGGTATTTCGCCTCCGCCTTGCTCAGGGACCTTGACGCGAATGCAATCGGCTTCTCTTCGCCTGAGGGAAAGATGTGGGACACGACCGCGCCGACGCCATAAGGCGACGCGTCACAGGCCAGCTGAATCTGCAACGACGGGTCAAAGTGCGTCAACACTCTGGGGTCAGTCAAAGCTGCTTTGGCTTTCTTGAATGCAGCTTCGCACTCCTTCGTCCACGCCCAGGCCTTGCCCTGACACAGCAACTCATGTAAAGGCTTCAACAGTGATGCCAGCTGTGGAATAAACTTTCCGTAATAGTTCAGGAGACCTAAGAATGACCGCAGCTGGCCGACATTTGTAGGTGCAGGAGCGTCGGCAATGGCTTTCACTTTCGACGGTGCTGTGTGTAGGCCGTCTGCGTCGATGACATGGCCTAGGTACTCCACTGATGGCTTGAAAAATTCGAATTTGTCCTTGCGAACGCGTAAGCCATATTCTTCAAGTCTTCCCAGTGTCTTCGTCAGGTTTTGCAGATGCTCGTTGTCGTCCTTTCCTGTGACAAGGATATCGTCGAGATAACATTGTACCCCTGGAATGCCGCTTAAGATTTGGTCCATAGCCCGCTGAAACAATGCTGGTGCTGACGTTCTACCAAAGGGTAGGCGGCAGTACCTGTAGAGGCCCTTGTGGGTGGTGATGGTGAGGTACTTCTGTGAGTCCTCTTCTACATGCATCTGCAAGTAGGCTTGGCATAGATCAATCTTGATAAACTTCTGACCACCTGCTAGACCCGCAAAAAGATCTTCAATGATGGGGAGGGGGTACTGTTCAGCTGAGAGCACAGGATTCACTGTTACTTTGAAATCTCCACATAAGCGAACCGCGCTGTCAACTCTTCATCACTGGTACCACGGGCGTGGCCCACTCACTGTGCGAAACCGGCACCAGGACCCCTATCTTGACCAGACGCTCCAGGTCAGCCTCCACCTTTGGTCTGAAGGCGTAGGGAATGTTCCTGGCCTTCAGGAATTGTGGCTGGCTGTCAGGCTTCACCTTGAGTTTGACCGTAATCCCCTTCATACTTCCCAATTCTCCGTCAAAGACCGCCGCATGTTTTGTCAACACTGCCGCTAGCCCCACCTCTTCGACTGACACCGCATTCACTTTTTTCCAAACCAGATGAATTTTCTCCAACCATGGCCTGCCCATCAGGGATGGATAGTCACCCTTGACCACGTAAACTGGCAGCATCACGGTTTGTCCATTAAGCTCCACCTTGACCTCCGTCTTACCCAGCATTGGGACTGTTTCCCCAGTGTAGGTCTTTAAGATGAGCTTGGCCAGCGTCAGTGATAGGTGGTTCAGTTTTTCTTTGAATAGCTTCTCTGAAATCAAGGAGACAGCGGCCCCCGTATCCAGCTCCATTTTGACCGGTATTCCCTCTAGTAGTGGAGTGACTCCATAGCCTGATGAGCCTCCATTCACCATTAACACATGGAGATTCAGCTCCCCATCAGAGTCTGTGTCACTGTCTTCCTGTTCTTGTTTCGCCATGTGTAGGTTTTTCTTTTTAGAACACCAGCTGGATGTGTTTCCTTGTTTGTTTTTGTGTGTGTGTAGGATTGTTTGCTTTGCCCTTTACACACACGTTCAATGTGTCCTTTCTTTTCACATTTCCGACAGGTCAGGTCTTTACACCAGCAGTCAGATGGCTGATGACCTGACCTTCCACATCTGTAACACTCTCTGGTGCTCCTTGCATGCTTATCCGGTGTAGCTGCTACCCTGTGCACTCTTGTTGCAGCCCCCAACAGCTGTGCATCTTTAGCTGCTAACTCCATAGACACAGCGAGCTCCACTGCTGATTTAAGCGTCAGTTTGTCAGTCGTGAGCAAGCGCTTCTGTGTTGCTTCACATCTTAATCCACACACAAACCTATCACGGACAGTGTCATTTAGAGTTTCACCAAACTCTCAATGCTCAGTTAGCTTCTTTAGCACTGCAACATATTCGGCTATGGACTCCCCCTCCCCTTGGTTTCGTTTGTGAAACCTGAACCTCTTGGCAATCAGCAGCGGCTTGGGTGCGAAATGTGTTTCCAAAACTTCCACAATCTGACCATATGTCTTAGCGCCGGGCTTATCCGGGTGCATCAAACTCCGTAACAAGCCAAATGTTTTTGCTCCGATCACACTGAGGAACGTCGCCACTTTCACGTCATCTTTAATGCCATTTGCAGTCACGAAAAATCCAAAATGCTCTGTATAAGCACTCCATTGCTCCGCCGTTTCATCAAATGGTCCAAACGCTCCGGTTAGCATAGCCATTTTGTTTTTTGTTTTTTCTTTACAGTCCTTTTCCTCCACTTTTTTTATTTTTACAGTCCTTTTCCTCCACTTCATTTCACTGTATCGTTACTCTCCCCCTTATTTGTGTAACACACGAACCGCCACCTTTACGAGGCAATTGCATCAGCACTAAACTGCCGGTGCGCCATTAAGAAAAGACAGGAACTTCTTACTTTAAACATCGCCGATTCCAGTGCAAAGTGATGCACAAATCCGTCGTCCTCGTCGCCAGTTTTGTTGTGTCTCAAGGGGTTTTATACCCTTACCTATATAACAATTAAGGAGGACTCCGGGGTGGAGAGTTTAGTTAACGGCCATTTTATTTACAATGTGCTTCTTCACTCAATGCACTACATTTACCATAGTGCATTGCAAATCACCACTACGGTATCCCATGTGGGACAATTCTAATATGTAGTGTATGTACCTTTGAGAGGAACTATGTTTTTGAAGCCCCTGTATACTGTAGTACCAGTAGTGACCACTCGGGAATATAAGCCTGTGTAGCGTCTTGTGTAGTTAGTTCACCTCCAGACTTTGTTCCGTAAACACTTGTTAAATCAACTCCTGCATTCTGTGTCTCCATTAACACACGGATCTAACAGTGGCGACGAGTTAGAAATGAACTTACCTGCAATTCGGCAGCAGCTCAAGGGGATCGATTCCTCAGACGAAGGTCGAAGCCAGAAGCAAGAAAAAAAAACGGTGGTTTCACCAGCTAAACGGGCTATTGGCAGGTAGTGCACTGATCCTTCCTGGGCTGCGGCGGGCTAGAGCTCGATTGGGTGGCTCTGCAACGGGGCCGGGCAGCGAGTCGGGAAGCAGAAGCAAAGAGAGAGAGAGGGTGGAGCACTCGGCGCGGCCGGTGCTGCAAAGCAGGTCGGCGTTCGGACCGAGCAGAGGGAGGGGAAAGTCCCAGAGGGTCCGCTCCACGACAGGAACGGTTCTCCAAGTAACGGAGAAACTATTGAAGCGATATATAAAAAAAAAATAGAAATACCACGAAAAGCTGCAGGTCGCAACGGGAACCGCGGAGAACAGCGTTGGCAGCAGCGGCAGCGGCAGGAAAGCGCGGGAGGCGCCATCTTAACTCAGCGGGGAAGAAAGAAAAGCACGGGAGGCACCATTTTGATCCATCGGGGACGGAGGAAAAGCACGGGAAGCGCCATTTTAGATTTTCAAGATGCCGAAGACTGGCAATATTACTACTTTCGATAGTGATATAGAAGATTGGACCACATATGTGGAAAGAGTGGAGGTATATTGCAAGGCGAATGAAGTAGCGGATGATAAGGCATCGGTACTTCTAAATCTGATGGGCGCAAGGACATACGGGCTGTTACGAAACTTGATCACTCCAGCCAAACCGATGGACAAGAATTTTAAGGAGATTGTTGATACCTTACAGGAGCACTTAAACCCAACACCGCTGCTGATAGTGGAACGATTCAAATTCTTCAGGAGGAATCGGCACAAGAATGAAAGTAACGCTGATTACCTCACCGAATTACGAAAGCTGTCAAAGCATTGCCAATTCGGGGCAGGACTGGCAGATTCTCTACGAGACAAATTCGTCTGCGGTCTCCTAAGCGAAGGAACACAGAAAAGACTACTTTCTGAGAAAGATTTGACACTGGACAAGGCTTTCAGTGTGGCTGTATCATACGAAGCAGCAGCAAGAGGAGCTGCAGAGATACAGCAAAAGCCAAAGGACTTCGGCACCCATGAAATGACATGGGGTTTCGAGAGATGTTATCGCTGCGGCAGATCCACCCATGACCAGAAGGACTGCTGGTTCAAGAACAAAGCATGCAGGCAATGCGGAAAGATGGGACACATTGCACGTGTATGCAGATCTGGAAAGAAATCCGCTGACAGTAAAAAGGTCAATAAGGAAAAGTACAGAAAGGTACAAATGATGACGGACAGTAGCTCCGAAGACCAGAAGAGCGATAGCAACTCCGGAAACAAGAGACTAAGCTGTCTCAAATTACATAATGTAATTGCCAAAGAAGATTACCAGACCATTTGGGTTACCCTCACGATAGCGGGGTCCCCAGTCAAAATGGAGCTAGATACAGGATCAGCTCTGACCGTCATGAGTCGACGGGATCACGAGCGGCTATTTCCGCATATACCTTTGAAAGACACATCCATTATCTTGAAGACATATACGGGGCAGAAAGTATACCCCAGAGGGAAAATAAGGGTGCCTGTTGTATACAACGGCAACGAAATACAGAAGTTGTATTTATACGTTCTGCAAGATGGTGGTCCACCGTTGTTGGGACGTGAATGGATCAGAAAGATACGTTTAGACTGGCACTCCATTCAGGCACTGACGGTGACCAGTAAGGAAAAAAAACGATGATGACGTCATACCTGAACGATTAAAAGAAATCTTGGCTAACGCCAAAGAAGTGTTTCAACAGGAACTAGGAACCCTGAAAGGCGCCACCGCCTCAATAAAAGTGGAAGATGCAGCAATTCCCAAGTTTTTTAAGGCAAGGCCGATGCCATACGCAATTCATCCAGCCGTCGAGGCAGAGCTGGAGAATTTGGAAAAAGCAGGTGTGTTATCCAAGGTAGATTGGAGCGAGTGGGCAACACCCATCGTCCCGGTCATGAAGAAAACGTTGAATAGTGATAAATCTGAAGAACAGAGAAAAGTTTGCATCTGTGGAGACTTCAAGGTGACTGTAAACCCGATTCTTCACACGGTACAGTATCCTCTTCCGAGGATAGAAGATATTTTAGCCTCACTATCCGGAGGGAAACGTTTCACCAAAATTGACTTAGCACAGGCATATCTACAGATGGAGGTTGAGGAGGCCTCTAAAAAGTATCTCACGATAAACACACACAAAGGCCTGTACCAGTACAATCGACTGGTTTTCGGAGTTGCATCAGCTCTGGCTATCTGGCAAAGAGCTATGGAGCAAGTCCTGCAAAGAATTCCGGGGACTCAATGCTACCTAGACGACATCCTTGTAACAGGAGAAAACGACAACGAGCATCTTGCCAACTTGGAGCAGGTGCTCACGAGGCTGAGAGAACGGGGCCTACGAGCAAATCGCCCCAAGTGCGAATTTTTCCAGAAACAAATATCATATTGTGGCCATGTCATTAACGAAGAAGGGATGCATAAGTCACCTGAAAAAATTGAAGCGGTCGTAAAGGCCCCAGCGCCTGAAAATGTCTCACAATTAAGGTCGTTCCTGGGATTAGTAAATTACTATCATAAATTTTTACCAAACTTGTCAACGGTTCTGCACCCTCTTAACGCACTGCTACAAATGGGAGTAGTTTGGAAATGGACCAAAGACTGTAAGCGTGCCTTCCATAAATGAAAAGGCTTGATCACGTCCAGGGAAGTGTTGGCTCATTACAACCCATCACTGCCAATCAGACTGGCGTGCGATCCATCCCTGTACGGCGTGGGAGCGGTATTATCGCATAGATTCCGTGATGGCTCGGAGCGGCCGATAGCTTTTGCGTCACGCTCATTGAACTCAGCTGAGCATAACTATGCCCAGATCGACAGGGAGGCACTCAGCCTGGTGTGGGGGGTGAAGAAATTCAACCATTACCTACACGGACAAAAATTTACCTTGTTGACTGACCATCAACCCCTCGTCTCCATATTCAACCCTAAAAAGGGCGTTCCCATTATGACAGCGCAAAGGCTACAGAGGTGGTCCCTTTTCCTAGGGGCACACCAATATGACATAGAATACAAAGGAACAAAACAGCATGGGAATGCTGACGGGTTATCGCGCCTACCGTTGCCAACGGTGGAAGAGGCGCCTACAGTGGACCCAGTGGAGATGTTCCACTCGACCATAGTGGAATGTCTACCGGTGACAAATTCTACCATTGAAAAGGAAACGCGAAATGACCCGACTCTCTCACGAGTCTACGATTTAACGGTGAAGGGATGGCCAGCACATGGCGAACCACTGTTGCCAGCATTCTCGCAAAGAAGAGAACAGCTGTCAGTGTGCTGAGGAACCTTGATGTGTGGATCCAGAGTGGTGATTCCACCCAAACTCAAGGATAGAGTGCTAAAGGAGCTTCACGAGGGGCATCTGGGTGGAGTGAAAATGAAGAACTTAGCCAGAGCGTTTGTGTGGTGGCCAGGTATCGATGGAGACATCGAAGAAATGACCAAGAGCTGTCTAGGATGCCAGAAGGTCCAAAACGCCCCACCACAAGCCCCTCTACATCCATGGGAGTGGCCCTCATCTCCATGGCAAAGGGTACATATCGACTTTGCTGGTCCATTTATGGACTCAATGCTCTTAATCGCGGTGGATGCACACTCCAAGTGGCCGGAGGTAATAAAGATGTCCTCCACCACCACTGTAGTGTCCGTGTGTTGATAAAGACACTGAAGACAGGAGTTGGTTCATAGGTGTTTACTAAGCAAAGTCTGGGGGGGGTTCTAACGGATATACACAATATACAGGCTTATATAGCCCGAGTGGCCATTACCGGCATTACAGCACACCTGGGGCTCTTAAAGGCACATACATTACAATTTCTCCCCTTTTAGCAAACCAGTACATCATATTTTAAGTAATTATTAATTACATGTTATAAGAAAAATAATATACACATTGCTGTAGTTAATTAATTATAAGTCAGTCTCTCAGGAGGCTCCCTGACTCGGTCCGGATAACGCCTCGCGGGTGTAGTAGTTTCTGGTGGGGTAGTAGGTTCTTTTGGCAAGGCTGATTCGGCTTGAATGCCAGTGTCGGGTTCATCAGGTTCCAGTATCACCGGATCGGAGGTAGATATGGGTATCTCTACTTCATCGTTAGACATATAGAGTTGTGGTGTAGGTTGTCCCTTTTCGAATGACTTTATGATTTGGTCAGCATGGCGCCTTATTATGCTTTCTCCGATGTCCACGGTATACATCAGTGGTCCTAGTCGTTTGCAGATAGTTCCAGGCTGCCATTTCTCGGTACGGTAGTCCCGGGCCAAAACTTGTTGACCTATCTGGAAGGTTCTAGTTGGCCTTTCATTCATGCCTTGAAACTGCCGGTTCTCCACGTCCCTTCTGATGTTGGGCTTGACCAAATCCAGCCGGCATCTTAGGTTTCTATTGAAGAACACCATGGCGGGAGTTTGGTTGGTAACCATATGTGTTGCATTCCTGTATGCGAATAAGAAGTTATCCAGCTTGTGCTGAAGTTTTATGTCTTCATTACCCATGGCCTTTGTGGCCTTCTTGAAGGTCTGGACAAACCTTTCAGCCAATCCATTGGTGGCGGGCTGGTATGGGGCGGACGTGTAGTGCTTAACCCCATTGTTTTTTAAGCACTTTCTGAATTCTTCGGACACAAATTGCGGTCCATTATCAGAACATATCTGTTCCGGCAGCCCATTCCTGGCAAACATGGTCCTTAATATTGTGGTGGTTTTTTTCCGTGGTGGTGGAAGACATCTTTATTACCTCCGGCCACTTGGAGTGTGCATCAACCGCGATTAAGAACATTGAGTCCATAAATGGACCAGCAAAGTCGATGTGCACCCTTTGCCAGGGAGATGAGGGCCACTCCCATGGATGTAGAGGGGCTTGTGGTGGAGCGTTTTGGACCTTCTGGCATCCTAGGCAGCTCTTGGTCATTTCTTCGATGTCTCCATCGATACCTGGCCACCATACAAACGCCCTAGCTAGGTTCTTCATTTTCACTCCACCCAGATGCCCCTCGTGAAGCTCCTTTAGCACTTTATCCTGGAGTTTGGGTGGAATCACCACTCTGGATCCACACATCAAGGTTCCTCGGCACACTGACAGCTGTTCTCTTCTTTGCGAGAATGCTGGCAACAGTGGTTCGCCATGTGCTGGCCATCCCTTCACTGTTAAATCGTAGACCCGCGAGAGAGTCGGGTCATTTCTCGTCTTCCTTTCAATGGCAGAATTTGTTACTGGTAGACATTCCACTATGGTAGAGTGGAACATCTCTACTGGGTCTACTGTAGGTGCCTCTTCTACCATTGGCAACGGTAGGCGCGATAAACCGTCAGCATTCCCATGCTGTTTTGATCCTTTGTATTCTATGTTGTATTGGTGTGCCCCTAGAAAAAGGGACCACCTCTGTAGCCTTTGCGCTGTCATAATGGGAACACCCTTTTTAGGGTTGAATATGGAGATGAGGGGTTGATGGTCAGTCAACAAGGTAAATTTTTGTCCGTGTAGGTAATGGTTGAATTTCTTCACTCCCCATACCAGGCTGAGTGCTTCCCTGTCGATTTGGGCATAGTTACGCTCAGCTGAGTTTAATGAGCGTGACGCAAAAGCTATCGGCCGTTCTGAGCCATCAGGGAATTTATGGGATAATACTGCTCCTATGCCGTAAGGGGATGCATCGCACGCCAGTCTGATTGGCAGTGATGGGTTGTAATGAGCCAAAACTTCTTCGGATGTGATTAAGTCTTTGCATTTATGGAAGGCACGTTTACAGTCTTCGTTCCATTTCCAAATCACTCCTGTTTGTAGAAGTTCATTAAGAGGGTGTAGAAGAGTTGATAAGTTCGGTAAAAATTTATGATAGTAATTTATTAATCCCAGGAACGACCTTAATTGTGAAACATTTTCAGGTGCTGGGGCTTTTATGACCGCTTCAATTTTTTCAGGTGACTTATGCAAACCTTCCTTATTAATTATGTGGCCACAATATGATATTTGATTTTGGAAAAATTCGCACTTGGGGCGATTTGCTCGTAGGCCCCGTTCTTTCAGCCTAGTGAGCACCTGCTCCAAATTGGCATGGTGCTCGTTGTCGTTTTCTCCTGTTACAAGGATGTCGTCTAGGTAGCATTGAGTCCCCGGAATCCCTTGCAGGACTTGCTCCATAGCTCTTTGCCAGATAGCCGGAGCTGATGCTACTCCAAAAACCAGTCGATTGTACTGGTACAGGCCTTTGTGTGTGTTTATCGTGAGATACTTTTTAGAGGCCTCCTCAACCTCCATCTGTAGATATGCCTGTGCTAAGTCAATTTTGGTGAAACGTTTCCCTCCGGATAGTGAGGCGAAAATATCTTCTATCCTCGGAAGAGGATACTGTACTGTGTGAAGGACCGGGTTTACAGTCACCTTGAAGTCTCCACAGATGCGAATTTTTCTCTGTTCTTCAGATTTATCATTAGTCAATGCTTTTTTCATGACTGGAACAATGGATGTTGCCCACTCGCTCCAATCTATTTTGGATAATACGCCTGCCTTTTCCAAATTCTCCAGCTCTGCCTCGACTGCTGGACGAATTGCATATGGCACCGGTCTTGCCTTAAAAAATTTGAGAATTGCTGCATCTTCCACTTTTATTGAGGCGGTGATGCCTTTCAAGGTTCCTAGTTTCTCTTGAAACACTTCTTTGGTGTTGGCCAAGATGTCTTTTAATCGTTCAGGTATGATGTCATCATTGTTTATTTTCTTACTGGTCACCGTCAGTGCCTGAATGGAGTGCCAGTCTAAACGTATCTTTCTGATCCATTCACGTCCCAACAACGGTGGACCACCATCTTGTAAAATGTATAAATACAACTTTTGTATTTCTTTGCCGTTGTATACAACAGGCACCCTTATTTTTCCTTTGGGGTATACTTTCTGCCCCGTATATGTTTTTAAGATAATGGATGTGTCTTTTAGAGGTATATGCGAAAATAGCCTCTCGTAATCCCGTCGATTTATTATGGTTAGAGCTGATCCTGTATCTAGCTCCATTTTAACAGGGGACCCTGCTATCGTGAGGGTAACCCAAATGGTTTGGTAATCATCTTTGGCAAGTACATTATGTAATTTGAGACAGCTTAGTCTCTTGTTTTCGGAGTCGCTATCGCTCTTCTGGTCTTCGGAGCTACTGTCCGTCATCATTTGTACCTTCCTGTACTTTCCTTTATTGATTTTTTTTTCTGTCTGTGGATTTATTTTGTCCAGATCGGCATACCCGTGCAATGTGTCCAATCTTTCCACATTGCCTGCATGCTTTGTCCTTGAACCAGCAGTCCTTCTGGTTATGGGTGGATCTGCCGCAGCGATAACATCTTTCGAAACCTTGTGTCATTTCATGGGTGCCGAAGTCCTGTGTCTTTTGTTGTATCTCTGCAGCTCCTCTTGCTGCTGCTTCGTATGATACAGCCATACTGAAAGCTTTGTCCAATGTTAAATCTTTTTCAGAAAGCAGCCTTTTTTGTGTTCCTTCACTTAAGAGACCGCAAACGAATTTGTCTCGAAGATAATCTGCTAGTCCTGCCCCGATTTGGCAGTACCTTGATAGCTTTCTTAATTCAGTTAGGTAATCAGCGTTACTTTCATTCTTGTGTTGATTTCTCTTGAAGAATTTGAATCGTTCCGCTATCAGCAGCGGTGTTGGGTTTAAGTGCTCCTGCAGGGCATCAACAATTTCTTTAAAATTCTTGTCCTTTGGTTTGGCTGGAGTGATTAAATTTTGTAACAGCCCGTATGCCTTTGCGCCCATTAGGTTCAGCAGTACTGAAGCTTTTTTTTCATCTTCTATTCCATTTGCAGTGCAATATACCTCTACTCTTTCCACGTATGTGGTCCAATCCTCTATTTCGCTATCAAAAGCATCAATATTGCCAGACTTAGGCATTTCAGAAAAGATATGGCGCTTCCCGCGCTTTTCTTTCTTTTCAGCAGCAAAGATATGGCGCTTCCCGCGCTTTCCCGCCGCTGCTGCCGATGACAACGCTGTTTCCCGCGGTTTCCGTTCTTTGTTTTTTATTTTTTTATTTTATTTGTTTACAGTTGGAGGCTCGTTCCCGCCGGACTTTCTCTCCAGGTCTGAACGCTGACCTGCTTGCCGTGCCGGCCGTCTCCCGAGTGCTCCCTCCCAGTCCGTTATTGCTTGCCTCCGATTTCGCTGCCTGTCTCAGCTGTAGAGCCAGCCGCTGGAGCCCCAGCCTGACGCCCAGGAAGGATTAGCGCAGTACCTGCCACCAGCTTGGCCAGCTGGTGAAACCACAGCTTCTCTCACTTTCTTGAGTCTTCTGGACGCCCGAGGAATCGATGTCCTTGAGGTGCTGTCGAATTGCAGGTAAGTCCGTTTCCACTTTGTCGCCACTGTAGTGTCCGTGTGTTGATAAAGACACTGAAGACAGGAGTTGGTTCATAGGTGTTTACTAAGCAAAGTCTGGGGGGTGTTCTAACGGATATACACAATATACAGGCTTATATAGCCCGAGTGGCCATTACCGGCATTACAGCACACCTGGGGCTCTTAAAGGCACATACACTACAACCACGGAAAAAACCATCACAGTATTAAGGACCATCTTCGCCAGGAATGGGCTGCCTGAACAGATCTGTTCTGATAATGGACCGCAATTTGTATCCAAAGAATTCAGGAAGTTCTTAAAAAACAATGGGGTTAAGCACTACACGTCCGCCCCAAAACCATCCCGCCACCAATGGATTGGCTGAAAGATTTGTCCCGACCTTCAAGAAGGCCATAAGGGCCATGGGTAATGAAGACATAAATCTACAACATAAGGTAGATAACTTCTTCTTTGCGTACAGGAATGCAACACATGTGGTTACAAACCAAACCCCCGCCATGATGTTTTTCAATAGAAGCCTAAGATGCCGGCTGGATTTGGCCAAGCCAAACATCAGAAGGGACGTAGAGAACCGGCAATTTCAAAGCATGAATGAAAGGCCAACTAGAACCTTCCAGATAGGCCAACCAGTTTTGGCCTGGGACTACCGTACCGAGAAATGGCAGCCTGGAACTATTTGCACATGACTAGGACCGCTGATGTATACCGTGGACATTGGAGAAAGCATAATAAGGCGCCATGCTGACCAGATCATAGAGTCATCCGAAAAAGGACAACCTACACCACAACTCTATACGCCTAGTGATGAAGCAGAGATACCCATAGTATCTACCTCCGATCCGGTGATACTGGAACCAGATGAACCTGACACTGGCATTGAAGCCGAATCGACCTTGCCAAAAGAACCTACTACACCACCGAGGCGTTATCCGGACCGAGTCAGGAAGCCTCCAGAGAGACTGAATTTGTAATTGATTAACTTCAGCAAATGTGTATATTATTGTTCTTGTAAAAATGTTATTTAATGATTACTTAAAATGTTATGTACTATTTATCCAAAAGGGGAGGAATTGTAGTGTATGTACCTTTAAGAGGAACTATGTTTTTGAAGCCCCTGTATACTGTAGTACCAGTAGTGACCACTTGGGAATATAAGCCTGTGTAGCATCTTGTGTAGTTAGTTCACCTCCAGACTTTGTTCAGTAAACACTTGTTAAATCAACTCCTGCATTCCGTGTCTCCATTAACACACGGATCTAACATAATACACATTCAAAATACACAACAATCTGTTTGTGAAAACCCACATTATTCACTTTAAAAAAAAAAGATCATAGTGAGGTTAGATAAAGATTAGCTGCATTTAAATTAAACTGACCTATTGTTCTAAAGTAATTGCAATTGCTAATTTAGTAATAAATAGATAGTCATGATGAGACTAATGGCTATAAAACTGCATCTCCAATCTAACTCCATTCCTATAGAAACATAGAAGACAGGAGCAGGAGTAGGCCATTCAGCCCCTCGAGCCTGCTCGACCATTCAATGCGATCATGGCTGATCATCCAAATTAAGTACCCTGTCCCTGCTTTCTCCCCATATCCCTTGATCCCCTTAGCCTTAAGAAATATATCTAACTCCTTCTTGAATATATTTAATGAATTGGCCTCAACTGTCTTCTGTGGTAGAGAATTCCACAGGTTCACCACTCTGGGTGAAGATATTCCTCCTCATCTCAGTCCTAAATGGCTTACCCCTTAGACTGTAACCCTTGGTTCTGGACTCCCCTGCCATCGGGAACAGCCTTCCTGCATCTAGTCTGTCTAGTCCTATTAGAATTTTATAAGTTTCAATGAGATTCCCTCTCATTCTTCTAAACTCTAGCGAATATAAGCCTAATTGACCCAATCTCTCTTCATACGTCATTCCTGCCATCCCATGTATCAGTCTGGTGAATCTTTGCTGCACTCCCTCCATGGCAAGAACATCCTTCCTCAGATAAGGTGAACAAAACTGCACACAATACTCAAGGTGTGGCCTCACCAAGGCCCTGTACAACTGCAGCAAGACATCCTTGCTCCTGTACTCGAATCCTCTCACTATGAAGGCCAGCATACCATTTACCGCCTTAACCGCCTGCTGCACCTGCATGCTTGCCTTCAGCGACTCGTGCACAAGGACACCCAGGTTTTGTTGCACTTCCCCTTCTCCCAATCTATTGCCGTTCAGATAATAATCTGCCTTCCTGTTTTTGCCACCAAAGTGGGTAACCTCGCATTTATCCACATTAGACTGCATCTGCCCAATCGCCCAACCTGCCCAAATCGTACTGGAGTTCCTCTACATCCTCACAGCACACACGCCCACCCAGCTTTGTGTCGTCTGCAAACTTGGAGATATTACATCTAGTTCCCTTGTCTAGATCATTAATATATATTGTGAATAACTGGGGTCCTAGCACCGATCACTGCGTTACCCCACTAGTCACTGCCTTCCACTTGGAAAAAGATCTGTTTATTCCAACTCTTTGCTTCCTGTCTGCCAACCAGTTTTCTATCTAAGTCCGTTCCTTACCCCCAATCCCATGTGGTTTAACTTTGCACGCTACTCTTTTATGCAGGACCTTATCAAAAGCCTTCTGAAAGTCCAAATACACCACATCCACTGGTTCTCCCTTATCTATTCTACCAGTTACATCCTCAAAAAATTCCAGTAGATTAGTCAAGCATGATTTACCTTTTGTAAATCCATGTTGACTTTGTCCGATCCTGTCACTGTTTTCCAAGTGCTCTGCTATTACATCTTTTATAATGGACTCTAGCATTTTCCCCACTACCGATGTCAGGCTTACCGGTCTATAATTCCCTGTTTTTTCTCTACCACCTTTTTAAAATAGTGGTGTTACATTAGCTACCCTCTAATCCATGGGAACTGTTCTGGAGTCTATAGAATTTGGGAAGATGACCAACAATGCATCTACTATTTCTAGGGCCACTTCCTTAAGTACCCTAGGATGTAGATTATCAGGCCCTGGGGATTTATCGGCCTTCAATCCTGTCAATTTCCCTAACACCATTTCCCTACAAATACTGATTTCTTTCAGTTCCTCCCTCTCATTAGACCCTATGTTCCCCGACATCTCTGGGAGTTTATTTGTGTCCTCCTTTGTGAAGACAGAACCAAACTATGTATTTAATTGGTCTCCATTTCTTTGTTCCCCATTATAAATTCCCCTGATTCTGACTGCAAGGGACCTACGCTTGACTTCACCAATCTTTTCCTCTTCACATATCTATAGAAGCTTTTACAGTCAGTTTTTATGTTCCCTGCAAGCTTACTCTCATACTCTATTTTCCCCCTCTTAATTAATCCCTTTGTCCTCCTTTGCTGAATCCTAAACTGCTCCCAATCCTCAAGTTTGCTGCTTTTTCTGGCCAATTTATATGCCCTCTCTTTGGATCTTATGCTATCCCTAATTTCCCTTGTTAGCCAATGTTGAGTCACCTTTTTTGTTTTATTTTTATGCCAAACATGGCTGAACAAATTCTGTAGTTTATCCATGCGATCTTTAAATGTTTGCCATCGCCTATTCACCGTCAACCCTTTGAGTGACATTCCCCAATCCATCGTAGCCAACTCGCGCCTCATACCATCATAGTTTCCTTTATTTAAATTCAGTACCCAAGTCTCTGAATCAACTACTTCACTCTCCATCTTAATGAAGAATTCTATCATATTATGATCGCTCCTCCCCAAGAGGCCTCGCACAATAAGATTGCTAATTAATCCTTTCTAACTACATAATACCCAGTCTAAGATGGCCTGATTTCTAGTTGGTTCCTTGACATATTGGTCCAGGAAACCATCCCGTATACACTCTAGGAATTCCTCTTCCACTGTATTGTTACTAATTGGGTTAGACCAATCTATATGTAGATTAAAGTCACCCATGATAACTGCTGTGCCCTTATTGCACGCATCTCTAATTTCCCATTTAATGCCATCCCCAACCTCAGCATTACTGTTTGGGGGTCTGTATAAAACTCCCACTAACGTTTTCTGCCCCTTGGTATTTCTCAGTTCTACCCATACAGATTCCACATCATCAGAGCTAATATCCTTCCTTACTATTGTGTTAATCTCTTTAACCAGCAATGCTACCCCGCCACCTTTTCCTTTTTGCCTGTCCTTCCTGAATATTGAATACCCCTGGATGTTGAATTCCCAGCCTTGGTCACCCTGGAGCCATATCTCCGTAATCCCAATGATATCATATCCGTTTACAGTTATTTGCGCAGCTAATTCATCCACCTTATTCCGAATGCTCCTCGCATTAAGACACAAAGCCTTCAGGCTTGTTTTTTTAAAGCTCTTAGACCTTTTAGAATTATTGTTTACTGCGGCCATGTTTGATTTACACCCTTGATTTCTCTGACTTCCACTTTTGCTTTTCTCCTTCCTGTCTTTTGCTTCTATCCTTGCTTCCCTTTCCTCTGTCTCCCTGCAAAGGTTCCCAATCCCCTGCCATTTTAGTTTAAACCCTCCCCAACAACACTCGCAAACACTCCCCCTAGGACATTGGTCCCGGTCCTGCCCAGGTGCAAACTGTCCAGTTTGTACTGGTCACACCTCCCCCAGAACCGGTTCCAATGTCCCAGGAATTTGAATCCCTCCCCCTTGCACCATTCTTCTAGCCATGTATTCACCTGAAATATCCTTCTATTTCTACTCTGACTAGCATGTGGCACTGGTAGCAATCCTGAGATTACTTCCTTTGAGGTCCTATTTTTTCATTTACCTCCTAACTCCCTATATTCAGCTTTTAGGACCTCATCCCATTTTTTACCTATAAAGCTGGTACCTATATGCACCACGACAACTGGCTGTTCACCCTCCCCCCTCCAGAATGCCCTGCAGCCACTAGTAAAAGTTATTCCCATTATATAGGAATCATCTATGCCCAAGCAAATGCTCCCCTAAATCTAATCTTTCTTGATGATCGCCCATGGCATTACTGACTGTAAGTTGGATGATGTACAGTTTTATATATAAATTTATATCTATGTTCCCATTAATTTGGATATATCTTGAGCTGCCCAAGATACCAACCAACCTTGGTGTTGCTTTAGGATTTATCCACCAATGAGGCAACAGTGTCAAAGAAAACCCTTTTCCAATTTTATAGATTCATGAAATTCAAGCAGGACAAACTAGCAAGCAATTAATGTGAGCCTGGGTTTTGTGGGTGCATTGCATGGATTCATGGATTTACCCCATAAGCTGTAGTTGGAGACTGTTGAGTATGAACCTTTTTAGTAAGGACCATGAAATATGTAAAGTTTACAAAAATGTTAAACTAATTTACATCTTTTCTTCACAAAATATATCCAACAGTACTTTGTGCTATCAATAGGTTCTACTTAAATAAAGTGGTTTAAAATTTGGGATTTTTACTCAGAACCTGCCTCAACTTTAATAATACTCCTTTTGTGTTTATCATTGTTTTGTGTTGATGAGATTTCTGAGATAAACCTTAATGAAGAAATACAACTGAATGTAATCCTTTAGAAGGTTACAACACAGAAAGAGGTATTTTGGTTATTGATGTCTTCGCTAGAACAATCCAAAACTAATCCCACCACCCTGCTTTCTCTCCAATGCATTATATCTTTCTCTGCTTAAAATACTCAATGTTTCTTTAAAAGATGCCATGGTCTGTGCCTGAACCACTCCCTGTGACAAAGCATTCCAAGCTTTTAAAGAAATGTTTCTAACTTTTCTCTCTTTGTTAGTGATCATTTTTAAATGGTGACTACTTGTCACTGGTTGGAGATGCAGCTTCATAAGCATTAGTCTTATCCTGTAATCTATTTATTATTAAATTAGTAATTACAATTACTTTAAAACAATAGCAACAGTCAGAGTTTAATTTACATGCAGCTAATCTTTATCTTGCCCCATTCATTCCATCAAAATTATTAATTTTCAAAATTCCATTAAATCTCTTAGCATTCTCTGCTCCAGTGGAAATAGTTCTTGTATCTCAAGTCCCTACTCATAACTATGATTTCCCATCCTTGACATCATCTTGGTGAATCTACATTAAATGCTCTGTGGCTTTAATATCCACTCTATAAATGGGTGGCCAAAATTGCACTACTGTGGTTTAATCAATATTTTGTATTCATCATCACTTCTTTACGCTTCTACTCCATGGACCTATTTATAAACCCCAAAATTCCGTTGTCCCCTTCACTATGCGTTATCCCTCTTCGTTGCCCTCAACCTCTCTGAAACCTTTGGCATGGTTGACTACACCATCTGCTCCCAACACCTATCCTATGTATCCAGCTCACTGGTTCTGCCCTCACTTGGCTTCCACTCTTGCCTATCTGACAATTCCCAGTGCATCTCTGGTACTTTTTCTATTATTTTTATAGGTACGATCAAATGCAAGTTGTTGGATTTAAAAACAAAGATAAGAATTTTAAATTTGAGCCCTTTGGAGACGAGGAGCCAATGTAGCTCAGCAAGGACAGAGTGATGGGTGAGTGGGACATGGCGTGGGATAGGAGTTTTTTTTATTCATTCATGGGATGTGGGTGTCGCTGGCAAAGCCAGCAATTATTGCCCATCCCTAATTGCCCTTGAGATGGTGGTAAGTCACCTTCTTCAACCGCTGCAGTTTGTATGGTGAAGTTACTCCCATCGTGCTGTTAATAAGGGAGTTCCAGGATTCTGACCCAGCGACTTATGAAGGAACGGCGATATATTTCCAAGTCAGGATGGCATGTGACTTGGAGGGGAACTTGCAGGTGATGTATTCCCATACGCCTGCTGCCCTTGTCCTTCTAGGTGGTAGAGGTTGTGGGTTTGGGAGGTGCTGTCAAAGAAGCTTTGGCGAGTTGCTGATGTGCATCTTCTAGATGGTACTGCGGCCACGGTACGCTGGTGGTCGATGGTGTGAATGTTTAAGGTGGTAATGCCGTTGAATGTCAAGGACTGTGGTTAGATGCTCGCTTGTTGGAGATGGTCATTGCCTGGCACTTATGTGGCGCGGATGTTACTTGCCACTAACCAGCCAAGCCTGAATGTCGTCCAAGTTTTGCTGCTTGCAGGCATGGACTGCTTCATTATGAGCATTGCAAATGGAACTGAACACTGTGCAATCATCAGTGAACATCCCCACTTCTGACCTTTTGAA
Organism: Somniosus microcephalus; assembly: GCF_052327205.1. NCBI lineage: Eukaryota > Metazoa > Chordata > Chondrichthyes > Squaliformes > Somniosidae > Somniosus > Somniosus microcephalus. The sequence goes on along the minus strand of NC_140989.1, from coordinate 296,281,282 downwards.
TGGAGGGAAGATCATTGATGAAGCAGCTGAAGATGGTTGGGCCTACGACACTGCCCTGAGGAACTCATGCAGTGATCTCCTGGGGCTGTGATGATTGGCCTCCAACAACCACAATTATCTTTCTTTGTACTAGGTATGACTCCAGCCAGTGGAGAGTTTTGCCCCTGATTCTCATTTACTTCAGTTTTACTAGGGCTCCTTGATGCCACACACTGACGAATACTGCCTTGATGTCAAGGGCAGTCACTCTCGCCTCTGTAATTCAGCTCTTTTGTCCATGTTTGGACCAAGGCTGTAATGAGGTCTGGAACCGAGTGGTCCTGGCAGAACCCAAACTGAGCATCGGTGACCAGGTTATTGATGAGTAAGTGTCGCTTGATAGCACTGTCGACGACACCTTCCATCACTTTACTGATGATTGAGAGTAGGCTGACAAGGCGGTAATTGGCTGGATTGGATTTGTCCTGCTTTTTGTGGACCAGACATACCTGGGCAATTTTCCACATTGTCTGATAGATGCCAGTGTTGTAGCTGTACTGGAACAGCTTGGTTAGAGGCGCAGCTAGTTCTGGAGCACAAGTCTTCAGCACAACAGCTGGGATGTTGTCGGGGTCCATAGCCTTTGCTGTATCCAGTGCACTCAGCCATTTCTTGATATGTGGAGTGAATCGAATTGGCTGAAGATTGGTTTCTGTGATGGTGGGGATCATCCACTCAGCACTTTTGACTGAAAATGGTTGCAAATGCTTCAGCCTTGTCTATTGTACTTGCATGCTGGGCTCAACCATCATTGAGGATGTGAATGTTCATGGAGCCTTCGCCTCCCATTAGTTGTTTAATTGTCTATTGTCATTCACGACTGGATGTGGCAGGACTACAGAGCTTTGACCTGATCCGTTGGTTGTGGGATCGCTTAGCTTTGTCTATAGCATACTGCTTCCGCTGTTCAGCATGCATGTGTTGCAGCTTCCCCAGGTTGGAACCTCATTTTAGGTACACCTGGTGCTGCTCCTGGCAGGCTCTTCTAAACTCCTTTATTGAGCTAGGGTTGGTCCCCTGGCTTGATAGTAATGGTAGAGTGAGGGATATGCCGGGGTGTGAGATTGCAGATTGTGGTGGAATAGAATTCTGCTGCTGCTAATTGTAAGAAATCGTGGATTCCCTAGATCAGCAGTTTGCCTAAGTTGATGACACAGAAAGATTCCAGTCATGTCAGAAAAATAGCTGTACAGAGAGCTGAATTATGAGGTCAGAACACAAAAACAGGCCTTCGAGTGGGCATAGCTAGGCCTGATAAGTGATGTAGCAAGGAGCTCTTGGATAAACAAGCTGTCTACAAGAGGGCAACAAGACCTTGATAAGGAGGAAAATGACCTCGAGACTGGGAGGGGGCTGTCATAGGTAGCCTCTCCCTTGTAATTGGACAATGGGATGGGTAAAAATAATTGACACCAAGTATCCACCAGCCCATTGAAATAAGGTATAAAAACAGATGACTGAGAGGGGAAAACAGGCAGTCAGGGGTGAAGGCTTCCCTGAGGTGGCTACGGCCTAACGCCTTGGTCAAATTTAGCCTCTGAGGTGGATCAATGCTGGCTGATGGCTGAACACCTCCAACAGCTCGAGGGATGACCAACGGAAGTGACCGCTGCAGCAGACTGCAAGAATCCACCCAATCCGAGACCACCGGTTGTTTCGTTCCATTCCAGGGCCGTAGATCGCCCTCATCTGTCACGGGTTGTATGTATTTCAATCGCATGTAGTAATATCTGATTATGCTTAAACTGTAGCTCTCTAATAAAAAGCCTTACAACGCCTAAGACCCTTTGGGTAATCTGTATGTGACCTGTGATCCAAATCTTAGTGATGTCAGAAGTGGGATCACAGAGTTGGGAGTTGTAAAGTTGTGGGGACCGGAGGGACTTGGCCAACCACACGTGATTGTCGCTTAAGACTAAGTAGAAGACTCCCTGAAAGAGGGGCGAGAGAGAGAGGTAAAGGTAAAACCAGAATTACAATGGCATTGGCATATCACCGGGAGCAGTTGATAGATAGCCTGAAGGAGGTGAAGCATAACGTGCAGGGGAGAGAGGGGGGAGATAGAGTACGGAAAAAATCTAAGTTGCAGGCTAACCAATCTGAAAAGTCAGCAAAGGAAGGAAAAAAACAGGGATTTAGAGAGCCAGGAAAAGCTGCTGAGATGCCAATTTAAAAAAAAGAAAAAAAAGAGAAACCAAGGGCTAGATTTTCAGTCGCTTGCGCCAGCAGTTAGCGCCTTAAGAGAAGTGATTTCCGGGCGCTATGCGTGTAGCGCCCGGGCGCAGCGCAGTTTGCGCCCCGCCCCAAATTAAATTGCCCGTTAGCGCGGCGCAAAGTTTAGCGCCCGCCCGGATGCGCGCGCAGAAAATGACGTCACATCCTCGTGCAACGCCCTTTGGCCGCCCCGATTGCAAACTTCAGTCGGACCGCCCCATTGTGCGGCGGGCGGCCGGAGCGTTTGGAAAAAGGAACGCAACACAACCAGCACGGGCCCCGGGGGGCGCTAATTAAAGGGAACGTCCTCTCCAGTATAAAGGCCAGCCTTTTTTCAGAAAACAGTCTTGTGCAACGCATTTCTGGAGACACAACAAGGAGGATAGCTAACTGGTTTCAAGCAGCAAGAGCCAGGTATTTTTGGACTCAGGCCATAGTGCTGCAAGTGGCCATTTGGAAATTAGACTGTTTGCCAGGATTTGATGGGGGCTGCATGGGGTGCCAACGCGGAGCTGCAGCGCCATGTCCGTAGGGCTCGCAGACGCATTGTGAGAGGGGCAGCCCTGGCTAGAGGCAGAGGGGGCTACAGGCGTCGGCCACGTAGGCCTTACCCAGTCAGGCTATACCGCCAGCAGCGCTCCTACCTAAACATGAGTGCCGCGCGATGTGTTAGAAGGCTCCGATTCCGAAAGGAGGTGATTGCAGAGATCTGCCACCTGCTTCGCCGAGATCTGCGGCCAAAGCTCAGGTGCAGGACGTCTCTGTCGGTGGAAGTGAAGGTGACGGTGGCATTGAACTTCTATGCCACCGGCTCCTTCCAATACGCTGCTGGGGACATAGCAAACATCTCCCAGTATGGCGCGCATCGCTGCATCCGCCACGTGACCGAAGCACTGTTCAGAAGGAGAAGCCAATTCATCTCCTTCCCCATGGCCCTCGAGAGCCAGCATCAGCGCGCATTGGGATTTGCCAGACTCGGGGAATTCCCCTTGGTGCAGGGCGCCATTGACTGTACGCATGTGGCTTTGCGGGCCCCTCTGGAGCATGGCGAGCAGTATCGCAACAGGAAGGGCTACCATTCTCTGAATGTGCAGCTAGTATGTGACCACAAGCAGCGCATCATGGCAGTCAATGCCAGCTTCCCAGGCAGCAGCCACGATGCCTTTATCCTGCGGCAGAGTACTGTGCATGACATGTTCCAGGCACAGCCTCCCCCAAGAGGATGGCTCATCGGGGACAAAGGCTATCCTTTGTGCACCTGGCTCATGACCCCGCTCCGCGCGCCCAGGACCGCTGCTGAAGAGGCCTACAACGAGAGCCATCAAACCACCCGCAACATCATCGAGCTAACTATTGGGGTCCTCAAGCAGCGGTTCCGCTGCCTTGATCGCTCCGGAGGAGCTCTCCAGTATTCGCCGGACCGGGTCTCCCAATTTGTGGTGGTTTGCTGCATGCTACACAACCTGGCTATCCGCAGGACTCAGGCACTGCCACCTGACGTTGGACCAGCACCTCAGGAGGAGGAGCAGGAGGAGCATGAGGAGGAGGAGGAGGAGGAGGAGCAGGAGTACGTTCCCAGGAGGGAGCGACCAGGGCCAAGGGCCGCACGACGCCACCTTATTACACGGTACTTCTAAGCCCCCTGTCAGGGAATGGCCAGGGGCCATGAGGGAAGATGAATGCAGCCGCTCCGCAAGCCCTCAGCCGGCGAAGCCAACAAACACTAAGAAGAACAACCATGGAGACTGCATGAATAAAGATAATTTTTTATTGCACAAAAATGAAAAGCCCTTCCCACATGAATCCCCTAAAACAATAAACGGGCCCCACAAAAAGCCCAACAAACGAGTCACTCCCACAAACTGGGGAGGAGTCACTCCACCTTTCTTCAAACCGGGCCTCAACGTCGGCCTAACGCAAAAAATAAGCCCTCCAAAAGCACAACCATGGGCAAAATAAAGATGGCCACCGCCATATTAAAGGAAAGCTGCCCACACCCTCTACTGAGTGGCCCGCGAGGGCGAGACCTTGGCCAGCCTTTTGCCTCCCCTGCCCGGCCTGCTGCTCCTTCGCAAGCTCTGCCCAGTGGCTGCTGCGAGGCTGGGGGAAGGCGCCTGAGGCTCAGATGCCCTTCCGCCAGATGCCGCTGGGGGGCGGCCTACACGGCGTTTGGGCCTCGAGGGGCCGTCTGCTGAGTGGCGCACCTGAGCCTGGCCACCATCAGCTGCAGCCGCTTGCCCTTGACGCCCCAGTGGGGGAATGGCGGCGACGGATGGCGCAATGTGGGCCAGCTGGCGTCTGGGATGCGCTGGCTGGTGCTGTGGCGCGGTGGCACTCGGCCGGGCCCGCACTGCAGGATCCGCAGCAATCAGCCGAGGGGCGGCTTGCTGGGATGGTCCAGCGCGGCGGCTGCCCTGGCGATGCCTGCCTGAGACAGCGCGTGTGGCAGCAGTGAGTGCCCCTGTGGTCCTGGTGTGTGCGCGCATCACATCCGCCAGGGTCTTGACGGCATCAGTCAGCATGCGGCCACTCGCGGCAGTTGCTGCCCCGAACTCGCGCACACTGGTCGCCAGCGACTCGATGGCCTCAGGCATGCGCCCCACCACGCTCATGAGCTCCGTGTGGCGCCGGTCCGAGTCGTCGGCCATCTTATCCAGCTTCCGCACCTCCTCCGAAGTGAAGGTGTCCGGACTGGAGTCGCGACTCTCCCGCTGGGGAGGAGGGGGCCGAACTAGGGGACCCTTGCCGCGTTGGTGACGGCGAGTGTGCCGAGCAGCAGCACTCCCCTCTGATCCTTCCCCCCTTTGAGGGGAAGGCCACGGGCCATGCGCACGGCTCCTGGGTGGCTGGACGCCACTGGTCCCAGAAGCTGCATTGCCCTGCGACAGTTCCTCCAGGCACTCGTCCAGTGAGGAGGTGTCAAGCATTTCCTCCTCTCCTGCGGGACGTGACTGTTCCCCCGAAGGTCCGGCTTGCTCCTCCTCCTCCTCCTGGTCGGAGGTGCTGTCACTGGCAGCTTCAGGGTCCTGGTCGTCACCAGCTGAAAGCAGGAATGCACAAGAGTAGCTTCAGAGTGAGGAGACAGCGTCAGCGAGGGAGTTAGGACTGGTGGGATTCAGCGCATTGGTGGGACAGTGGCAAAGGAGGTAGCTCGGATGGGCCAGTGCGACGCGAGAGGGCCAAAAGGCGAGGTCCTTACCATTGCTGGGCAGTGGAGGGTCGGATACACCGCACGCTGTGGGGACAATCACACGGGCTCCCATGAGCACACACACGCGCTCCTCCAGCCGAGTGAGCTTCTGCAGCTTGGCGCGGCCACCCCTGGCACGGGCCTGGCGATTAAACGCTACTTTAGCCTGCAAGAGAAAGGACGGGCTGTAAGTGCGCAGTGAAGCCCTGATGTAGTGTGCACTGCCTCCCATGGTGGAATAGCTTGGACAGAGTGAAGCCCTGATGTACTGTGCACTGCCTCCCATGGTGGAATAGCTTGGACAGAGTGAAGCCCTGATGTACTGTGCACTGCCTCCCATGGTGGAATAGCTTGGCCAAAGTGTAGAGTGCCGAATGGCCATTTGATGCTCATGACTGTCCCAATGCTGCTGGCTGAGGGCTGGCCAATAGGACTTTCAGCTCCCTTTGCCCATCATGTCAGGTGTACATGCAAGAATGAGGAGGAAACTGGAAAGGCTACTCACCTTCACAATCCTGGTCAGATCGTTGTATTTTTTACGACATTGTTTGTGGGTCCTGGGGACATCGCCGGTGAACGTCACCCTCTGGGCGATCTGCTTCCAGGCTTTGGTGTAGTCATGGTGGGTTGGATTCCTCCCACTCTCTGGAAACAAGATCTTGCGCCTCACCTCCAGAGCTGTGACCATTATGTCCAGATCACCCTCTGAGAAGTGCAGGGCACGCTGACGGGCCTTCCCTGGCGTTGCCATGACTCCCTGGGGCTGAGCAGCAGTGTTGAGGCCTCTTTGCAAGGCTGCAGTGTGCAGGGCGTGGCAGCAGACCAATTCGTCCCTTCCCCCTTTAACAGCTGGTCGGCACCACGGGGTCTGCTGTCAGTGCAAAAATGACCGCACCCGCGCTGCGCCCCGCCTGGGCGCTATCCCTCTGGACCACCGGCTTAGCGCCTAAAGGTAGGAGTGGAACGCCTCTTTTAGCGCTCCACCACTCTCTTAGGGCGAAGCCACTGAATTTCCGGCAACGGGGCGCTACTTTGGGGCGGGCGCTAACTTCGGGCGGGCGCTAAGGTTAGCGCCCCAAAACTGTCTATACTGAAAATCTAGCCCTTAAAGTTTTACCGACATGGAAGTTATTAACGTCTGTGCTGAGACAAATAAAACACAAGATTTGCTGAGTAAAAGGAACCTGAAAGGTTGCTGGAATTTCAGTGTGTGTGTTAAAGTGTGGAAGTTTTCCTGACTCTGAATGTTTAAGAAGTTACAGTATTCCTTTTGTCTGAAAGTCTGACTTTAAAAGAATGTGTTTGTTATGTTTGTTTTAGCTCCACCCACTTTTCTTTGCTAAAAGCCGTTTAACCCTTTGAAGTCATGTCTTGGATTTTGGAAGTTTTAAGAATGTGCGAATAAGATTGTGCACCCAGAATGAAAAAAAAAGCTTTGAACTACAATTTAAGTTAAGCTGGTGTGGAAAAACTGAGAAAAGCAAAAAGTTTGTTTATCAAAAGATTAAGTTTCAGTCTAAGATTTAACCTTGGAATTATGGTTGCTATTGTGAATTTGCCAAAGCAGTTTGATTTGTTTAGTTTAAATGTGAAAACAAATTTTTCTCCAGTTGTATTCAGTAGTTTTACAGTCATTTGAAAAGGCATCTGAAGAAAGAACAAAGAGAAATATTACGTAACTTACTGTGATTTTTTGTTTTTTTTTATTTGTTCTGTATCGTGTTGAGTTAATTAGAACACTTGCTCCGCTTCCTTATAAACCTGCAAAGGAGTTAACCCTTTCCGCTGGCAGCTATTTTTTTTTAAATTGGTTCACCAAACAACTTTGATCTATGTTTTCTATCTTTAATATTGTATTGGACAGTAAAGTTTATCCAGATGCTCATGAATGAGATAGAATCTGGTATTAATGGGAATTTTCATTCTAGTGAAAGTCAGAAAAGTGTAGTTACGAATAGTAAATTGATAGCTTTCTCTTGGAGACATTTGTATCCTTGCCTACCTTTTAAGATTTTAAGCATTGATAGCCTGGCCACTACCCAAGACATCGGGACCATGCAGAGGGAGATGTGCAAAGATCTCCAGATGACTACAATCTTTTGATAGGATCCCCTGAAAGCCCGAGAATAGCTTGTATCAGATGGCATGTGTGGCACAATATTGAGATACCGATATGAGTGTGCAAATGTGATTTGTTATGTATGAAGCAATTACCATCCGGAAATGCATGGTGAATTTGCACTGAAGAACAGGTCTCAGACATGCTCAGTTACTTGAAAACAGTACGACATGAAATGGTTAATGTGGCTCAGGAGATTGAGACAACTTTTAAAGCATACTCCATCGAGAAACTATCTAATTAATGAAACAATCAGAATAGAGTTAAACACACTGGTACCTGTTAGAGAGATTGAAATTGAAGTTGAAGCGGAGAGTTACATGGAATCTAGATTGGGACAATTGAGGGCTAAGGAGAAATTATGTTTAGCAAGAATTATCCGCAAGATGGATACGAGTAAAAGAGATCTGGAGAATCTTCTAAGTCAATGACTTGTTGATTAGATGTTAAACTGTAATGTCACTTGAAATTATTGTAAGACTGAATTTAACTGTGACTGTAATAATTGTGTTTTGTAGATAACAGAGTGTGGGAAAAACCAGTATGAATCCAGTATGAGGTGGTTTTGATGGTGCCTCTTGTGTCACTACTACCGCAACTACCATGCTTTATGGGTCTAACAGGGCCTGTCCCATCAACCAACACGATTTACTCAATATCAAAACGTATGCTCAACTGACAGTAAATGAGATACTTAAGTATGAGCTGCACAATTATGTGGCACAATTCGGATATGACATTCCCCAGTTGTCTGAAGGTTTCAGTGAGCTCATGATCCGACTGAACTCCTCCCTAAAGCATTTTTATATTTTGGAGCAAAACAACTCGAGAATAGATATTGAAATTGACAGCATAGGGGACGATTCACACTGGTGGGATATTGGGCTTATTATATCAGCACACCCTTAGGTTCATATTATTTCACACGCTCTGGTAGTTCTCCAACTTGTAATGATAGTGTATTTGATATATGTAACCCATGTAGTAAGACTTTGATGCACAAGCCAATTGTGTACTCATGCCTATGACTAACCAACACTAACAAATTAATTGAGCACACCGAAAGAGAAGATCCGAAGCAACGTAGAGGAGACCCCAGGCGGGGTAAGATCAGGAAACAGAGAAGAAACAGCGGAACCCCAGGCGGGGCAGAATTGGAACACCGGAACAATGAATTGAATTTGAGTAAGGGGTCAGAGGTTGCTCCTCCCCCTCAACGGAATGGTCTGTAAGGAAGGGGGAAATTTTCGTTTTCAAGACTCCCTACTAACTAGCGCCCAAGTTGAGAGAGCAATAAGAACTAGCGAGATTGGTAAAGAATCGAATACTCTGACGGGTGAGAGGACACTGTTTCCATAAAAGACCTCGCTCCCTTGGGGAGCGGAGAGAACGATGAGAGACTACCCGAGGAAGACCTACACCAAAAAGAGACAGGACGCCCAGAGGTATCAATACCCAACTTTAACCTGGAGGACACTGCAGATAACCTGGAAGACACTGCGGAGGCCCGGACAGCAGAGGAACCAGAATCCACTCCCCTAGAGGCACCCCAACCGGCTTTGCGCCGATCACTGAGAACCGCAAAACCTCCTGACAGACTCACTTATACCAACTTTTAAGAAACATCACCCCGATGGACTAAATCTAAAGAAGGGGTGAATGTAATGAAATGTGTTTGGCTTGCCTGTATTCGTTTTGCACTCATGTATATTACCCTCCCCCACACGGTGTATAGTTTCACTTCCTCTTTCCTGACTAACCTGGAATGTTCCAGGCCTTGGCTCTTGGCTCTGCCCCTGACTTCTCTTACATAAAGATCCCAGGATCTATATGACTCATTCCTGCGAGCCAGTCAGTGTGTTGAGATGTTAGCTCTGATCTTAGTGATTAAAAGCCAATTTGTTAAGGTCTATAACTTCTAGTTTTGTGGTTATTGAAGGCACAGCAAGAGCCGATTGTGAGAAGTCAATAAGGATATTTCCTTCTCAAGGTGGGGAGATGTAAGAAATCGTGGATTGAAAGAAATAATAGTCTGTTACGGGTTCCCTAGATCAGCAGTTTACCTAAGTTGATGACACAGAAAGATTCCAGTCATGTCAGAAAAATAGCTGTACAGAGAGCTGAATTACGAGGGCAGAACACAAAAACAGGCCTTCGAGTGGGCATAGCAAGGCCTGATAATGGATGCAGCAAGGAGCTCTTGGATAAACAAGCTTAACCTCTCTACCTTTGGCCCTCTGTTTTAGTTGATGCCAGGATTTTAGTACAATCTTCCATAATAAGGTCACAGATGACAAGGACCTTGTCTGTGAATAAATGGACATTCTGGGAAGAAATGCAGGGGGGGCGGTGAATGCTGATTTGCTGGGAAAATGCAAGGGGCCACTGGTGGATGAGACAGGAAGGAAGTTGATGAGATTATTACTCAGCTAAGGTGCTGGGTGGGAAGATCAGAGAGAGGCAGTGGATGAGGCAGTAGGGTTGCTATTCATAAGAAGCTAGCAATGGATTCCTAGATGGGCCCTTCTGAGAGGCACAGAGCGTAGCCATGAGCTTATTCAAGGGGAATTTAAGCCTCTAACCATGGCAGGAGAGTCTGAAGGCAGAGTATTAGTAGTCGTGGGTTAGGTTGGGGTAGGGATTCGGGAGGCAAAGTACCTGAGTGGCGAGAAATGAAAGGTGGCCTGACTGAGTGAAAAGAGATGGTCCCAAGAATGGCCGGGGGGGGAAGAAAGGTAGAATTAATGGGCTCAGATCCAGCGTGGCAGCCAAAACGTGCACACAAGGAATTAGTTGGCATGGCAGATATTAGGAGAGATATGTCATTGTTGTAAAAAGAACAAAGAAAGACTTGCATTTATATAGCGCCTTTTACAACCTCAGGACGTCCCAAAGCACTTTACAGCCAATGAAGTATTTTTGAAGTGTAGTCACTGTTGTAATTTAGGAAACGCAGCAGGCAATTTGCGCACAGCATAAAGAGCAATGTGAAAATGACTAGATAATCTGTTTTAGTGATATTGATTAAGGGAAAATATTGGCCAGGACACTGGGGATGACTCCCCTGCACTTCTTCAAAATAGTGCCATGGGATCTTCTACGTTTACCTGAGAGGGCAGATGGGGCCTTGGTTTAACGTCTCATTTGAAAGTCGGCATCTACGACAGTGCAGCACTCTCTCAGTACTGCACTGGAGTGTCAGCCTAGATGTTTCCTCAAGTATCTGGAGTGGGACTTGAACCCACAACCTTTTGACTCAGGCCAGTGTGCTGCCACCTGATCCATGGCTGGGTGGAAGTGGTATGAAACAGTCCAAAGTGCTGGCCCCTGGACACTGGTTTGTGGATGCTCAAGCGGTCTTTGTCCTGTGGTGGGATAAAGACAGCTTGGAACATCCATGAACCAGTGTCCAGATTTGAAGTCTGTTGTGCAGAGGGGGTGAATCCAGGAGCCATTTGAGGGACAGGGGTGCTGTGGCGGTTGTGTAGTGGAATAAAGAGCCGAGGAGGAGTGGAGTGTGGGCCATAAGCCAACAGTGGTTGATGCAGTGGTCCAACGGAGGTGCATAGTAGCCTCGGGTGTTAGCAGCGCACAGCAGCGGATCATGTGAACCAGCAGAGGAGCAAGGAGGAGTGGGAGTGAAACCCAAGGACCAAGCGCAGTGAAGGCCAGTGGAAGTGAAGAATAAAGCCATGGGATCAATGAAGATGAGGGAGCTTGTCTGAGGAACAGCAATAGAAGCTTGAGGAGCTGGTTCAATCCAGTTCAGCAAAGAATGATGTGATGGTGCACTTATCAACTATTTACTAATGGTACCTGATCAATATAAAGACTAATCAATTTAAAGACCTTTTTATGTTCTTTCTCAATATTCAATTTCCCTGTGCTCAAAGTATGCTCTCTCTCTCTCTAGGCCAAGCTGCACCCGAATTTTGTGAAATGGGCCATTAGCTTGGCCGAGTCTCACCCCTGCTAGCTCCTTGGACAGGCAAATGGAAGGTGGATGGGGAAGGGGGGGGAGGTGAATGGTGGGGCTGGTGGTTAGAACAGAAAGAGGAGCACAGCTGCAGTTCTGGATTGAGGCTTATGGCTGATGTTTGGGAATGCCAACCAGAAGCCTCAAGGACCGAAGATCCTAAGGGTAACTGGAAAAAAATATTTCTCATATCTTATGGGGTCTTCTTCATCTTGCTACCAGCCCCTGTCAGGCCCTCCAATCTGAAAGAGGTCGCAACACAAGCTCCCCTATTAGCTTCCACTACACAATCTCCACTAGGTGCCCCTGGCCACAAGCATAGAAAATTGAGGCGTAAACCCAGGAACACCTCCTCCCACTTCATTCCCACTCAAACACTGGGCCTGTACCGAGGCACAGATCTTGCTCCCTCCCATAGGGAATTCCAGGAAAACATGGGGGGAGGGGGGATTCAATTCCAACGTAACAAGTCTTTACCCCTTTGTCTTTGCTCTTACGCCCAGAGAATAGGTATTCTTGGGAGAAAAGGTCAGAAAAATCAGCCTGTAGAACTTTAAACTATTACTTTGCTCTTAAATTCATTGGTAAGAGTATTTCGAACGGTGGTGGGCCGTATCCGGCTCACCAAGTCATTCTATTCAGCTCGCTGGACGAGACAGAAATAGAACACGAGCCGGAGCTCAAGCTGCACATTAGTCACTTTCACGTCTCGTGGGTCAGAGACGGACCCAAACTGCAGCCAAGGAAAAAACATAGTAATACTTAATTCAAATTAATAATTCGCAAAAGCGATTCTCCCCGGCCCGATCTTAAAAGGTTCCATTCCATGATTCTGTCCCCAGTGGCAGACGTCCCAGAATGCACTGCATACTCAAATATGCACTATCCATTTTAGAGTCGAGTTATGGCTGCTGATCTCCATGACCCTTTTACCGGTGCTGCGTCTTTCCTCTCCCTGTACCCAGAGTACGACGGAAGGGGAGTTCTCATCCCAATCTTAGACACGAGAATGGATCCCGGAGCACAAGGTCTCCAGGTAATGTGATTGTAGTTCAGGCCTTGCAAAGCCTTGATCTCCCATACTCAGTACACTAAAAAGAGAACACCTCTCGCGTCGGAGGCCCCGCAGACTCGAGCCCCGTAGACTTTCAGTACAACATGTAATTGATCGATCAATCATTTCATTCATTTAGTAATGAAAGGTTTTATTATTTTACACTACTTTTGGGGTATTTAAGATAGTGTCTGACTACTATTTGAATTTATGTCTATGTTTCTGCAATGTTCCCTCTAATTTTTTTGTGCACGGTCCCTTTGCGCAGCCGTGCATGCACAGTATCGAGTGGCAGAAGCTAGTGAGCAGCCTGCATGGGACCTCGCGATTGGTGTGCGGTTGCCTACCTTAGGGGGAACATTGGTGTGCGGCTCTCAATAGCTCACCAAAACTTGTTAAGTGGCCTTCTAGCCCAAATAATTGCCCACCCCTGATTTAATAGTAATAATTCAACTTTTATTGTCATTGCAATAAATGAGAACTCCCCAATGAACAACGAAATGTGATCTTGCAAGCTCCCATGACTGGGAGAAGCAAAGCTGCTGCATCGGTGCGCGCCACCATTCCATTTCCACCATTCCTCCTGTCCGACAATCTTCAGCCCACCGCCTGGGCCTGCTCACCAGCCGCTCCTCCCGTGGCCTTCTCGCCAACCGCTCCTCCCGTGGCCTTCTCATCAACCACCCCTCCTCAGGGCTCCTTCATCACCAACCGCCCCTCCTCGGGGCTCCTTCCGTACCTGGTCTTCCCTGATGGTTACCCCTCCAAGTACTAACCAGGCCTGGCTCTGCTTAGCTTCTAAGCCTTGCCAGTGACCCTGTCCCTAGTCCCAGGAACAGGGCTTTAGAACCTTGTGTGCAGTTTGCTCAGAAAGACATTCATGCATTGGAGAGTGTTCAGAGAGATTAGCAACACGAATGAGTAGAAACTGATTAAATATTGAGAAAGAACACAAAAAGGTCTTTAACACGCTGCGAGGCATTGATAAAGTAGATGTAAGCAAGTTACTTGGAATGTGAAGGGAGAATTAAGGGACATGAGCCTCAGGCAAGAGTACAGATAGATTTTTTTTTCCCCAAAGGATAATTGTTGTTGTTAAAAAAAAGTTATCAGAATTTGCATTTGTCTAGTGTCTTATATGAGATACTGGCCCAGAAATTCGGGTCCCAACGCGTGAGTACGGACGGAGTACTCACGCGTGGACCCGATAGAAGTGCCGGAATCTTGCATGCACTACGCATGTGCGGGAAACCGGCATTTCCGATCCTCTGAACCAAGGGGTTCAGAGGTCGAACGCGTGCACGCAGGAGTCTGCGCCTGCGCGTTGAACTTCCTTTTTTTTTCCAGGTTTGCCCGTGCGTGAAGGCCTCCACTTTTTACACTTGAAAAAAGCAGACGTAAGGACTTAATTTTAAAAGGTAAATGGTCTAATAATTAGAATTAGAATTTTTTTTCCACAGGTTTATTATTTTTAAAGACTTTACAGTAAGGCAAGTGTATTTTTAGCCCTGATTTTTTATAAAATTATTTTTTTCAAAAATTTAATCTATTGTTTAAAATAGTTATTTAAAGTTATTTATAGTTCATTTAAATAGTGTGGTGTTTTTTAAAATTTTATTTCAAGTTTAAGTACTGTTTTGGGCGCCCGGAGTTTTCATGAGTTTGACAGTTCTTACTGTCAAACTCATGAATGAACTTTTGCATCCTCCGATTGGTTGCCCAGTGCTCACGTGATCCCAGCCGACGCATCGCACTAAGTACGCCGCTGGGTCACGCAAGCACAGCGCGCCAGGAGCTGAACCGGGCCACAGACAGGAAATCCACGCAGGCCTAGGCTTCAACTGTCGGTGCGCTAGGTAAGTGTAGGTCGGGAGCTTGCACCCGCGGGAAGCCCCCGACACGAATTTCTGGGCCACTACACTTAGCATGTTCTTAATCACAACATCAACTGACTCAAATTAAAATTAAAAGATCAAACTCCATTCAGCTGCCTACAGGGATACAGTACATCATTGTTTGAGATAGCATTACTGCATACCTACCTCCAAATTCTCAAGAACTGCACAGACACAATGATGTACTAAAAACAATTTAATTTTATTTAACTAATATCACCAGCAGTGCAATCATTACAACAATTCAACTGTTTAGTTCAAGATTACCATAGCATGACATTAGTTGAATTTAGTTCAACATAACATAGGATTAGATTCATAGCCCAGCGATAATTTAGTTTTAAAGTATTCAGTTGTCTGCTACGTCTATTTAGAACCTCAGTGATTTGTCTTCAGTCCTCTTCTATCCAAATTTGTCAACAGATTGCTTTTTAACTGTATTTCTAATATTTGAGATCTACTTTTCTGCATTTCCAATACTGTATCTAGTAATCTGTACACTTCTCTACTATTCATATTCTCACATTTCCTTAGCAGTTGTTTTCCTGAAATGATCTAATTCCACTATTCAATTAAGACTTCAACACCATCTTCAGACACATTGACAAAGATAGAAATCCAACTCTTAACCAAACCAGTAACAACTACACAAACTACACCACAGAAGTGCCAGGCAATGACTATCTCCAACAAGCGAGAGTCTAACCACCGCCCCTTGGCATTACCATCACCGAATCCCCCACCATCAACATTCTGGGGGTCACCATTGAGCAGAAACTTAACTGGACCAGCCACATAAACACTGTGGCAACAAGAGCAGGTCAGAGGCTAGGTATTCTGCGGCGAGTGTCTCACCTCCTGACTCCCTAAAGCCTTTCCACTATCTACAAGGCACAAGTAAGGGGTGTGATGGAATACTCTCCACTTGCCTGGATGAGTGCAGCTCCAACAACACTCAAGAAGCTCGATGTTGTGTATGTAATATGTATGTTACTTTAAACCTATGGCCAGGGCGGCACTACTTTGTAGGGCGTAATGATACCATAGTACCACTCCTGGCCATAGGGGTATAAATAGTACAGTGGGTACTGATCTCCCCTCAGTTCCCACCTGTTGGTATTAAGTAAAGACCTACGTTGAATCTTCCAAGCTGTCTCTTCATTATTGGATTAAGTATAGACACATACTTTACACTGGCGACGAGTAAGGTTCGAACTCACCAGTACACGGTGCAACAAAGGAACGGCAGCAGTACGGAGAAAGAAGGAGAGAGGCTTCTTACCAGCCAGCCTGCAGAGTCCAGCGTCGACCAAAGGAAACCGCCCAGCGCTCCAGGTTCGGGAGGAGCAGCAGCAACAGAGAGAGAGAGAGAGGGTTCCAACAGAAGCTGCAGCAGCTGAGAGAAGAGGCTGAACGGGCACTCCAGCCACGGGGCAAAAGTCCACCCAGGGCCAGGTAAACTGAAATCCTTCCCGGGGAACGGGAGCTGCAAGGGCCAGAACGGGCAGGCGATCTGGGGAACAAACGGAGCCATGAGGACTAGCAAGCCACGAGAGGGGAAGGTCGTTGTTAATAGCGGCGGTGGCAATAACGGGAGCTGCAAGGGCCAAAAATAACGACGCTGGAGAGAGGTCGCTAGCAGCAGCAGGAGAAAAGGCGGGAAAAACGCCATCTCGTGGACAAAGGGGAAAAGTTTTTTCTCTTCAGCAGTTTAAAATAAAAAAAAATAAAAAGCGCCATCTAGTGGACAAAGGCGGGAAAAGCTCTTCAGCAGTTTAAAATGTCTAAAGAAGGTTGGTTGTCAGAATTTGTTGAGGACACAGAAGAGTGGGATGCCTATGTCGAAAGGCATGAACTTTATTGCATAGTACACAAGGTGAAAGATGACGAAAAGGCAGCAACCTTATTAAATTTTATGGGGGCAAAAACATACGGTCTGCTGAGGAATCTTCTTACTCCAGAAAAGCCAGCAGACAAAACGTATGCCCAAATTGTTGATACGTTAAGGGAACATTTAAACCCTAAGCCACCATTTATAGCAGAAAGGTACCGCTTCTACAGACGCGACCAAAGGAATGATGAGTCGCAGGCAGCCTATTTGGCTGAGCTCAGAAGGTTGTCCAAACATTGCCAGTTTGGAGCCTTTTTGGCGGACGCGATCAGAGACAGATTTGTCTGTGGCATGTTAAATGAGAGTACACGAAAACGGTTGCTAGCCAAGAAACAGCTCAGCCTAGATCAGGCGATTGAAATAGCATCGGTCCATGAAGCAGCAGCACAGGGTGCTGCTCAAATGCGACAAAACACAACCTGCTATGACACCCATGAGGTGACATTTCACAAAGGTAAATGCTACCGTTGTGGCAAAACCACCCACGACCAAAGTAATTGTTGGTTTCGTGATAAAATATGCCGGCAGTGTGGGAAAAAGGGGCATATAGTGAAAGTTTGTCGGCCGGGTACGAAACCCAATAGTGGGGGCAGTCCGAGCAGTACCAAGGCAAGGACAAAAATACATAAGATGTTTGACAGTAGCTCAGACGAGTCACAGGAAGGCACAAAAGCAGAGCCTAAAGGTCTGGGATGTCTCAAGTTATATGGTGTAGACAAAACGGAGGACCACAGCACAATGTGGGTTAAAATGAAGGTAGCAGGTGTCGAAGTTAATATGGAGCTGGACACGGGTTCAGCCCTATCAGTAATTAATGAACAAGATTATAACAGGCTGTTCAAACGCATTCCCTTAAAGGATACGGAAATTAAATTAAAAACATATACGGGACAAAAGGTTTACCCGAAGGGAAAAATGCAAGTAACAGTTAAATACAACGGCAGAAAAGTGCCAGGACTTTATTTATACGTCCTACCAGACGGTGGACCACCACTTTTGGGTAGGGAATGGATAAGAAAAATCCATTTTGACTGGAAGTCGATACACGAGTTAAAAGTAGAGACCACCAAGGATGATACAACCATTACAAGCAGGCTGTCGAAAATATTGGCAAAAACGCCAGAGGTGTTCCAACAAGGGCTGGGGACCTTAAAGGACATTAGAGCAAAAATAACTATTGCTCAAGACGCAAACCCCAAGTTTTGTAAGGCCAGACCGGTGCCTTACGCCATTCGGCCAGCTGTGGAAGCAGAACTGGATGCCTTAGAGCGTGCAGGTGTCCTTACAAAGATTGAGTGGAGTGAGTGGGCCACGCCCATCGTCCCAGTTATAAAGAAATCTGCAAATAACACACCGGGGGAACCAAAGAAGGTTCGCATTTGCAGGGATTTTAAGATAACTATTAACCCAGTCCTGCACACGGTACAGTATCCGCTGCCGCGGATAGAGGACATATTCGCATCGTTAGCTGGGGGTAGACACTTTACGAAGATTGACCTTTGTCAAGCTTATTTACAGGTGGAGGTGGAACAGGACTCGAAAAAGCTCCTAACGATTAACACACACAAGGGATTGTACCAGTACAATCGCCTGGTATTTGGTGTGGCGTCCGCCCGGCAATATGGCAGAGGACCATGGAACAGGTCTTACAGGGCATTCCAGGAACGCAATGCTACCTGGATGACATCCTGGTGACAGGACAAATGGATAACGACCACCTCGCTAACCTGGAGCGAGTACTTCTGTGGTTACAACAAAACGGACTCAGGGCGAACAAGCAGAAATGTGAGTTTTTCCAGGAACGTATCTCATACTGTGGTCACATTATAGACAAGGAAGGCCTGCATAAGTCCCCGGAAAAGATCGAGGCAGTAGTGAAGGCCCCGCCCCCTGAGAATGTATCTCAGTTACGATCATCCTTAGGCCTTATAAACTATTACCATAAGTTCCTCCCGAACTTATCGTCCATTTTACATCCACTAAATTCATTGCTGCAAAGGGGAGTCTCCTGGAATTGGGACGAAGCGTGTGAGGCTGCTTTTAAAAAGGGTAAACAACTCATTACATCAAAGGAAGTGCTCACACACTTTGACCCAAAAATGCCAATGAGGTTGGCATGTGACGCCTCCCCGTATGGTATAGGGGCAGTGTTGTCACACAAATTTCCCAATGGGATGGAGAGGCCAATAGCATTTGCCTCAAGGTCGTTAACTACAGCCGAAAGAAACTATGCGCAAATCGACAGGGAGGCCCTCAGTCTGGTGTGGGGTGTAAAAAAATTCCACCACTACCTACATGGGCAACGTTTCACACTACTGACGGATCATCAACCGTTGGTGTCGATATTTAATCCAACAAAAGGGGTGCCCCTGATGACGGCCCAAAGGCTACAGAGATGGTCACTGTTCTTAGGCGCACACCAGTACCTTATCAAATATAAGGGTACCAAACAGCATGGCAATGCGGATGGCCTGTCGCGGCTACCATTGCCTGCCGAGATCGAAGAGATAGTACAGGACCCCGTGCAAATATATCATACGGCTGTTATGGAACACTTGCCCATCACCAGCCAATGTATCGAGTGGGAAACACGGAACGACCCGACACTGGCAAGGGTTTACGAATTGACCGTGAAAGGCTGGCCGGCGCAGGGTGACTCATCATTGCCGGCGTTTTCGGCAAGGAAGGACCAGTTGTCCATCTGCCGGGGCACATTGATGTGCGGAGCCAGGGTGGTGGTCCCTCAAAAATTACAACATAAAGTGTTGCGGGACTTACACGAAGGTCATCTGGGGGGTGTCAAAATGAAAAGCCTCGCCAGAGCCTACGTCTGGTGGCCCGACATTGACAGGGACATCGAGGAAGTAGCAAAAGCGTGCCAAGGGTGCCAGATGGTACAGAACGTACCACCCCAAGCCCCACTACATCCGTGGGAGTGGCCCTCAACGCCGTGGCAAAGGATCCACGTGGACTTCGCTGGGCCCTTCCTGGATGCAATGTTCCTTATTGTAGTGGACGCCCACTCAAAATGGCCGGAGGTCATAAAGATGTCATCAACGACAGCCGAAAAGACGGTCGCAGTCTTAAGGACCATTTTTGCCCGAAACGGGGTGCCCGAGCAAGTCTGTTCGGACAATGGGCCACAATTTGTGGCAGAAGAATTTCAAGCATTCCTAAAAAGGAATGGAGTGCGACATTATACGTCCACACCATATCACCCGTCTACAAATGGGCTGGCAGAGCGTTTTGTACAGACTTTTAAAAAGGCCATCAAGGCGATGGGGGAGGAAAGGTTGCCACTACAACACAAGGTGGACAATTTCCTATTCGCGTACCGTAATGCTGCACATACGGTGACCAACCAGGCCCCCGCCATCATGTTCTTTAATAGAAGGTTAAGGTCTCGCCTTGAATTGCTCAGACCAAACATCCGGAGAGATGTGGAAAACCGAGTATTTCGTAGGGCTCCTGACAGACAGACACGGAGCTTCGAGGTGGGGCAGCAAGTGTTGGCCCGTGATTATAGAAATGAAAAGTGGCGGCCTGGTACAATAAAGGCCCGCCAGGGACCTTTGATGTACACAGTGGATGCAGGGGACGGCATAATCAGACGACATGCTGATCAACTTGTGGAGTCCAGAAACCCAACTGATTCACTACCTCAAACGTCTCAGCACATTGCTACAGCGGAATCACGGCCCAGCTCGTCGTTACAGAGGTCTCAGGATTGCGAGGAGTTCAGCACTCCAGTGATCTCCACGGCACAGGATGTGCCATCAGACACCGACGACTCCAGCGATGAAGTGGTGACGGAAGTACCGCCGCCTACACCGAGACCGACTAGAGAAAGACGTTATCCTAGCCGAGACAGGAGGCCTCCTCAGAGACTGAATCTATAACATGTTTCTTTTTATATATATATATAGGTAGACAACTCTGATGTAAATATGTTATGTATATTGTGTTACCAAATGTTATTAGCCCTAGTTATGGTGCATCTGTTGACTTAATTGCACGGGTACGTTTTAATTAAAAGGGGAGGAATGTTGTGTATGTAATATGTATGTTACTTTAAACCTATGGCCAGGGCGGCACTACTTTGTAGGGCGTAGTGATACCATAGTACCACTCCTGGCCATAGGGGTATAAATAGTACTGTGGGTACTGATCTCCCCTTAGTTCCCGCCTGTTGGTATTAAGTAAAGACCTACGTTGAATCTTCCAAGCTGTCTCTTCATTATTGGATTAAGTATAGACACATACTTTACACTCGACACCATACAGGACAAAGCAGCCTGCTTAATTGACACCTCATGTACCACCTTAAACATTCACTCCCTCCACCACCGGCGAACCGTGGCATCAGGGTGCACCATCTACAAGATGCACTGCAGTAACTCGCCAAGGCTTCTTCAGCAGCACCTCCCAAACCCGTGACCTCTTCCAACTAGAAGGACAAGGGCAGCAGGCGCATGGGAACACCACCACCTCCAAGTTCCCCTCCAGGTCACACACCATCCTGACTTAGAAGTATATCACTGTTCCTTCATCGTCACTGGGTCAAAATCCTGGAACTCCCTACCTAACAGCACTGTGGGAGTACCTTCACCACGTGGACTGCAGCGGTTCAAGAAAGCGGCTCACCATCACCTTCTCTAGCGCAATTAGGGATGGGCAATAAATGCTGGCCTTGCCAGCGACGCCCACATCCCATAAACGAATAAAAAAAACTAAAAAAAACTAAAGCAGAATCTTTACTACCTCAAGATCAACCACTCTTTTCTTTCAAGAAATCTTTTGGTCTTTTATGAATTTAGGAATGCAGGCTCTTTAACTCATTTTGAGCCATCATTCAAAACACTTATGTATAGTAGGTAAGTGTTGTGTATACATTGACCTCTGTTAACCCTTAAGATGGGGGGGCCATATCAGCATATCGGGGGGGGGGAGAGGTAGAGGTTTTACTGGGGGTAAAACATCAAACTTGCTAACAAACATCACAAAGCCTGTGAATATAGGTGTGACACTGGTCCTTACCTTGACTTTCAAGGAACACCTTACTAAGACATCACTGAAAAAAAAGACAGGAAACAACTTGATCAGCAAACTAGTTGGCTCAACCTGGGTAGTCAATGTGCAGACACTAAGGCCGGAATTTTCCGGGGGGTCAGCAGGCGGGATCGGTGGCGGGTCGGGTGGGAAATTTGATTTTTTTTGACAGCAGATCAGGAACCCGCTGTTATCTCACCACGACATGCCTTTCCCAATGGCGCGTCTGTGATCTCGGATCGGACCCAACCCACAGAGGCGGGCGACCCAATTAAAGCAATTAATGGCTTGTTGACAGACCTTTAATAATGATTTTAGCCTTACCTTTTAAATTTAACTGCTCGCCCACGGGGTCCACGCTGCTCGTGGACCATGTCTGTTAACCAGAGGCGGGAGTTGAATGGCCATTGAATCTGCTCCTGTAATGCCCATGTGTAATTGAGACACGGACTGCAGAAGTTGGTTATAACAGGTGTTTACTGAATGGAGACAAAACTGGAACTACTATACAAAGTTACTAAACAGGCTTATATACAGGGGTGGTCACTACTGGTACTGCAGTATACAGGGGCTGCAGAATATAGTTCCTTCTTCAAGGTACATACACTACAATTCCTCCCCTTTTAGCTAAACAGTACATAACATTCGATTAATAATTAAATAACATATTTACAATTACAGTTGCTATATACATTAGCTGAAGTTAATCAATTATAAATTCAGTCTTTGAGGAGGCTTCCTGATTCTGTCCGGATAACGCCTCTTTGGGGTATCAGGTTCTTCTGGCAAAGTTGATTCGGGATCAACGTCGTTGTTTGGTTCGTCCGCTTCCAATATCACCGATTCTGAGGTAGATGCAATTGGTACTTCGGTTTCATCACCAGGTGTATAGGATCGTGGTGTAGATTTGACGTTTTCCAGTGACTCTAGAATCTGGTCAGCATGGCGTCTTACAATGCTCTCTCCAACGTCCACGGTATACATTAGAGGTCCTTGCCGTGTGCAGATCGTTCCTGGCTGCCATTTCTCTGTGCGGTAGTCCCGGGCCAAAACTGGTTGACCTATCTTGAAACTCCTGGTTGGCCTTTCATTCATATTCTGAAACTGCCTGTTCTCCACATCTCTTCTGACCAAGCGGCATCTTAGTCTTCAATTGAAGAACATCATGGCTGGAGTTTGGTTGGTAACCGCATGTGTCGCATTCCGGTAGGCAAACAAGAAGTTATCCACCTTGTGTTGTAGGGGTATGTCTTCATTACACATTGCCTTGATAGCCTTCTTGAATGTTTGAACGAACCTCTCAGCCAATCCATTGGTGGCTGGATGATATGGGGCGGATGTGTAATGCTTAACACCATTGTTCTTTAAGAACCTCCGGAACTCTTCAGACACAAACTGTGGTCCATTGTCGGAGCAAATCTGTTCAGGCAGCCCATTTCTGGCGAATATGGTTCGTAAGACTGTGATAGTTTTTTCTGTGGTGGTTGAGGACATTTTTATTACCTCTGGCCACTTTCAATGTGCATCCACCGCAATTAAAAACATCGAGTCCATAAATGGACCAGCAAAATCAATGTGTACCCTTTGCCATGGAGATGAGGGCCACTCCCATGGATGTAGAGGGGCTTGTGGTGGGGCGTTTTGGACCTTCTGGCATCCTGTACAGCTCTTGGTCATCTCTTCGATTTCTCTATTGATTCCCGGCCACCACACAAACGCTCTGGCTAAGTTCTTCATTTTTACCCCTCCCAGATGACCCTCATGAAGCTCATTGAGCACTCTATCCTTCAATTTGGGTGGAATTACTACTCTGGATCCACACATCAAGGTTCCTCTGCACACTGACAGCTGTTCTCTTCTCGGTGAGAATGCTGGCAACAGTGGTTCGCCATGTGCTGGCCATCCCTTCACCGTTAAATCATAGACCCTGGAGAGTGTCAGGTCATTTCGTGTTTCCTTTTCTATGTTTGCATTCGTCACAGGTAGACATTCGACTATGGTCGAGTGGAATATCTCCACAGGATCCACTGCAGGTACTTCTTCCACCGTCGGCAACGGTAGGCGCGACAATCCATCAGCATTCCCATGCTGTTTAGTTCCTTTGTACTCGATGTCATATTGGTGTGCCCCTAGGAAAAGGGACCACCTCTGTAGCCGTTGTGCTGTCATTATCGGGACGCCCTTCTTAGGGTGGAAAATGGAGACAAGAGGTTGATGATAAGGGAACATCTATAATTATGGGGGATTTTAACTATCATATTAATTGGACAAATCAAATTGGGCAGGGCTGCCTTGAGGATGAGTTCATTGAGTGTATTAGGGATGGGTTTCTTGAGCAGTATGTAACTGAACTGACCAGAGGGCAAGCAACCTTAGATCTGGTCCTGTGTAACGAGACAGGATTAATTAAAAATGTCCTAGTAAAGGATCCCCTTGGAATGAGTGACCATA
Organism: Somniosus microcephalus; assembly: GCF_052327205.1. NCBI lineage: Eukaryota > Metazoa > Chordata > Chondrichthyes > Squaliformes > Somniosidae > Somniosus > Somniosus microcephalus. The sequence goes on along the minus strand of NC_140989.1, from coordinate 296,257,404 downwards.
ACATGGTTGAATTCCATATTCAATTAGAGGGTGAAAAGGTTGGATCTCAAACAAGCGTGCTAAGCTTGAATAAAGGAGACTATGAAGGTATGAGAGCGGAATTGAGTAGAGTGGATTGGGAAAATAGATTAAAGTGTAAGACGATACATGATCAGTGGTGTACATTTAAGGAGTTATTTTACAACTTCCAAAAAATATATATTCCACTGAGAAGAAAAGGGTGTAAAAGAAAAGACAGCCATCCGTGGCTAAGTAAAGAAATTAAGGATAGTATTCGACTAAAAACAAGGGCATATAAGGTAGCCAAATCTAGTGGGAGGATAGAGGATTGGGGAAACTTTAAAAGACAGCAAAAAATAACTAAAAGATTGATTAAGAAAGGGAAGATAGATTATGAAAGTAAATTAGCAAAAAATATAAAAACAGATAGTAAGAGCTTTTATAGTTATATAAAAAGAAAAAGGGTGGCTAAAGTAAATGTTGGTCCCTTAGAGAATGAGACCGGGAAATTAATGGTGGGAAATATGGAGATGGCAAAAACACTGAATGAATATTTTATATCAGTCTTTACAGTAGAAGACGCTAAGAATATCCCAACACTGGACAAACAGGGGGCTAAAGGGGGGGAGGAGCTAAACACGATCAAAATCACTAAGGAAGTGGTACTCGGTAAAATAATGGGACTCAAGGCGGATAAATCACCTGGACCGGATGGCTTACATCCTAGGGTCTTGAGGGAAGTGGCGGTAGGGATTGTGGATGCATTGGTAATAATTTTCCAAAACTCCCTGGACTCGGCAAAGGTCCCGGCAGACTGGAAAACTGCTAATGTAACACCCTTATTTAAAAAGGGCAGTAGACAGAAGGCTGGAAACTATAGACCGGTTAGCCTAACATCTGTGGTAGGTAAAATTTTGGAGTCCATTATTAAGGAGACAGTAACAGGACATTTGGATAATCATAATTCAATAGGACAAAGTCAATATGGTTTTATGAAGGGGAAGTCATGTTTGACAAATTTGCTGGAGTTCTTTGAGGAAGTAACATATATGGTGGATAAAGGGGAACCAGTGGACGTAGTGTATTTAGACTTCCAATAGGCATTTGACAAGGCGCCACACAAAAGATAATTGCTTAAGATAAAAAATCACGGGATTGGGGGTAATATTCTGGCATGGATAGAGGATTGGCTATCTAACAGAAGGCAGAGAGTTGGGATAAATGGTTCATTCTCAGGCTGGCAATCAGTAACTAGTGGTGTTCTGCAGGGGTCAGTGCTGGGTCCCCAACTCTTTACAATCTATATTAACGATTTGGAGGAGGGGACCGAGTGTAACATATCAAAGTTTGCAGATGATACTAAGATGGGAGGGAAAGTAGTGAGTGAGGAGGACATAAAAAACCTGCAAGGGGACATAGACAGGCTAAGTAAGATGGCAGAGATTTGGCAGATGGAATACAATACTGGAAAGTGTGAGGTTATGCACTTTGGCAGGAAAAATCCTAGAGCAAGTTATTATCTTAATGGCAAGAAACTGGAAAGTACTGAAGTACAAAGGGATCTGGGGGTCCTGGTGCACAAAACTCAAAAGGTTAGTATACAGGTGCAGCAAGTGATTAAGAAGGCCAATGGAATGTTGGCTTTCATTGCTAGGGGGATAGAATATAAAAATAGGGAGGTATTGCTTCAGTTGTACAAGGTATTGGTGAGACCGCACCTGGAATACTGCGTGCAGTTTTGGTGTCCATACTTAAGAAAGGACATACTTGCTCTCGAGTCAGTACAAAGAAGGTTCACTCGGTTAATCCCGGGGATGAGGGGATGGACATATGAGGAGAGGTTGAGTAGATTGGGACTCTACTCATTGGAGTTCAGAAGAATGAGAGGCGATCTTGTTGAGACATATAAGATTGTGAAGGGGTTGGATAAGGTGGATGCGGGGAGGATGTTCCCGATGATGGGTGAAACTAGAACTAGGGGGCATAGTCTTAGAATAAGGGGCTGGTCTTTCAAAACTGAGATGAGGAGGAACTACTTCACTCAGAGGATGGTAGGTCCATGGAATATGCTGCCCCAAAAAGCTGTAGAAGCTACATCATTACATAAATTTAAAACAGAAATAGACAGTTTCCTAGAAGTAAAGGGAATTAAGGGTTACGGGGAGCGGGCAGGAATTTGGACATGAGTCTAGGTTCGGATCGGTCATGGCCCTGTGGGTAGCGGAGCGGGCCCAGGTGCCGTGTAGCCTGATCCTGCTCCTATTTTGTGTGTCTAATTCTGTTAGATTCAGGAGATGGTTCTGTGATAGTGGATTGGTGGTTAGGATCAGATCAGCCATGATCTTATTGAATGGCGGAGCAGGCTCGAGGGGCCGATTGGCCTACTCCTGCTCCTATTTCTTATGTTCTTATGTTCTTATGATCAGTTAGTAGAGTAAATTTCTGTCCATGCAGGTAGTGATTGAACTTCTTCACCCCCCACACCAGGCTGAGGGCCTCTCTGTCAATCTGGGCGTAGTTACGCTCGGCTGCAGTTAACGAGCATGACGCAAAAGCCATCGGCCTCTCTGAACCATCAAGGGATTTATGTGACAGTACCGCTCCAACGCCGTAGGGAGCTGCATCACACGCCAGTCTTATTGGTAGTGATGGGTTGTAGTGAGCCAATACTTCTCTTGAAGTGATCAGGCCTTTACACTTCTGAAAGGCCCGCTTACATTCATCGCTCCATTTCCATGCTACTCCAGTTTGTAGCAGGGCGTTCAGTGGGTGCAGAATTGTGGACAAATTCGGCAAAAACTTATGGTAGTAATTCACCAATCCGAGGAATGACCTCAGTTGCGACACATTTTCAGTCGCTGGAGCCTTAACTACCGCTTCAATTTTGTCAGGGGACTTATGTAACCCCTCTTCATCAATCACGTGGCCACAATACAATATTTGTTTCTTAAAAAACTCGCACTTGGGGCGATTGGCTCGTAGCCCATGTTCTCTTAGTCTAGTGAGCACCTGCTCTAGGTTGGCAAGGTGTTCACTGTCATTTTCACCTGTCACTAGGATGTTGTCCAAGTAACACTGAATCCCCGGAATCCCTTGCAGGACTTGTTCCATCGCTCTTTGCCATATAGCCGGAGCTGATGCAACTCCGAATACCAGTCGATTATACTGGTAAAGACCTTTGTGAGTGTTTATCATGAGATATTTCCTGGAGGATTCTTCAACCTCCATCTGCAAATATGCTTGCGCTAGGTCAATTTTTGTAAAACGTTTCCCTCCAGATAGTGAGGCGAAAATATCTTCTATCCTCGGAAGAGGATACTGTACTGTGTGAAGGACTGGGTTCACAGTCACCTTGAAGTCCCCACAGCTGCGAACCTTCCTTGGCTCCTCAGACTTATTGTTTAACGTTTTCTTCATGACAGGAACGATGGGTGTCGCCCACTCGCTCCAGTCTACCTTAGTTAACACGCCTGCATTCTCCAGATTCTCCAGCTCTGCCTTGACGGCTTGGCGAATTGCATATGGTACCGGTCTTGCTTTGAAAAACTTGGGAATTGCATTCTCTTCTATTTTTATCGAGGCGGTTACACCTTTAAGAGTTCCCAGTTCTTGTTGAAATACCTCTTTAGCGTTAGCCAAGATTTTTGACAATCGTCCAGGTGTGACGTCGTCATCCTTTTTACCAGCCACAGTCAGTGCCTGAATGGAGTGCCAGTCTAAACTTATCTTTCTGATCCATTCACGTCCCAGTAACGGTGGTCCACCATCTTGCAGTATGTACAGATACAATTTCTGTATTTCCTTGCCGTTGTATTCGACAGGCACCCTTATTTTCCCTCTGGGGTATACTTTCTGCCCTGTATATGTCTTCAAGACAATGGATGTGTCTTTCAAGGGTATGTGTGAGAATAGCCGCTCGTATTCTCATCGATTCATGACGGTCAGGGCTGGTGCTGTACCCAATTCCATTTTGACTTCGGACCCTGCTATCGTGAGGGTGACCCAAATGGTTCGGTGATCCTCTTTTGTGATTATGTTGTGTAGCTTGAGACAGCTTAGTCTCTTGTTCCCGGATTCACTATCGCTCTTCTGGTCTTCGGAACTACTGTCCGTCATCTTTTGTACTTTCCTGTACTTTTCCTTAGTAGTCTTTTTGTTGTTGTTAGTCTTCTTCCCGGACCTGCAAACTCGTGCAATGTGTCCCATCTTTCCGCATTGCCGGCATGTTATGTCCTTGGACCAGCAGTCCTTCTGGTCATGGGTTGTTCTGCCGCAGCGATAACATTTTTCAAATCCCCGTGTCATTTCATGGATGCCGTATTCCTGTGGCTTTTGCTGTATTTCCGCAGCTCCCCTTGCTGCTGCTTCGTACGATACTGCCACGCTGAAAGCCTTATCTAGCGTCAGCTCTTTCTCTGAGAGTAACCTCTTCTGGGTTCCTTCACTCAGGAGTCCACAGACAAATTTGTCCCGTAGGGTATCCGCCAGTCCTGCTCCGAACTGGCAGTGCTTTGATAGCTTGCGTAGTTCCGTAAGGTAATCAGCATTGCTCTCATCTTTATGCTGATTTCTCTTGTGGAATTTAAATCTTTCTGCTATCAGCAGCGGTGTAGGATTTAGGTGTTCCTGTAGGATATCAACAATTTCGTTAAAACTCTTCTCCATCGGTTTGACTGGAGTGATCAGGTTCTGCAATAGGCTGTACGTTCTTGCGCCCATTAAGTTTAGTAGTACCGATGCCTTTTTCTCATCGGCTACTTCATTTGCCTTGCAATATACTTCGACTCTTTCCACATACGTGGTCCAGTCTTCTATTGCATTATCGAAGGCAGTGATATTGCCAGTCTTCGGCATCTTGGAGATCTAAGATGGCGCCTCCCGCGCTTTGCCTTCTTCCCCGATTGAACAAAATGGCACCTCCCGCGCTTTGCCTTCTTCCCCGCTGGATTAAGATGGCGCCTCTCGCGCTTTCTGCCTTTTTCGCTGCTGCCAGCGCTGTTGCTGGCGTTTTTATGCCTTGATGGCAACGCCCTATGGTCTTCGCGCACTTCCCCCCGCACTGCTGCCAACGCCGCTCTCCGCGGTCCCCGTGGCAAACTGCAGCTCCTCGCGGCTTTCTGCGCTTCTAATTTCTTTAATTTTAATTACTGTTCCCGTCATCAGAGCAGACCCTATGGGACACTTTCCTCCCTCTTCTCGGGTCTGTACGCTGCCCGGCTTCGTAGCACCGGCCGCACCCTGTGTGCTCCACCCTCTCTCTCTCTCTCCTCTTCCCGACAACACTGCTCGGCCCCATTGAAAAGCCACCCGATCGAGCTCTAGCCCGCCACAGCCCAGGAAGGATCAGTGTACTACCTGCCACCAGCCCGATTAGCTGGAACACCATAGACTGGTAACCAAGCCCCGCTCTTGACCGCCTCTCCTGCAAATCTTCGAATTCGATGAATCAGAGGGCGGTTGGCCACGGTCGACGCCCGTTTCTTCTGTTTGTTTGTTTTTTTCTTTTTGGATTTCTTCCTTCTGGCCTCGACCTCAAACAACTTCGCTTCAGGGATGGATCCCCGTGAGGTGGTGCAGAACTGTAGGTAAGTTCGGATCTGTTCGTTGCCAATGTAACGTCCGTGTGTAATTGAGACACGGACTGCAGAAGTTTCTTATAACAGGTGTTTACTGAATGGAGACAAAACTGGAACTACTATACAAAGTTACTACACAGGCTTATATACAGGGGTGGTCACTACTGGTACTGCAGTATACAGGGGCTGCAGAATATAGTTCCTTCTTCAAGGTACATACACTACAGCTCCCACCTCACAGCTATTCACTTTCCAAGCGCCAAAGTTGTTGCTTTCTCCATTTGGAACACAGATTGAGCATTATGCAGGCTGCAAGTGTTTGGAGCAAACTCTCCATACAGTGTCATCTCATTGGAACAATCTCTCTCACCATCGACAGCTTGCTTCTGTCATCTCAACTTCACCCGCCATCTGTTCCATCAGCATGGGTACCATTTATACTGTCTCACCTTCGTCCTCAGAATCCCACCACGATCAGCTCCAACACCAGCAGCACCAGGCACACCAGCAGCATCAACAACAGCACCAACCTCCATAATCACCTGATGCTGCACAGGATAGAGGGCGTCAACACACGAGCACATTGCTGCCTGGGAGGCCAGGGATGGCCTCACCATGGCCAGATTTACTTCACTTGATGCTGTACACCCTGGCTGCCACATGATGCGCCAGGTTGGCACCACCCCACGCCAACTCCATAAAGCATCCCTACAATGTCCAAATCATTCCTTTCACACACATCACCATTGCAGGGGGTACTGTTATGTCTCACCATTCACTGCAACTCACTAAGACACTTCCAAAGGTGCACACAAATCTGTCCAAGAATGCAAAGTGTTGAAAATAAAAGTTTCAATGCTTGACAGCGCATTAACAGAAACTTTATATGAACATTGGATAAAACACCCAAGTGGCTACTCTTGTGTGTTGTTAGTTGGTATGTTTGCACTAGGGTGAGGGTGAATGTGAGTGTGAGGGGTGGCTACTGAGATGGGGAAGTGATAATGCAGATAGAGAGAGAATGATGGGTGGAGGTGCAAGGTAAGTTGGTGTGAGTAAGGATGTGCAGGAGTAGGGTAGGGAAGGCAGAGTGATGGGGATGCGATGAGAGGCACAGCAGGATGAAGGTGAATGTGGCTTTGTACTCACATTTCCTGATATAATGAGATCATTGAAAGGTTTGCGCCACTGCAGCCTGGTCCTCCTGATGACATCCCTGCTGGTGACCTCCTGTGTAATGTGAAGCCAGGCTGGCTTGGTCTCCTGGGGTGGTCTCTTCTACCCATTGGAAGGGAAGAGGACCTCCCTGCGTGCTGTGACTCCCTCCATAAGCATATGGAGGGAATCATGGGAGAACCTGGGTGCAGCCGTGCACCTCTGTGCAGTCATTGTCAGTGTTTGCAGCACCTCAATGCTGTAGAACACTGACAGCACAAACGTCAAAATGAATGTGGCCATGGCCCCTTTAAGGAAACCGGATCAAGATGCGTCATGAATGATGTCACCAGACCCGCTTCATCTAATTGGGCCGGGTAACGCGCTGTGCGGGCTTAACAAGCCCCATTATGGTAAATTCATTTTAGGCAAGGGGATGGAGTCAACAGCGGGGCTGCGACCTGCCACCAACACCGGCTGCACCGGACTGCTGAGGTGAGCAAAATCTCTGCCTAAGGAACTCTGGGCTTGACTTGTGCTATTCTGTAGCAGAGTATTGCTCCCTGGTGTGGTTCAGCTCTACTCAAACAAGACTAGTAGTCACTCATCTGAATGAAACCATGTGTATAATAATAGGTACAATGAGACCAACCAACCTGGCCTGGCTGCCGGCCCTGTCCAACATCGTCTCTCCTGACATCAGGTGACAAGTCGCCTTGCAGAATCTGCTCCTTAAGGTGCAAGACATAATACAGTCAGAAAATGTAGGCCACATATTTGCAAGCTGCACACATTGGCAAGGACTGCCTGGTTCCCTATTGGACTTGCACAATGTCCTTTACACAGTTATTGAATGGTTAGAAGACTTAAACTAACACAATTGACTTGACATTCTATGTAACTGAAATCACAATAAATAAATAAAAATATTGGAGTAGAGTAGAAAAATCTTGTGTAACCATGAAATGCCTGATCTGATGGTACTTGGTCTGATATTGAATGACTGAATGGAAAGTGTTCTATTCCCTGGTATGAACATTCCTCAACTTGAGCACTTAATTCACAAAAAGGGTTTAGTTTTTGAAAATAATTGGTCTTGCACTACAATCTGCAGTTATCTTAATTAGACAGTGGAAACTATTTCGAGGCCTCCATTAATGTCACGTCATGACCGTGCATCTAGGAGGTCCACATGAGCAGCCCAAGCCGCCTGGTCTTCTTTCTGCACTAACACCCCCTCTCCCCACACAGTGACAAGGCTGATAATTGATCATTCACTGCTGGCACTGCTGGGGCACGGTATATTGATGCTCCAATGCATTGTACCACTGCCTCATCAAATAAGACCATTTATTATCATCAAATTTGGAAGTTGTAATTTATAGCAAAGGTGGCAGCTCATCACTTGTTGGCTTCCGCTTTAGGCAGCCTCATAGCACATTTAGCAGATTCATGCTACTTTCTCACCTCTATCCCTGATTCATTATCTTGCAAAATTATTTAATAATCTGGTTTCATTAATCCTATTAACACAAATTGTAGAATAAGATAAAATGCTTAATTTAAGTATATAAATTAAGAATGGTTAATAGACATTAAAATATATTAATCATGCATTATACTAGTATCATTTTGACTCAATTTGTAGCACATTTTCCTCTGATTTAGCAGGTTGTGGGTTCAAACCCAACTCAGAACTTGAGTTCACAATCTAGGCTGACATTCTAGTATGACACTGAAGAAGTTCTGCATTGTTGAAGATGTTGTCCTTTGGATGAAGTGTAAACTGAGGCCCTGTTCAGGTGAGCAGTAAAGATCCCAGCAGGGAGTGAGTATTCCTGGTGTCCTGCCATTATTCTTCCCTCAACCAATATCACCAAAATTGCTGTTTGTGAGACTTGCTGTGTGCGAAATAGCTACTATGTTCACCTACACAGCAAATGTATCTGCACTTCAGAGTAATTCATTGTATATGAAATGCTGTGGAAAGTTTCTGAAAATCTATGAAACTCCTTTCCTTCCTCAATTGTCCCTTCTACAAACTTTAGTCTTTTAAAATCTGAACTTGGCATTATCTAACTGCTACTTCTTGATTTAACTTGTTCTGTCAATGATTTTCAACCTTAATGATGTCCTGCACGATAAGCCTTGATTATTTGCCTAGGGTTCTTAATCAATTTTTTTTTAAAGAGTCTTGTAGTGTTCTGAGTAGTTTTTTAGGGTTCGAGTATTTTCTGGGTAGATGTGTGAAGGAATAAGCCATATTCAGAAAAAATACACCATTCTATGAAATAATTCTGGCCTTTGTAACATGACAAACTGGGCTTGAAAATCTAAAAGCCTAACAATGGAGAAGCTGTAAACAGCATACAGGCTATTGAGATAAGATAAGTTGTTGACACTGAATCAATAACCTTATTGAAACAGGAGGTTGGAGGTTCCTGATAGTCTGAAGCTTTGGAACGAACACAATGGTACACCTTGTGAAGGTGTCCTAAAATACACTTTGATAAGAAACACATAAAATTAAGAAACATATGCCTTCGTAAAAATGACATCAAATGAAACACAGGAGACATGAGTCTGTGTTACAATCAGCTGAGGTAACTAAGAAGAAAATGGTGCATCCGGTTGAGGTGTTTTTAATTTACATGTCATAAAAAGACACAAACAGAAGACCTTGGTAAGAATGACATCACACCATTTTTTATGACAAGCTTCAAACACCTAGGGTAGAGACACAATTCTTAATGCTACCAGCTGATCTAACTGTAAAAATAGCAGGGGTCAGCAGAAAAATGACTAGAGATAATTAGCTTACATCAGCAGAAAACTTCAAAGGAAATACCACTGCTGAAGGGTGTAAAAATTGAACCTTCAAATGGGATGATAGATTCACTGTAAAGGGGCAAAGCGATTCTCGGCTTCAGAGCTAGCTCTGTAAGTCTTCAACTCTTTGTATCTCGGGGATCAAGGTATTGTATTTGATTTTGGTGGATATCCTGGAATAAACTAAGAACTGTAAAACTAGCGAAGTTAAGATTTGAGAATAAGGATATCTGATAATAGAATTGTAAGCTTTTTGTATTTGGAACTGTTAATGTTGCGATTGAATCACCAACTGTAAACTACATGTCGGTTCTTTAATAAATCTATATATTTTTAGAATTGTCTCACATAATACTTCTGTATCAAACTCGCAAATTCAATCTCTGTACGCTCTTTGGTGAGGAGTTGCAGAATTCTGAGGGAGTTTTCCAGACCCTCATAATATCCGGAACGTTACAGTCTAGCTAAACTTATTAAAAGTGTTATCTGGAGGACAGTAACGTCTTCAGGTTGTTCCTTTCCTTTAGGGAGAGATAGTCTGGACCTTAAGACCCAATTAAGAGTCTTTAGGATTCAACTACCTCAAACTTTAGTTGAAAGTGAATGTCTGGGGAATATGCCTGATCCAGGGTAGCCCTAAAGGGGCTAGGACTAGTAATTATCCCTTCAGATGTTCCTCCTCACTGCTTTGGTATTATTTCTGAAGGTTACACTTTCAGTGGGGATCAACATTGCTCCAAAGAGAAGTTCTCAGTATGTAATTAAAATTACAATACACATTGAAAGACAAGCATGGGATGTGTATTTTGGATGACAGAAAATAATCAATATTTTAATAATTTATTTTCCAATACCAGTGACAATTGATAGCAATATTATTGCATCAAAAAGCACTACCACTAAAATTGCCTTCAGTAATTTCTCATTTAGGGAGCGTAGACAATTTATAATAGTTATAAACATTTCAAGGCCTCTTTAATCCGCTGGGATACATATCACTTTGCATGGGTACTAATCATCAGCCATATGCTTCCCTTGCCCAGTCCATCACAGCTTACTTGCTATAACATGCTGCGTTACTGTTTGCAGATCACCTTTTCTCATTCCTGCTAAAACAATTATCATCTTCACTTCCCCCTTTGTCAGGCATTCAACTTTTCAAGCAATTAAAATTTTCTTCATTTCTATCTGCTCACCATAAATTTCTTAATTCTTCCTTGATTTTTCAATGCTCTTCCTCATACTAAGGAAATAGTGCTGGTCTCTGGGAAGCTGTAATAGAGCCGTAACTTATTTACTTCACTACACAGCTTTTTAGTTATCTGGATGGTAGCAACCAAAGATCTGGTGAGAATGGCAATATTGAAAAGGGCAAGCCATCCAGGACAAAGCAGCCCGTTTGATTGGCACCCCATCCACCACATTAAACATTCACTCCCTCCACCACTGGCATACCATGGCTGCAGTGTGTACCATCTACAAGATGCACTGCAGCAACTCACCAAGGCTTCTTCTGTAGCACCTCACAAACCTGCGACCTCTTCCACCTAGAAGGACAAGGGCAACATGTGCATGGGAACACCATCACCTTCAAGTTCCCCTCCAAATCACACACCATCCTGACTTAGAAGTATATCGCCGTTCCTTCATCGTCACTGGGTCATAATCCTGGAACTCCCTACCTAACAGCACTGTGGGAGTACCTTCACCACATGGACTGCAGCAGTTCAAGAAGGCGGCTCACCACCACCTTCTCAAGGGCAACTAGGGATGTGCAATAAATGCTGGCCTTGCCAGCGATGCCCAGATCCCATAAGCGAATAAAAAAAAAAAGCGAAGATGGCAAATGTGTGTGGTATGTTTTATAGGCTTAAGTAGGTGAATGACTTGGAGTAGAAAAATAGTATTTGCGAGTTGCTGCTAATTGACGGAGGAGCTGGAAAATTTATTAGAATACTAAAGGGGATGTACAAGGAAACAAAGGTGTGTGAGGATTGACGGAAACATGTCAAAATGATTCAAATGAAGATGGGTGCGTGTTAGGGCTGCAACTTTTACCCACCTTGAATTTTACAACCATCAGCAACAGGGACACACTCCCTGATCACTTCCTATACAAAGTATTGATTAGTGTCAATAAATCACAGAAATAGAAATTTAGGCTAGCAATGAACATTGAGACAATTATTAAAGTATACCTTTCTTGAAGCAGATTGAATATGGACAAGCAGTCAGATTAGATGAGACATGGCCAGATCAGGTCTTGAACTACTATTGTAGAACCAAGTGGTCTGCACAGAGTGATCTTAAATGGAGTGCACTTAACCAGAGTGTACACTGGTCCTGTCCAACAGGTTTGATGTACTTGTTGCCCGTGAGGACAAGGAGAAAGACTGCAGGGAGGACAGCCACAATGCAGACCAAGGCACCGTGGCTCAGAAGGCTGTCCAAGTGTTGGGGGGGGGATGGTGGGAGAGCAGAATAGAAGTGTGGTAGTCATGGGGATTCTATAACTAGGGGGATAGATAGCGTCCTCTGCAGCCATGATCGAGAATCCCGAAGGGTGTGTTGCCTACCCGGTGCCAGGGTAAGGGATATCTCGAGGCGGCTGGAGAGGAATTTGGAAAAGGATGGGATAAATCCAGTTGTCATGCTCCATGTTGGAACAAACAACATAGGTAGGAACAGGGAGGAGGTCCTGCTGGGGGAGTATCAGGAGTTAGGAGCAAAATTAAAAAACAGGACTTTGAGGGTAATAATCTCTGGATTATTGCCCGAGCCATGTGCAAATTGGCACAGAAACAGTCAGATCAGGAGAATTAACATGTGGCTAAAGGGCTGGTGTGGGAAAGAGGGGTTCCTTTCCATGGGGCATAGGCAGCAGTTCTGGGACAGGAAGGAGCTGTACTGATGGGACGGGCTCCACCTGAACCGGGATGGGACCCGTGTGCTAGCAGAAAGGGCAAATAGGGAGGTAGCAAAGGTTTTAAACTACTAATACGGGAGATAGGAATTTACAAGAAATGAAACCAGCCTAAATATAAACAAACCAGGAAAGGAGAGCATAGGAAAGAATAAAGTAAGGGAGGGCATTGATGGCCAGGGAATAAATAGAGTTATAGAACAGGAGTGTAAAAAGATGGTTAACAATAAAGTGAGAGGAACTACTATTAAAAATGAGTTAAACTGCCTGTCCAGCAATGTACACCGTGTCCGTAATAAAACAGGGGAACTGGAGGCAATAATACATTGCGAGAAACCAGACATAATAGGGATTACTGAGTCATGGCTACAGAAAAATCAGGACTGGGAATTAAACATTGCAGGGTATAACATATTTAGAAAAGATAGAGAAGGAAAAAGCGGAGGTGGAGTAGCTGTACTTATTAGGGATAACATAATGGCAGTAGAAAAAAGTGACGCAGCTATCAGAAAGACAAAAATAGAATCCATGTGGATAGAGATAAAAGATAATAAAGGATCAATCGCACTAATAGGGGTAGTCTACAGACCACCTAATAATGGAAGGGAGGTGGAGGAAGAAATATGTAACCAAATTAGGAAAATTAGTAAAAAACATAAAATAATAATGATGGGGGATTTCAACTACCATGATATTAATTGGACAGAAGAGGTAGGTAAAGGGGATAAGGGAATGGAGTTTCTACAATGTGTACTGGAGTTCCTTTTTAACCCAATATTTAAGAAGCCCAACAAGGGAGGATTTGCTATTGGATCTAGCAATGGGGAATGAACCAGAGCAGATAAAAGAAGTAAAAGTAGGGGAACATCTAGGCAATAGTGACCATAATATGATACGCTTTAAGATAATAACTGAGAAGGACATAAGTATGACGAAGACCAGGTTAATAGACTGGAGAGAAGCCAATTTTGCGGGCCTGAGAATAGAACTTGAGAAAATAAAATGGACAACAATATTGTCAAATAATGATGTAGAACAGCAGTGGGAAATATTTAAAATCGTGTTCAACAGAGTCCGGGAAAAATATATTCCGCTAAAAAACAAGAACAAGCTAAACATTAATGAGACACCATGGATGAATAAAGACATAAGGGAAAAATTGAGGGTAAGGAATGAGACATACACTAAATAAATGGACAGTAGGGGGAAGCATGACAAGAGAGAATATAAAGAGATTAGAAGAAATCAAAAAAACAATTGGAAAGGCAAAAAGAAACTATGAAATTAAATTATCAAGGAACAGAAAACAAAATAGTAAAATATTTTACAGGCACATAAATAAAAAAAGGAAAGTCGGGATGGGAATAGGGCCACTAAGGGATAGATAGGATAATATCACAGGCAGCGATAGAGAGATGGCAAAAATATTAAATAATTACGTTGCTTCAATATTTACCAGGGAGACAGAACAGGTGGATGATGAGATTAGAAATGAGATAACTGCATTTTAAATAAAAAGAGGATAAATATTAAATAAACTAATCAAAATCAAAGAGGATAAAACCCCTGGTCCAGACGGATTACCTCTATGCATTTTAAAAGAATCTAGGGAAGAGATGGCAGAGGCATTACTACACATATTTAATAATTCATTAGAACAAGTTGTAGTGCCAGAGGACTGGCAGATAGCTCATGTAATACCTATATTTAAGTAGGGAGATAAAACATGTCCAGGGAACTGTAGACCAGTCAGCTTAACATCGATGGTAGGACAAGTAATGGAATCACTACTAAAGGAGAAAATAGAAGAACATCTAGGAACCAAAAATATAATAATGAATAGTCAGCATGGATTTCAAAAGGAAAAGTCTTGCTCGACCAACCTCATTGAATTTTTTGAAGAGGTAACAGAGAGAATAGACAAGAGCAATGTAGTAGATGTAATTTATCTAGATTTTCAAAAGGCCTTCGATAAGGTACCCCATAATAGACTAATGAATAAGGTCAGAGCATGCGGAGTCAAGGAACAAGTAGCAGAATGGATAACTAGCTGGCTTCAAGACAGAAAGCAGAGAGTGAGAGTAAAGGGTAGCTATTCAGAGTGGCAGAAGGTGGGAAGTGGTGTTCCACAAGGATCAGTGCTGGGACCACTATTGTTCACAATTTATATTAACGATTTAGACTTTGGAATCAAAAACACAATTTCTAAATTTGCAGATGATACCAAATTGGGGGGGATAGTCAATACTGAGGAGGACGGCAACAAATTACAAGGAGACATTAATAAACTTTAAGAATGGACATATAATTGGCAATTGAAATTCATCACAGATAAATGTGAGGTATCACATTTTAGTAAGAAAAATAGGGAGATCACATATTACTTGGAAAATACGAATCTAAGTGGGGTAGAAGTCAAAGGGATCTCAGAATACAAATACACAAATCACTGAATGTAGTGACACAGATTAACAAGGCCATAGAAAAGCAAACTAAGCACTAGGGTTTATTTCTAGAGGGATTGAATTAAAAAGTTGAGAAGTTATGCTAAACTTGTATCGAACTTTGATTAGATCACACTTGGAATATTGCATACAATTGTGGCTGCCATATTATAAAAAGGATATAGAGGCACTGGAGAGGGTGCAAATAAGATTTGCAAGGATGATACCAGAAATGAGAGAGTATATCTATCAGGATAGGATGAACAGGCTGGGTCTCTTTTCTCTTGAAAATAGAAGGCTGAGGGGTGACCTAATAGAGGTCTTTAAAATTACGAAAGGCTTTGATAGAGTAGATACAGAGAGAGAGTTTCCACTTGTGGGGAAGAGCAAAACTAGAGGCCATTAATATGATAGTCACTAAGAAATCAAATAGGGAATTCAGAAGGAACTTCTTTATCCAGAGAGTGGTGTGAATGTGGAACTCGCTACCACAAGGAGTGGTTGAAGCGAATAATACAGATGCATTTAAGGGGAGGCTAGATAAGCATATGAGGGAGAAGGGAATAGAGGGTTATGCTGATAGAGTTAGATGAGGAAAGACGGGAGGAGGTTCGAGTGAAACATAAACGCCGGCATGGACTGATTGGGCCGAATGGCCTGTTTCTGTGCTGTATATCCAATGTAATCCTATTTAAGTAAGCTCATGACTTTATAGAAGATGCTTAAGGTAAAGCGTCAATCCTTGTAAAACATAGATTCTGCAATACTCTTATACACGTTCTGGTATAGTATAGTAACAACTTGCATTTATACAGCATACCTCGTGTGGTAGATGTTTTAGAGCACGTTACAATAAGAAGGAAAGGGATATGAGAACACTAAACATAAGGAAAAGACAGAAAATTTAAGGGGCTAGAATGGGATACATAGAAACATAGAAGATAGGAGCAAGAGTAGGCCATTCGGCCCCTCGAGCCTGCTCTGCCATTCATTGAGATCATGGCTGATCATCCAAATTCAGTACCCTGTTCCTGCATTCTCTCCATATCCCTTGATCCCTTTAGCCTTAAGAAATATATCCAACTCCTTCTTGAATTTATTTAATGAATTGACCTCTACTGCCTTCTTTGGTAGAGAATTCCACAGGTTCACCACTCTCTGGGTGAAGAAATTCCTCCTCATCTCTGTCCTAAATGGCTTACCCCTTATCCTTAGACTGTGACCCCTGGTTCTGGACTCCCCGACCATCGGGAACATCCTTCCAGCATCTAGTCTGTCCAGGCCTGTTAGAATTTTATAAGTTTCGATGAGATCCCCCTCATTCTTCTAAACTCCAGCGAGTACAAGCCCAATCGACCCAATCTCTCCTCGTACGTCATTCCTGCCATCCCAGGTATCAGCCTGGTGAATCTTCGCTGCACTCCTTCCATGGCAAGAACATCCTTCCTCAGATAAGGCGACCAAAACTGCACACAATACTCAAGATATGGTCTCAGTAAGGCCCTGTACAACTGCAGCAAGACATCCTTGTTCCTGTACTCAAACTCTCTCGCTACGAAGGCCAACATACCATTTGCCTTCTTAACCGCCTGCTGCACCTGCATGCTTACTTTCAGCGACTGGTGCACAAGGATGCCCAGGTCTCGTTGCACTTCCCCTTCTCCCAATCTATTGCCATTCAGATAATAATCTGCCTTCCTGTTTTTGACACCAAAGTGGATAACCTCGCATTTATCCACATTATATTGCATCTGCCATGCTTCTGCCGAATCACCCAACCTGTCCAAATCATACTGGAGTTTCTCGGTATCCTCCGCACAGCACACACGCCCACCCAGCTTTGTGTCATCTGCAAACTTGGAGATATTACATCTAGTTCCCTCGTCCAGATCATTAATATATATTGTGAATAGCTGGGGTCCAAGGACCGATCCCTGCGGCACCCCACTGGTCATTGCCTGCCATTCGGAAAAAGAGCCGTTTATTCCAACTCTTTGCTTTCTGTCTGCCAACCAGTTCTCTATCCAAGTCAATACCTTGCCCCCAATCCCATGTGCCTTAATTTTACACGCTAATCTCTTATGTGGGACCTTATCGAAAGCCTTTTGAAAATCCAAATACACCACATCCACTGGTTTGCCCTTATCTATTTTACCAGTTACATCCTCAAAAAATTCCAGTACATTAGTCAAGCATGATTTACCTTTTGTAAATCCATGTTGACTTTGTCCGATCCGGTCACTTTTTTCCAAGTGCTCTGCTATTACATCCTTTATAATGGACTCTAGCATTTTCCCCACGACCGATGTCAGGCTTACCGGTCTGTAATTCCCCGTTTTCTCTCTACCACCCTTTTTGAACAGTGGGGTAACACTAGCTACCCGCCAATCCATGGGTACTGTTGCAGAGTCTATCGAATTTTGGAAGATGACCAGCAATGCATCTACTATTTCTAGGGCCACTTCCTTAAGTACCCTAGTGTTAAGTCTGTGTGTTCTAGTTATTGTTAATAAGAATCACTGCACACAGACCACAAGAATAAATTCAACAGGTCTTTACTAGTCGAAGGTCAGGCTGAACTGCCCAATAAATCATTACACAGCACTTATATACCGGTGTGGTCACCACCGGTATTACAGTATACAGCAGCCAAGATAAAGTAGTGCATCTCTTAAAATAGTTCTCTTAAAGGTGGAACGGTTACATACACCACAATCCTCCCTTTTTAGCTTAACAGTATATATTCCCCATTTAACATAACATAATAACATATATACACAACTTCATGTAAAAACAATTCACAGATTCAGGCTCTGAGGAGGCCTCCTGATCCGAGACGGATAGCGCCTTTCAGGGGTCTCTGGTTCTCGTTGCTGGGGTGACTCATCTAGTTGATCCCCTATGGATAGGACATCATCATCAGGTATATTCACTTCTGAGGTAGATGCTTCAAGTTCACTAACTTCCTCCACGGTTGTCTCTGTCGTAACCATGGGCTCGACCCTTGTTCTCGATCCCACCAGTTGGTCAGCATGACGTCGCATTACGTTTTCACCAACATCTACCGTGTACATCAGGGGTCCTTGTCTGGCCCGAATTGTTCCAGATTGCCATTTCTCGTTTTTATAGTCCCTGGCTAACACCGGTTGTCCTATTTCAAAACTCCGAGTGGGCTTGTTATTGATATGCTGGAACTGTTTGTTTTCGACTTCCCTCCGCACATTTGGTTTTAACAAGTCCAACCTGGACCGCAACCTCCTGTTATAGAACATCATGGCAGGACTTAGGTTTGTTGTTGCATGGGTGGCGTTTCGATATGCCAGTAGGAAATTGTCCACCTTGTGTTGCAGTGGAATCTGATCTTCGCTCATGGCCTTTATTGCCTTTTTGAACGTCTGTACAAACCTCTCGGCCAGCCCATTCATAGCTGGATGATATGGGGCAGAGGTATAATGTTTCACCCCATTCTTCTTCAGGAATTTCTGGAATTCCTCTGACACGAACTGTGGTCCGTTGTCTGAACATATTTGCTCTGGCAATCCATTTCTTGCAAATATCGTTCTTAGCACCGCGATCGTCTTCTCCGAGGTAGTGGTAGTCATTTTAATCACTTCTGGCCATTTAGAATGTGCATCCACCGCAATTAAAAACATGGAGTCCATGAATGGACCAGCAAAGTCAATATGTACACGTTGCCATGGGGTTGAAGGCCATTCCCATGGATGCAGCAGTGCAATTGGAGGTGCATTTTGGACTTTTTGGCACCCTGAGCAGCTTTTCGTCAGATCCTCTATCTGTTGGTCGATACCCGGCCACCACACATAAGCCCTAGCAAGGCTTTTCATCTTGACTCCCCCCAGATGACCTTCATGTAGTTCTTTTAGAACTCTCTCTCTTAACTTAGGAGGGATAATCACCCTTGTTCCATACATCAATGTTCCCTGACAGATGGACAGCTGTTCTCGTCTTGCTGAGAATGCCGGTAACAGTGGATCACCATGGGCTGGCCATCCCTTTACTGTCAATTCGTAGACCCGGGACAGTGTCGGGTCATTCCTAGTCTCCCTTTCAATATTTGCATTGGTGACAGGTAAACATTCGATGATGGTCGAGTGAAATAACTCCACCGGGTCAACCGTCGGTGCCTCCTCCTCAGTAGGTAGTGGCAGGCGCGACAGCCCATCAGCATTACCATGCTGCTTTGTACCTTTGAATTCTATCTGATATTGATGTGCCCCTAGGAAAAGGGACCATCTCTGGAGCCTCTGTGCTGTCATCACCGAAACACCCTTCTTAGGGTTAAAAATGGATACCAACGGCTGGTGGTCTGTCAGCAGTGTAAACTTCTGGCCCTGCAGGTAATGATTAAACTTCTTTACTCCCCACACAAGGCTGAGAGCCTCCCTATCTATCTGAGCATCGTTGCGCTCAGCGGAGGTCAATGATCTGGATACAAATGCGACTGGCCTTTCCAAGCCATTTGGCAACTTGTGTGAGAGTACTGCTCCAATACCATAAGGAGAAGCATCACACGCTAAACGAATAGGTAGCGTTGGGTTGAAGTGAGCCAACACTTCCTCTGAGGTGATCAATGCCTTGCTTTTGCGAAAGGCCTTCTTACAGTCCTCGCTCCACTTCCATGGTACTTCTTTCTGCAAAAGAGCGTTCAGCGGGTGCAGCACCGTGGATAGATTTGGCAGAAACTTATGGTAATAGTTAATCAACCCTAGGAACGACCTCAACTGGGATACATTTTCCGGAGCGGGAGCCTTCACAACAGCTTCGATTTTGTCAGGTGACATGTGCAGCCCCTCCTGGTCAATGACATGACCACAGTACGAGATCCGTTTCTGAAAGAACTCACATTTCTGGCGATTAACTCGAAGTCCATATTCCTTCAATCTGGTGAGCACCAGTTTCAAATTTGCAAGGTGTTCCTCATCGTCATCTCCTGTAATCAGGATATCGTCCAAGTAACATTGAGTGCTTGGAATTCCCTGTAATACCTGCTCCATGGCCCTCTGCCAAATTGCTGGAGCCGAAGCCACTCCAAAAACCAGTCTATTATATCGATACAAGCCTCTGTGCGTGTTGATTGTGAGATACTGGCGCGACTCTTCCTCAACTTCCATCTGTAAGTACGCTTGCGCCAGGTCTATCTTGGTGAAGTGTTTCCTGCCAGGCAATGAAGCAAAGATATCCTCAATCCGCGGAAGCGGATATTGCACCATGTGAAGCACCGGATTAACCGTGATCTTGAAGTCTCCACAGATGCGGACCTTCCCCGGTTCCCCTGGCTTGTTACTCGATGAACGCTTCATGACGGGAACAATGGGCGTGGCCCACTCACTCCAGTCCACCTTAGACAGTACTCCTGAACGTTCTAGCCCTTCCAGCTCAGCTTCCACAGCAGGTCGTATCGCATAAGGTACCGGTCTGGCTTTGAAAAATTTTGGGTTTGCATGTTCTGCAATCTTGATTTTTGCCGTAATTCCTCTCAGTGTTCCCAATCCCTGTTGGAACACCTCTTTAGCCTCATCCAATATTCTGGACAATCGTTCAGGTTTGACATCTTTTTTTCCGGAATCTACCGTTATTGCTTTTAGGGAGTGCCAGTCCATATTTATTTTCCTGATCCACTCCCGTCCCAGAAGTGGTGGACCTCCCTCAGGTAGTACATATAAGTCCATTCCTTGGTGTTCTTTGCCCTTGTGTACCACCTTGACTTTTATCTTTCCGATGGGGTATACTCTTTGCCCCGTGTATGTCTGCAATACTATCTCCGTATCCCGTAGGGGAATATGTGTGAATAACCTTTTGTAATCTTGCTTATTCATGACCATCAACGCCGATCCAGTGTCCAATTCCATCTTCACTTGGACTCCTGCTATCTGAAGTGTGACCCAGATAGTTTGTAGGTCAGCTTCCTTACTCACATTGTGAATTCTCAGACTACCCAGTTCCTTGCTGTTGGAGTCTGAATCCGAATTCTGTTCATCCGAACTCTTCTCAGCCACCTTATGTACCTTTCTGCACTTTTCCTGCGGTGACTTTTTGTTGCTGGTCTTCTTTCCTGACCGGCATACTTTAGCTATGTGACCAAGCTTGCCACATTTTCTACATTCCTGATTTTTAAACCAGCATTGGTTCTGATCGTGTGTTGTCTTTCCACAACGATAACATTTCGCTGTACCCAAAGCCATTTGATCTACGCTGAGTACCGCTGCCTTCAGCTGCATTTCCGCAGTGCCTCTCGCTGTGGCTTCGTGCGATGCTGCAATAGTGACAGCCTTATCAAGTGTAAGATCATTCTCTTCAAGCAGCCGCTTTTGTGTTCCTTCTTTCGACAATCCACACACGAATTTGTCTCTCAGTGCCTCTGTCAGTCTTTCCCCAAACTGACAGTATTTCGCTAGCTTACGCAGTTCAATTAAATACTCCGCGTTGCTTTCCTCTTTCAGTTGCGTTCTCGCATAAAATTTAAATCGTTCCGCTAACATCAGCGGTGTGGGGTTCAAATGATTTCTCAGGACAGCAACAATATTAGTGAAAGCCTGATCCGCCGGTTTAGCTGGTGATAGAAGATGCTTCAATAGCCCGTATGTCTTCGCACCCATTGAGTTTAGTAATGTTAGTGCTTTATCTTCATCTGATATTTTATTTGCCTTACAATAAATCTCTATGCATTCTACATACGTGGCCCAATCTTCAACATTGGCATCGAAATCGTTGATGTTACCACGCTTAGGCATCCTCGCAATCTTCTTGAGAAACAAAAAGAAATTTTTCTTTTTTTTTTTCAAAATGGCGGTTTCCCGCGCTTGTCTTCTTCCCCCGCCTACGAAAATGGTGGCTTCCTGCGTTTGCCTTTCTCCCCTGCTGGCTGTAATGGTGATTGCCGTATTGCTGCGTTTGCCCTCCCCAGCGGTTCTCAAATCGTGCCTCCCTGCCCCTCTTGCAGTCCGGTCCTTTCCCCCAGCTGCGGCTGAGTTCTCCGCGGTTTTTAAAAAAATTATTTTTATTTTCTCCCGCGCCTCGCGGTCTCGGTAGCTGCCCGGCCTTTTTCCCTGGTCGCGGTCGAGCTCTCTCTCGACGCTGTTGCGCCTCCCAGCCCGCTTGCAGCCCGGTCTTTTACACCGGCTGCATTTGCATTCACCACGGCTCCCGTGCCTTACGCTGCCCCAGTCTCAGCGCCTCTGGCCCCGACTTCTGTCCGGCTCTTTTCCCCGGCCGTGGTCGAGTTCTCTGCCCTTATATCCTCCGTTTTTCCCTCCCCTACTTCACAGCCAACGTGGCCGACTTGCTGCTCGTCGCTGATTGGCTTACCCACACCACCGTGTAGAAGGGATGATCACTGCCTGTTGCTGATGGAAGGCTTCATGTCAGGATTCTTCCTTGCTCTTCAGACCCGAGTCTTTTCTCAGCAGGATGATGAGGGCGGATGCCTCTTCTCGATGCCCGTTAAACTGCCTTGGATATATCTCTGCCGCAGGGTAAGATCGTCATCGTCGCCACTGTTAAGTCTGTGTGTTCTAGTTATTGTTAATAAGAATCACTGCACACAGACCACAAGAATAAATTCAACAGGTCTTTACTAGTCGAAGGTCAGGCTGAACTGCCCAATAAATCATTGCACAGCACTTATATACCGGTGTGGTCACCACCGGTATTACAGTATACAGCAGCCAAGATAAAGTAGTGCATCTCTTAAAATAGTTCTCTTAAAGGTGGAACGGTTACATACGCCACACCTAGGATGTAGATTATCAGGCTCTGGGGATTTATCGGCCCTCAATCCCATCAATTTCCCTAACACCATTTCCCTGCAAATACTGATTTCTATCAGTTCCTCCCTGTCATTAGACCCTATGTTCCCCGACATCTTTAGGAGGTTATTTGTGTCCTCCTTTGTGAAGACAGAACCAAAGTATGTATTTAATTGGTCAGCCATTTCTTTGTTCCCCATTATAAATTCCACTGATTCTGACTGCAAGGGACCTACGCTTGACTTCACCAATCTTTTTCTCTTCACTGAAGTCATTTTCAAACAGCAAGGTTTAGGGGAGGAGTTTGAAAGCAGAGAGTGAGGAATTGGGTTGAGAATTACAGAGGACAGGAACATTATGGCTTGACATGCGGCTGTCAGTGGTGGAGTGGAGGGAACGAGGCTTGAGAAGGAGTGTGTTTGTATGGTTGTAAAACAGGAGGAGATCATTAAAGTAACTCAACACACTGAGGCATGTGGAGCTAGGAGAGGACAGGAGTGTAGAGCTTATTGTGAGTGAGGATACAGGCTGCAACATATTGGATGATTTATAGCTTGTGAAGGGTTGACATCAGCAGACCATATAGGAAGACATTAGAAAAGGGAAGCCTTGAGGGGATGAAGATATGGACTAGGATTTTGGCAGCAAACCGGAAGCGATGCATTGGAGGCAAGCAATATTGCGGAGGTGGAAGAAGGTGTTTTCTGTAAAGGAGTTCTTATGGGCTTAGGTCAGGCAAGACCTAAGGGGTAGCTGAGGGAGATGATGGAATAGATGCCAGAGCCATGGAGGTGCTACAGGGATCCAAAGAACACAGTCTCAGTCTTGCCAACATTCAGCTGGAGGATGTTTTGTCTCATTCAGGTCTTGATATCAGACAGGAAACTTGGTAGTGTGGCTACAACATTTGTGTCAATATAGGAGGGTTTAGGGTATCTTTCTTCAGGATGGGGGTAATAATGGCAGTTTTGGATGGGTGGGGACAGTGCTGGATGAGAGAGACAGGTTAGTAATGTGGGCTACCATGTGGGAGAGGAGGTAAAGTTGAGTGGTCAGACTCTGAGATGGGAAGGGTTTGAGAAAGTAGGTGGTGTGCTTCATGAATCAGATCAATAAGCTGTGGGATTAATGGGAAAGAAACTGCAGAGAACATGAAATTAGGTGTAGGGCTGATTAGGATGCTGGGAATTTGGGAGTATGGGGGCAGCCAGAGGAAGCAGCAGCCAGAATGTGAAAAAGCTTCTATTTTGAACACACAAGAGTCCATGAATTCCTTGCATTTTGAGTCTGAGGTTATGTAAGGAAGGTCTGAGGTGAAGGTTAGAAAAAAAGAAAGACTTGCATTTATACAGCGCCATTCATGACTACCGGACGTCCCAAAGCACTTTACAGCCAATGAAGTACTTTTTGAAGTGTAGTTACAGTTCTAATGTAGGAAATGCGGCAGCCAACTCCCAAAAACAGCAATCTGAAAATGACCAGATAATCTGCTTAGTGATGTTAGTTGAGGGATAAATATTGGCCAGCACACCAGAGAAAGCTCCCCAGCGCTTCTTCAAAATACTGTAGTGCCATGGAATCTTTTATGGCCACCTGAGAGGGCAGTCGGGGCCTTGGTTTAACCTCTCATTTGAAAGACAGCATCTCCGACAGTGTAGCACTTCCTTAGCACTGCACTGGAGTGTCAGTCTAGATTTTTGCGCTCAAGTTCTGGAGTGGGACTTGAAATGGAAGGGATAATTACAAGTCCTAGCCCTGTTCGGGCTACCCCAGATCAGACGTATTCCCCAGACATTCACCTTCAACTTAAGTTAGAGATAGCCGAATTCTATAAGACGCTTAAATGGGTCTAAAGGTTCAGGTTATCTCTCCCTAAAAGAAAGGAATGACTGAAGATGTTATCGTCCTCCAGATAGCACTTTTAATAAGTTTAACTAGACTGTAACCTTCCGGATATTATGAGGGTCCGGAATACCCCCCAGAATTTTGCAACTCCTTACAAAAGAGTGTACAGAAATTGGGTTCACAAGTTTATACAGAAATAGTCTTTGAGACAATTCTAAAAATATATAGTTTTATTTAAGAGCTGACATTCATTTAACAGCTGTTGAGTCAGTTGCAACATTAACAATTCAAAATACAAATAGCTTACATTTCTTATTTCTCAGAGATCCTTATTCTCAAATCTTTACTTCGTTACATTTCTACATTTCTTACTTATCTCTAAATCCAGAACATCCACCAAAATCAAATATCTTGATAACCCGAGACTCAAAGTTAAAAACTTACAGATGGTGCCTGTAAAGTTGAGAAACGCTTGGCCCATTCAGCGACTTTTGACTTTCTGTTTGAAAAGGTCTATCTTTTATACCCTTTTTGCAGTGGTTTATTCTTTGAAGTTCTCTGCTGATGTAAGCTAATTGTCTTTATTGATACCTCTGTTGAATGCTTTCTATCTTACTGTCAATTCAACTATTGCATGCATAATTATGTCTCTACCTTTAGGTGTTCCAAAAACTATCATAAAAACAATATGACAGCAATGGTTTCTGTTTGATGCCATTCTTATAAAATGCTTTCATTCAATTCTTAATATTGGCTTAACTGTTTTTTTAGCAGACATTGTGACTCCGTGGTGTTCCAAGTTCAATGCAAAAACAATGTAATTGCCTGGTGTCATCTATTGAAGTCATATTTTCAAAGTGTTCTTGTTGGTATCATATTTACTATATGTAAATTAAAACCACTTTAACCAGAGTGTTTGCTTGTTTTCTAGCTATCTTAGTTGGTTTCATATTTAATCGTGTTTCCTGTCTTCCAAGTTTAACATAAAAACTATTTGACCAGCAGGCGTTTCTTTTACTTGATGTCATCTTTTCAAAGGCACATGCCTCTTTTAATGTTTGTGTTTCTGTTCAACATGTTAGCTTATAACACCTTAAACTGGGTCTCCCATTGTATTATTCCCAAACTCCAGACCCTCTGGAATTGCCAAACTGCCATTTCAATAGGGTCATTGTTTTAATATATTTAACTCATTCTAATTTCAAAGCTTGTATGTTTACAATGTTGTTAAACAATGATCTTTATCTCAGAAGCCTGTTTTCTGTTTGCAGCCTGTGTCTCCAAGGCTTTCCAGACTTTTAAACCCAGTATATCATCTATTAATAATATCAGAATTCTGTTCATATTATGGTGTATCTTTCTGAAATATGGCTTATTCCCTCACAAACCCACAACCTTCTGATTCAGAGGTGAAGGTACTACAAACTGAGCCATTGGCTGATAAAAAGAAGGCAAAGAAAGTGGCAAAGAAAAAGAATTTGGAGTTGCATCCAGGATGATCTTGGAGTAGTAACTGTTTTTGGCCAGGGAGAGTGGGTGACATGGTCCAGCCAGCTATGCTGGTGGACAGCCAGGGTAGATGAACAGCAAGTGCATTAAATCTTATGATCTTAGGCTGCAGAGGTGGCTGTTATACTAGGTGAAGATGGCAAACTACAAGGAATATGAGGGGGTGCAGGTGTCATGGGTGGGGGTGGAGGATAAACAACTATGGAGAAAATTGACAAAACACACATGTGATTGCAGGTTGCAGGTTATAAGTGGGGGTGGTCAGAGTTAGGAAGGGCACTAGAGAGAAACTTTGATAGTTTTTTTCCAGGCGAATAGAGTGACGATGGGTCTATGGATGGGCAGGGGTATGTGTAGGAGAGTGGAGATAGGATCTGAATGGAGAGAACTTAGTCAATGATGGGGATCATGTTTGATAATAAGATTGAGAGGATGGATATGAGTATGGATGTGGGAGATGATGGTGAGGGTGAGAGAGATCAGGAGTGCTGTGAGCTCAGTGAAGGAAAGGAAGGGCAAGGTTAAGGGAATGGTGAATTGCAGAGGATGAGGGAGTGCTCAGTGCAAAGGTAGAGGTTGAACAGGAGGGAGAAAATTTCAGTGAAGAAGAATGTTGGCCCAGGAGGTTGATAAATAACAATGTTCTTAAAGGCAGTGGAGAGAGAGGAGTTCGGCAGATAAATAACGGAGAGTCTTGTTGGGACATGGTCATTGGGAAGAGTTGAGAGCATGCAGAAAATGAAAAAGGTAGTGAGGATGGGTGAAAAGTGAGGAGGGAGAAGCAAGCAGGTGTGGAAGAGGTGCTCAGTTCCAGGGTGGCAGCCCCTATACCTAAATAATGGAGCAGGAGGACAACATGGTTATAGCATTAGCAGCAATTGGAGTCTAGGTACGAGAGGAAAAGGGAGTCTATTTAGTTAGAGCCTAGAGAACGATGGGCAAAATTTGTGGCAGGGTGACAGCCATTGACCTAGTTTTTTGTCATTTCAACCAGGTTTGGGTTGGCAGTCAGGGGTTTGGAATATTGCCTGGAGGTGAGAGACCAGGTGCTAGCTGGCAATGTGGGAGTCTGGAGTTAGCCTGAAAGGTTAGTAAGTACCAAAGACAGCTCCGGATTCGAGCCATTCATTTCTTTTTCCACTTTTTTCTCCCCCCTTTTCCTTTTCTCTCTATCCCTCCCTGATCACACTCTGCTGTTGTCATGCCTCCTTTCATCTCTCCTCTCTGATACTCTACCCTCCCAAATCCCTACCCCAATCCTGCATTACTCTTCGACCTTCCCACTCTCCTGCCGCTGTCTCAGGCTTGACTCCCTCATACATAAGCCTACAGCTTCCCTCTGTGCCTCTCTTGGCATCCTACGAAGGGCCCATTGAGGCACTCGTCGCTGCCTCCTTACGAGCAGCAACCCCAACTGTCCCATCCTACTCTCCCGCCAACCTTCCCGCCCAGTGCGCCCGCTGGGGGCTAATGTTGCCAATCTCCTCCCCGTCCAACTCACCCCTCCCAGTGCTGACCCCGTGGATGCTGGCAGTGGGTCAGCCATCACCGACCCTCTCCGCATCTCCCTCCAGAATATCTGTTCACTTGCAAACAAGACCCTTGCCATTCATGAGCTTATCGTGGATGATTGCCTTGACATCGTGGCCCTGATGGAAACCTGGCTGAGGGGTGATGATATCTTACCCTTAAATGAAGCCTCCCTGCCTGGCTATACCTTTCACCACTTGCCCCGCTCAGACCGCCGTGGAGGCGGTGTGGCTCTCATCACCAAATCACACCTTGGTCTGCCCCCCTATCCTCCAGCACTTTCTCCTCCTTTGAGCATCTCACCTTATTCCACCCCTCTCACCTCTCATTTAAAATTCTTGTTCTCTACTGCCCACTGAAGTACAGGAAACTTTCTGGTATCCGGCACTGATGGGACCGAGCTGGTGCTGTACCATCAAAACTGCCGTAGAAACCAGCGCTAATGTTAAAACATACGGAGCTTTTGAGCTCCGTGTGAATCAACAAACCCTGTTGCTTAGCAACAGCTTCAAAACAGTCGGCCGCAGCTTAAAAGCGCCTCTGTAGCTAAGCAACAGCTTCAGCTAGACCTTGCAGAGCCTGACTGGAAAAAAAAAGCAACGAGAAGTAAAAAAACTTAGAGGAAACGGCTCCTGAATTTTGCCGGTAGATAGAGCTTTCCAGACATTTAACCTCCAGTTAAACGAACGTTTCCTGTACCATAAAAATATTATTACCAAGATATCTTCACTGCTTTCCACCCTCAGCCTCTGCACTGAGTGGCTTCTCATCTTCGGTGATTTCAACCTCCATCTCAATTCATCATGCTCTCTCTCCTCTGAGTTCACTAGCCTCCTATCCTCCCTTAATCTCTCCCTCCATGTAAACTTCCGCCCACCCCTCGACCTTGCCATCTCTCATGGCCTCGCTATTCCCATCGTGTCAATCACAGATAAGGCCGTCTCTGACCACTTCCTTGTATTGCTCTCCACCCACATCCCCCTTCTCCCCCACCCCAACCCTACTTCCTTCTGTGTCCACCCCTGGAAAAAGCTCTCTCCCAACTCTCTTACAACTGCACTTATGAAATCCCAACTGTCCAGCCTTTGGCCCTCCATTCACCATGACATTTCTGCAGCTACCGATCTGCTCAACCACACCCTCACCACCACCTTTGATGCCCTGGTCCATATTAAAACATTTACTCTCTCTCACCCTGGCCATTCCCCCTGGTACGGCCCTCATCTTCGCTCCCTTATGTCCAAGGGATGCAGACTTGAATGGATATGGCAGACAACTGGTTTAGCCATTCACCACCAAATCTGGCTGGACCACATAAAGCATTATCTGGTCTTGCTCTCGTCTGCCAAAATTGCTCACTGTTCCAGAATCATTCTGGAATGCAAAGATAAACACCGGCTACTATTCTCCACAGCTAACTGACTTCTTAAACTCCTCTCCCCTGTCTCCTCCACCCTCACCTCCGACAACAAGAGTGAGGAGCTCATGGACTTCTTTGTCTCTAAGATTGAGACCATCCGATCAGTTGTCTCTGCCACTTCACTTCCTTCCCCTAGCCCACCGGGCCAAACTTCCTCTCAGGTTCCCTGAACTCACAGCTATCTCCAGTTTCTCTCCAATCTCCCCTCATGACTTCTCTGCACCTATCTTGTCCATAAGACCCACTTCCTGCTCCTACGACCCTATTCCCACCAAACTGCTGACCACCCAACTTCCTTTTCTGGCTCCCATGTTAGCTGACATTGTTAACGGTTCTCTCTCCTCAGGTACTGTCCCCCTCTCCCTCAAATCTGCCGTCAACACCCCCTCCTCAAAAAACCAACCCTTGACCCCTCCGTCCTTGCAAACTACCACCCCATCGCCAACATCCCTTTCCTCTCCAAAGTCCTTAAACATGTTGTCGCCTCCCAAATCTGTGCCCATCTTGCCCGCAACTCCATGTTTGAATCCCTCCAATCAGGTTTCTGCCCCTGCCACAGTACCGAAACGGCTCTCATCAAAGTCACAAATGACATCCTTTGTGACTGTAACAAAGGTAAACTATCCCGCCTCGTCCTTCTTGACTTGTTTGCAGCCTTTGACACAGTTGACCACTCCATCCTCCGCCAACACCTCTCCACCGTTGTCCAGCTGGGTTGGACTGCACTTGCCTGGTTCCATTCTTATCTATCTAAGCAATGGCTTCTCTTCCCAATCCCACATTGTTACCTCTGGTGGCCCCCAAGGATCCATCCTTGGCCCCCTCCTATTTCTCATCTACATGCTGCCCCTTGGCGACATCATCCGAAAACACAGCGTCAGTTTCCACATGTACCCTGACGACACCCAGCTCTACCTCACCGCCACTTCTCTCGACCCCTCCACGGCCTCTAAATTGTCAGATTGCTTGTCCGACATCCAGTTCTGGATGAGCAGAAATTTTCTCCAGTTAAATATTAGGAAGACCGAAGCCATTGCTTTTGGTCCCCACCACAAACTCCGATCCCTAGCCAGATGGGCGGAAAAGTGGCAAATGGAATTTAACCCTGAAAAGTGCGAGGTGATGCATTTTGGACGGACAAATAAGGCAAGGGAATACACAATGAGTGGTAGGACCCTAGGAAGTACAGAGGGTCAGAGGGACCTCGGTGTACATGTACATAGATCTCTGAAGGCAGCGGAACAAGTAGATAAGGTGGTTAAAAAGGCATATGGGATACTTGCCTTCATTAGCCGAGGCATAGAATATAAGAGCAGGGAGGTTATGATGGAGCTGTACAAAACGCTGGTGAGGCCACAGCTGGAGTACTGTGTGCAGTTCTGGTCGCCTCACTATAGGAAGGATGTGATTGCTTTGGAGAGGGTGCAGAGAAGATTCACCAGGATGTTACCTGGGATGGAGCGCCTCAGCTATGAAGAAAGACTAAACAGGCTGGGGTTGTTTTCCTTGGAGCAAAGAAGGCTGAGGGGGGACCTGATTGAGGTGTACAAAATGATGAGGGGCATAGATAGGGTAGACAAAGAGGAACTTTTCCCCTTAGTAGGGGGGTCAATAACAAGGGGGCATAGATTCAGGGTAAGGGGCAGGAGATTTAGAGGGGATTTGAGGAGGAACTTTTTCACCCAGAGGGTGGTTGGAATGTGGAACTCAATGCCTAAAAGGGTGGTAGAGGCAGGAACCCTCACAACATTCAAGAAGCATTTGGATGAGCACTTGAAATGCCATTGCATACAAGGCTATGGACCAAATGCTGGAAAATGGGATTAGACTGGACAGGGATGGATGGGCGGCGCAGACACGATGGGCCGAAGGGCCTCTTTCTGTGCTGTAAAACTCTATGACTCTATGACTCTATGACACTGACTCCATCCCTCTCCCTAACATCTGTCTGAGGCTGAACCACACTGTTCGCAACCGTGGTGTCATATTTGACCCTGAAATTCTACCCTATGTAAGCTTGAGGTCATCCAAAACTCGGCTGCCCGTGTCCTAACTCGCACCAAGTCCCGTTCGCCCATCACCCCTGTGCTCGTTGACCTACATTGGCTCCCGGTTAAGCAACGCCTCAATTTCAAAATTCTCATCCTTGTTTACAAATCCCTCCATGGCCTCGCCCCTCCCCTATCCCTGTAATCTCCTTCAGCCCCACAACCCCCCAAGATATCTGCGCTCCTCTAATTCTGCCCTCTTGAGCATCCCTGATTATAATCGCTCAACCTTTGATGGCCGTGCCTTCTGTTGCCTAGGCCCTAAGCTCTGGAATTCCCTGCCTAAATCTCTCCACCTCTCTACTTCTCTTTCCTCCTTTAAGATGCTCTTTAATATAGTGTTATGAAAGGGAAATTGTGTTTGACAAATTTATTAGAGTGTTTTGAGGATGTAACTAGCAGGGTAGATAAAGGGGAACCAGTGGATGTAGTATATTTGGATTTCCAAAAGGCATTCGATAAGGTGCCACATAAAAGGTTATTACACAAAATTAGGGCTCATGGGGTTGGGAGTAATATAGTAGCATGGATAGAGGATTGGTTAACGGACAGAAAACAGTGAGTAGGGATAAACAGATCTTTTTCAGGTTGGCAGGCTGTAACTAGTGGGTGCCGCAAGGATCAGTGTTGGGGCCTCTGCTATTTACAATCTAGATTAATGACATAGAAACATAGAAGATAGGAGCAGCAGTAGGCCATTCGGCCCCTCGAGCCTGCTCCGCCATTCAATGAGATCATGGCTGATCATCCAAATTCAGTACCCTAGACCTAGATGAAGGGACTGAGTGTAATGTATCCAAGTTTGCTGATGATACAAAGCTAGGTAGAACAGTAAGCTGTGAGGAGAACACAGAGTCTGCAAAGGGATATAGATAGACTAAGTGAGTGGGCAGTAAGGTTGCAGATGGAGTATAATGTAGGGAAATGTGAGGTTATTCACTTTGGTAGGAAGAATGGAAAAACGGAATATTTTTTAAATGGCGAGAAACTTTCAAATGTTGGTGTTCAGAGAGATTTGGGTGTCCTCGTGGAAGAAACACAGAAAGCTAGCATGCAGGTACAGCAAGCAATAAGGAAGGCAAATGGCATGTTGGCCTTTATTGCAAAGAGGGTTGGACTATAAGAGTAAGGAAGTGTTGCTACAATTTTATAGGACCTTGGTGAGACCACACCTGGAGTACTGTGTACAGTTTTGGTCTCTTTATCTAAGGAAGGATATACTTGCCTTGGAGGCGGTGCAACGAAGGTTCACTAGATTGATTCCTGGGTTGAGAGGGCTGTACTATGATGAGAGATTGTGTAGAATGGGCCTATACTCTCTGAAATTTAGTAGAATGAGAGGTGATCTCATTGAAACATACAGATTCTGAAGAGGATTGACAGGGTAAATGCTGAGAGGTTGTTTTCCCTGGCTGGAGTGTCTAGAACTAGGGGGCATAGTTTTAGCATAAGGGGTAGGTCCGAGATAAGGAGGAATTTCTGCACTCAGAGGGTTGTGAATCTTTGGAATTCTCTGCCCCAGAGGGCAGTGAATGCTGAGTCTTTGAGTATATTCAAGGCTGAGATAGATAGATTTTTGGACTCTAGGGGAATCAAGGGATATGGAGATCAGGCAGGAAAGTGGAGTTGAGGTCAACGATCAGCCATGATCTTATTGAATGGTGGAGCAGGCTCGAGGGGCCATATGGCCTACTCCTGCTATTATTTCTTATGTTCTTATGCTCTTAAAACCTACCTCTTTGACCAAGCTTTTGGTCATCTGACCTAATTTCTCCTTATGTAGCTTGGTGTGAAACCTTTTGCCTTATAATACCCCTGTGAAGCATCTTGGGAAGTTTTACTACATTAAAGGCGCTATATAAATACAGGTTGTTGTTGTTGTTGTTGTTGAGGTTGACAGAAGCTGTGGTAACAGCGTCAAAGAAGTCTAGAGACGGAGACAGAGAAGGTCAAGAAAGTCTGCCAAACTCTTATACCAGCTTGAGCCTAGGGCTGCCAAAAGTCAAGGTCAAAGGTTGATATGTCACTGTTTTTGGACAGGTATCTCTTACGAGGGCTTGAGAGTGTTATCGGAGTATTGCTCCTGAATAATTTGGACACTGGAATGAAAAAAGGGAAGAGACAATTGGGACACCATCCAAGACAAAGCAGCCCGCTTGATTGGCACCCCATCCACCACCTTAAACATTCACTCCGTCCACCCCAGCGTACCGTGGCTGCAGTGTGTACCATCTACAAGATGCACTGCAGCAACTCGCCAAGGCTTTTCGGCAGCACCTCCCAAACCCCCGACCTCTTCCACCTGGAAGGACAAGGGCAGCAGGTGCATGGGAACACCACCACCTCCAAGTGCCCCTTCAAGTCACACACCATCCTGATTTCGAAGTATATCGCCGATCCTTCATTGTCGCTTGGTCAAAATCCTGGAACTCCCTCCCTAACAGCACTGTGGGAGTACCTTCACCAAAGGGACTGCAGCGGTTCAAGAAGGCAGCTCACCACCACCTTCTCAAGGGCAATTTGGGTTGGGCAATAAATATTGGCCTTGTCAGCGATGCCCACATCCCATGAACGAATAAAAAAAATAGCAAAATACTGCGGATGCTGGAAATCTGAAATAAAAACAGATAATGCAGGAAACAATCAGCAGGTCAGGCAGTATCTGTGGAGAGAGAAACAGAGTTAACATTTCAGGTCAATGACCTTTCATCAGAACTGGAAGTCTCCACAATCAACTGATGCTGCACAGGACAGAGAGCATCAGCACCTGACCACATTGCTGCCCGGGATGCCAGGGATGGCCTCAACATGGCCAGATTTACTTCACTTGACGCTGAACACCTTGGCTGCCACATGATATGCCAGGTTGGCACCACCCCACACCAACACAATAAAGCATCCCTACAATGCCCAAGCCATTCCTTTCACACTCATCACTATTGTGGGGGTACCGTTATGTCTCACCATTTACTGCAACTTGCTAAGCCACTTCCAAAGGTGCACACAAATCTGTCCAAGAACGCAAAGTGTTGAAAATAAAGATTTCAATGTTTGACAGCACATTAACAGAAACTTTACATGAACATCGGCTAAAGCACACAAGTGCCTACCCTTGTGTGTTGTTAGTTGGTATGCTTGCAGTAGGATGAGGGTGAGTGTGAGGGTTGGTGAGTGCGATAGGGAAGTGATAATATAGATAGAGAGGGATGGGTGTGTAATGTTCATAAATAAATAGACGTTTTCATTATGAACAGCTAGCTTGTGCTAGTCATTTATTCAGCCATGTGGACTAGTGTACAGGCATCCATCTTGACTACTGCCTTGTGGGTAGCCCGCTACTAAACATACAGCTCCACTTAGTGTACCATTCTAGAATGACATGTTACTGATCATTACATCCCCCTTCCTTTGAGGTTAAACAAAATAAATATCAATCAATATCAATCAATCATAACGACATAAACAACTTTACAACAGTCAACACATCTTCAAAGCTTTACTTTATGAACTCTAAGCTTTTCATTCTTTTATTATAGTTTTCTTTGTACTCAAAGATTAAGTCTATCAGGCTTTTTTACTTCACGTGTGGATCTTCTCAGCACAGGTAAGTCTGATGTGTTTGCATGAGAGCCTGTATATGTGTTTGTGTTAGATTGTTCTGGTGGTGAGTGACAAGATTCAGTTGCGGCATTGTCATCGATTTGCTCTTGGATAGTTTCTTGTGTTTTCAGGAGGGAACGGCGGTTCCTCCTGAGAATCTGTCCTTCCTCAGTCCTAACAGTGTATGACCTTGGTCCTACTTCCTCAAGAGCTGTAGCTTTCCTGTTCCATGCATTTGGATCCTCAATCCTGACAACATCATCATCCCTTGTCAATGGTTTCATAGTTTTGGATGACTTGTCATAGTGTGATTTCTGTTTCAGCTTTAACAGTTGAAGTCTCTGTCTCAGTTCCTTACTCTGCTTTTCTTTTGCACAGCAGGGTAGCGTGGTGCGCAACTTGCGACCCATTAGGAGTTCAGCAGGTGAAGAACCACAATCTAAAGGGGAGGCTCGGTAGCTCAGCAGGGCGAAATAAGGATCAGACTTGCTTTCTGTTGCTTTCTTCAGTAGCTGTTTGAGAACTTGAACACCTTTCTCTGCCTTACCATTCGACTGAGCATACTAGGACTGGATGTGATGTGTTGAAAGTCATAATGTGCTGCAAACTGTTGCCACTCCTTACAGTTGAAGCACGGACCATTGTCGCTAACGGCAATCTTGGGAATTCCATGTCTGGCGAAGGTGGATTTAACATGCATTATGGCACTGCTTGCTGATGTGCTTGAGAGCAGCGCCATCTCAGGATAGTTAGAATAGCAGTCAATCACTAATAGATAGTCTTTACCATTCAAATGAAAAAGGTCCATACCAACCTTTTGCCATGGTGCTGTTGGTAAGTCAGCTACTATCATTGGTTCTTTTGCTTGTTTGTTTTGGTGTTTCTGACATGTCTCACATTCGCCTAGCATGTTCGCACTGTCCTTATTTATGCCAGGCCAATAAACAGTGTCTCTTGCTCTCCTTTTGCATTTTTCAATTCCGACGTGTCCCTCATGAATCCTTTTGAGCATGTCTTGACATAGAGCCTGTGCAATGACTATTCTGTTCTGTTTTAGTAATAGTCCACTTGCGACACTCAACTCTGACCTGATGTAATAGTACTTTGGACAGGAATCTTTTGGCCAACCATGATGAATGTTCTCTATTACTGTTTGTAACACTGTGGCCTAGAAATTCAGTTGGTTGCGTCAGCCGTTAGCGCCTTAGGAGGAGTAGATGTCGGGTGCTAGGCGGCTAGCGCCCGGGCGCAGCGCGAACTGCGCCTCACCCCAACTTCACTAGAGATTTAGCGGCGGCGCAAAGTCTTTGCGCGCGCTCAGCTGCGCGCGCAGATCATGATGTCATTTCCTCGTGCAACGCCCTTTGTGCGCCCTCAACTGGAACTTCAGTGGCGATGCCCCATTGTGCGCCTGGCGCCCCTAGCGACTGTTACAGTGGAACGGTGCTCAGCCGATGCGGGGCGCGGGGGGCGCAAATTAAAAGGCACTCCTCCTGCACTATAAAAGGCTGCCATTTCGCAGCACTCCTTCTTGTGAAACGGATCTTTGGAGAGAAACCAAGGTAGATAGCTTTCTGCTTTGGCCCAACACTCGGACAGGTACTTCTGGCTTCAGGCCACAGCTTTCCACTAGTCTTTGCCTTCATTGACATCTCATTGTTTGCCAGCATATTATGGGGGCTGCAATGGGTGTCAACGCTGGCTTTCTCAATTACATCCTAAGGGCTCACAGACGCCGTGAGAGAGTGGCAGCCCTGGCTAGACGGAGAGGGGGCAACAGGCGTCGGCAAAGGAGGCCTTACCCACCCAGGGTATACCGCCAGCAGTTCTCCTATCTCAACATGTCTGAGGAGCAGTGTGTTCGGAGGCTGCGATTCAGAAGGGACGTGGTCACAGAGATCTGCCAGCTGCTTGGCAGTGATCTGCAGCCACAGCTGAGGAGCAGGACGTCTCTGTCGGTGGCAGTGAAGGTGACGGTGGCTCTCAACTTCTATGCCACCAGCTCCTTCCAATCCGCTACTGGGGACATTGCCAACATCTCCCAGTTCGCCGTGCATTGCTGCATCCGCCAGGTGACCAATGCCCTTTTCAAAAGGAGACGTCAGTTCATCTCCTTCTCCATGGCCCTTGCCAAGCAGCAACAGCGTGCAATGGGCTTTGCAGCATTCGCGGGCTTCCCCATGGTGCAGGGTGCCATTGACTGCACGCATGTGGCTTTGCGGGCCCCTCTGGAGAATGCCGAGGATTACCGCAACCGGAAGGGCTACCATTCGCTGAACGTCCAGCTGGTGTGTGACCACAGGCAGCTCATCCTAACTGTCAATGCCCGCTTTCCAGGCAGCAGCTACGATGCCTTCATCCTGCGACAGACTTCTGTGGCAGACATGTTCCAGGCACAGCCTCACCCACGAGGATGGCTTATCGGGGACAAAGGCTATCCTTTGTGTACCTGGCTGATGACCCCGCTCCGTGCGCCCAGCACCCCCGCTGAAGAGGGATACAACGAGAGCCATCAAGCGACCAGGAACATCATCGAACAAACAATCGGCGTCCTGAAGCAATGGTTCCGCTGTCTGGATCGTTCCGGTGGAGCCCTACAGTATTCGCCGGAGCGAGTCTCCCATTTCGTGGTCGTTTGCTGCATGCTGCACAACCTGGCTATCCGCAGGACTCAGGCACTGCCACCAGAGATTGGAGGACCACCTCAGGAGGAGGAGCAGGAGGAGGAGGAGGAGGACCAGCACAGGAGGGAGGCACAAAGTGCAAGGGCCGCCCGTCACTGGCTTATTGAACGTCGGTTCTAGGCCCCCTCTCAGGGAATGGCTTGTGCCAATGTCAGCAGATGAATGTAGCCGCTCCACAAGCCCTCAGCCGAGCAGGGCAACCAGGACTTAACCAAAAAACCATGCACACTGCAATTTAACCACAATAATTTATTGAAAACCTCTGCCCTTCCCACATTACATGCTCATGTGGAGAAGGCCCCTCCAAAAACACAAAACTACCAGTCTCGGCCTTACAAAAAGAAAGAAAGACACCAGTCTCGGCCTTACACAAAAACAACTGCACCAGTGTCGGCCTTACAACAAGCACCAGGCATTTGTGCATACCTCTACTTTTTGCCCTGCGAGGGCGATGCCTTGCGCATTCTTGCCTGGCCCCTGCCCGCCCTGCTGCTCCTCCTCAATGGGAGCCCAGTGGCTGCAGCAAGGCTGGGGGAAGGCTGCTGAGGGGCAGATGGTGAGACGGCAGATGCCCTTGGGGGTCGGCCTGCACCAGCTCTGGCCTTGGAGTGGCCGGCTGCTGTCTGCTCCAACTCTGGCTGGGCGGCAGCAGTCTGTCCAGCAGCTCGTGGCAGCTGCAATGGCGGAGTGGCAGTGTCGGCTGCAGGAATGGTGGCAACCTGGCAGATCGCAGGTGCTCGCTGGTCGCCTGAGACATTGGCACTCGCACAGGCCAGCACTGCAGCATGCGCAGCAAACAGCTGAAGAACAGACTGCTGGGCTGCTGCTGCGCGGCGAGTGCCCTGGCGATGCCTGGCTGATCCAGCGAGGGTGGCAGCAGTTAGTGCTCGTGTGGCCCTGGTCTGTGTCCGCATGACACCAGCCAGTGAATGGACGGCACGGCTGAGCACTTGGCTAGAAGCCGACTGTGCTGCCGCGAAGTCCTGCAGACTCCTGGCCTGTGCTGCACTGAATTGTTCCAGACTCCTGGCCTGTGCTGCACTGAATTGTTGCAGACTCCTGGCCTGTGCTGCTCCGAATTGCTGCACACTCCTTGACAGGGACTCTATGGAGTCAGGCATCCTTGCCACTGCAGCCATGAGCTCAGTGTGCCTGCACTCAGCCTGGACGGCCATTTCCTCTAGGAGGCGCACCTCCTCTGCGCTCACCGTCGCAGGACTGGAGGCCGCACTCACCCTCTGGGGAGAAGTCCGCCGAGCTTCCCCACCCCTCCCGCGTTGCTGCAGGCCGCTGGGCCCCGGAGCTTCACTCTCCTCCGACCCTTCCCCCCGGCTCCCCTCCAGGGAAGACATGTCCCCTACATCGCCATGGGCTGGCGTGGCTGAGGGTGGCACTGATGGGCCGGCTTCCTCTTCCTCCTCCTCGCCTTCCGAAGGGCTGACAGTGGCAGCTTGAGGGCCCGCCTCCTCACCTGGCGATTCACCATCTGAAAGCAGGAAGGCACAAGAGTAGCTTTAGAGTGAGGACAGGGCGGCAGCGAGGGAGGCATGAGTGGTGCCATTCACCGCATTGGTCGGACAGTGGCAAAGGATGCTGATCTGATGCGCAAGTGGAATGAGAGAGGTCCAAAAGGTGATGCCCTTACCATTGGTGCCCAGAACAGGGTCGGCATCTCCACTGGCGACGGGGCCAATCAGCCGGCCTGCCATAATGCGCTCCACACGCTGGTTGAGGTCGGAGAG
Organism: Somniosus microcephalus; assembly: GCF_052327205.1. NCBI lineage: Eukaryota > Metazoa > Chordata > Chondrichthyes > Squaliformes > Somniosidae > Somniosus > Somniosus microcephalus. The sequence continues at coordinate 296,218,333 of NC_140989.1, read as the reverse complement.
CTCTTTGAGGTCAGGACGGCCTCCCCCGGTCTCAGTTCGGTTGCGCCGGTTGTGCGCCACCTTGGCCTGCAAGAGAAAGGACGGCCTCTAAGTACAGTGTGAAGCCCTGATCTTGTCTGCACTGCCTCCCATGGTCGAATAGCTTGTACAGTGTGTAGCCCTGATCTTGTCTGCACTGCTTCCCATGGTCGAATAGCTTGTACAGTGTGTAAAGTGCTGAATGTGCAAGTGATTTTCATGCCAGCCCCATAGCTGCTGGATGAGGGCTGACCATTCGGGCTTTCAGGTCCCTTTGCCCATAAAGTGAGGTGCACATGCAAGGATGAGGAGGACACTGGAAAGGGTACTCACCCTGACAACCCGAGTGAGGTCGTTGAACTTCTTTCGGCATTGCACAGGAGTCCTGGCAACCACGCTGTTGGAAGACACCCTGTTGGAGACCTCCCTCCAGGCTTTCCGGTAGGCGCTGGGCAGCGGCCTCTTGCCACCTTCTGGAAACAGAACATGGCGCCTGCGCTCCACTCCGCCAACCAGCAGCCTCAGGTCACCGTCGCTGAAGCGCTGCGCTCTCTCCCTGGCCTTCTCCATAGCCCTGGGCGTTGTGCAGGTGAAGCTGAAGTGGTCAGGCCTAGGTTGAGGGCTGCAGTGTGCAGGGCGTGGCAGGCAAACAAATCCACCCTCCCCCTTTAAGAGCTGACCGGCGCCAGAGTGTCTGCCGTCAATCAAGAACTCGCCGCACCTGCGCTGCGCCCGGCCTCGGGGGTCTCGCTCAGCACCGCCGGCTTAGCGCCTAATGATAGTCGTGCATCGCCTGTTTTAGCGCAGCAGCAACCTCTTGGGGTGGTGCGACTGAATATCGGCGAAGGGGGCGCGACTTTGCGCCGGGCGCAAACTTTAGCGGCCGCCTGACTTTACCGCCCCAAAAGTGGCTATACTGAATTTCTAGGCCTGTATCTTTTACTGTTTCTTCTGCTATTTGCTTTGATTTTGTGTCTGACACGGGCAGCGCAGCAGTGACCATACTCACATGAACATCCACGTCTTCCTCAGTAGAGCTCACATGACTCATTGTGGGTGCTCGGGATAGTGCATCTGCTAACACTATGTGTTTGCCTGGTGTGTAGGTCAGTTCAAAGTCATATCTTTGCAGCTTCATCATGAGTCGTTGAATCCTTGGAGACATCTCATTCAGATTTTTTTTATGATGGCAACCAGTGGGCAGTGGTCTGTCTCAACTGTGAAGGTGGGAAGTCCATATATGTAGCCATGGAACTTTTCTAGTCCAATTACCTAGCCTAGACATTCCTTTTCAATCTGGGCGTATCGACACTCAGAGTCAGTCATAGACCTGGAGGCATAGGCAACAGGCTTCCAATCTTCACCCTCTGCTTGTAGCAAGATGCCTAGGCCATCTTTTGATGCATCCGTTGACACTTTGATTCTCTTTGTTGGGTCAAAGAAGGTGAGTACAGGTGTGGTTGTCAGCACTGTTTTGAGGTTCATCCACTCTTGTTCATGTCTTTCTGTCCATGCAAACTCATTTGTTTTATGTAGCAGGTCTTGCAGACAGGCTGTCTTGGCTGACAAGTTAGGAATGAACTTTCCAATGAAGTTTATCATCCCAATGATGCATAGCACTCCTTTTTTGTCAGTGGGTCGGGACATTTTGTGTATGGCGTTTACTTTTTCCATATCTGGCTCTATTCCTTTACCAGATAGATTATCTCCTAAGAAAGTGACTTCCTGGATGCCAAACTGACACTTGGCTTTGTTGAGCTTCAGTCCATTCCGGCATATGCTCTGTAGCACTTTAGTCAGTCTGTCATTGTGTTCTCTCAGTGTGGAACCCCAGATGATGATGTCATCAACATAGACCCGAACTCCTTCCAGACCTTCAATTATGTGTTCCATCACTCTGTGAAAGATTTCAGATGCAGATATTATCCTGAAAGGCATTCTGAGGAAGCAATACCTGCCAAATGGTGTGTTGAAGCTACAGTATTTGGTGCTCTCTTCATCCAGTTTTAGTTGCCAAAATCCTTGTGAGGCATCGAACTTTGTGAAGTATCTGGCACCTGACATTTCACTGGTGATTTCTTCTCACTTGGGAATCTGATAGTGTTCACATTTTATGTTTGCATTTAAGTCCTTTGGATCCATGCATACTCTTAGATCATTGTTCTTTTTCTTTACACATACCATGGAGTTAACCCAGTCTGTTGGCTCTTTGACTTTCCTGATGACTCCTAGTGTGGTCATTCTGTCCAGTTCATCTTGAGCCAGTCATGCAGGGGTGCTGCAACTCTCCGTGGAGCATGTACCACTGGCTGTGCATCCTCCTTTAGCTGGATCTTGTAAGTGAGGTAGAACTCCAAATCCTTTGAACACATCCTGGAAATTACTCACTACAGAATCCACCGAGTCATCTGGTCTGCTTATGGCACAGTTTATACGGTAGACTCTCTTGACCAGTTCTAAGTCCTCACAAACTTTGTCACCTAGTAGTGAATCAAATCCTTCAGCCACAACAGAAAACATGAAATAATGCACTTTGTCTTTGACTGTCACTTTAAGTCTGCATACACCTAAGCTATCTATTTTCTGTCCATTATAGTTCTTCAGTAGCACTGACTTTTTCTGTATTTTGGGCTTTTCTTTCATATTTTTAATGTCACTCATACTGATTAAGTTTGCTTTTGCCCCAGTGTCTAGTTTCAATGTAACTAATGCTCCATTTACCTGCAGTGACATCATCCATTTGTCCCCCTTTACTGCATTAACTTTATGTTCAGCATTGTCCATTCCTGAGGACTGCACATTTTCTGTATCCTTTTCGATATTGTCACATGACACCATTCCTACAAAAAATGTCTCACTTAAATCAGTGTCCTCAATCACATTGACTTGTTGCCCTTTCTTTGTTTTTACTTTTGAAAAGCATTGTTTGGCAAAGTGATTACATTTTGTGCACATTTTTCCAAATGCTGGGCATTGTCTTGGCTGGTGCTGGTAACCACAGCGTTTACAATTAAAAATTCCATCCTCCGATTGCTTTGCATTTCTGTTCTGCCCACGTTCTTCCTCTTGTAGGACACAGCACCGACAGCAGCACAGTCATTCACTACAGTCGCATTATTATTAATTTCACTGAAAGTCTTTGCGTGCTGTTGAGCTAGCTCACTGGCATGGCATATTTTCGCAGCATCCGCCAATGTTAGTTCGGTTTCTCTCAACAAACGTTCCATGACCTTTTAATCATGAATACCAAACACAATCTGGTCACGAATCATGGATGATTTCAGTTCAGAGAAATTACATGTCTGTGCTTTTAGTTTCAGATCGGTCACAAAGCTATCAGAAGTCTCATTTTGCTGCTGTGTCCGTGAACAGAACACGTACCTCTCATAGGTCTCGTTCTTTATTGGAGAACAATTGATGCGCTATGAACAATACCAAAGACTACGAGATGGACTTAAATGAAGTAGGCTTTTATTGACTAAGAACTAGAGCATGCCTCTGCTAGTGAATCCATCCTAAGAGCTCTCGGGGGAAGGGTGGTGAGTCACCTTTATACCCGGGCTTAGGGGTGGAGCCAGGGGCTGAGACATGCCTGGACTTGTACAGGGTTAACAGTGGTTTACCACACAGGCATGTACAGGATAACAGTGGTTTACCACAAATGTGTATCAAACTTCTTTAGCACATTGTCCATTTTTTCTCTGTCTTCCTCTTGATCAAATACAAATGTATTAAATACCTCTATCGCCTGCGGGCCTGCAACCGTGAGCAGTAATGCTATTTTCCTTGCATCTGGCTTCGTACCGAACCTGATGGCAGCAATGTAGAGTTCGAATTGTTGTTTGAAAGTCCGCCAATTGCAGTCGACATTCCCCGTGAGTTTCAAACCCTCCGGTGGCTTCAAATTCTCCATGTCGCATTTCACAATATTCAGCAGATATTACCAATCCTGGTATCATGTTATGTTCATAAATAAATAGACGTTTTCATTATGAACAGCTAGCTTGTGCTAGTCATTTATTCAGCCATGTGGACTAGTGTACAGGCATCCATCTTGACTACTACCTTGTGGGTAGCCCGCTACTAAACATACAGCTCCACCTAGTGTACCATTCTAGAATGACATGTTACTGATCATTACAGGGTGGAGGTGCAAGGTAAGTTGCTGTGAGTAAAGATGTGTAGGAGTAGGGTATGGAAGGCAGAGTGATGGGGATGCAATGAGTGGCACAGCAGGATGAGGTTGCGTGTGGCTTTGCAGTAAGGTTTCCTGATCTACTGAGATCATTGAAAGGTTTGCGCCACTGCAGCCTGGTCATCCTGATGACATCCCTGCTTGTGCCCTCCTGTGCAATGTGCAACCAGGCTGTGTTAATCTCCTAGGGAGGTGTCTTCTGCCAATTGGAAGGGAAGAGGACCACCCTGCACGCTGTGACTCCCTCCATAAGCATGGGAGAGCCTGGGTGCAGCCATGCACCTCTGTGCAGTGCTTGTCAGTGTTTGCAGCACCTCAATGCTGTAGAACACTGACAGCACAACTGTCAAAATCAATTTTGTCATGGCCCCTTTAAGGAGATGTGTCATCAAATGACATCATCAGACCCGCTTCCTTTTAATTGGCCAGGAAACGCGCTAGGCGGGCTTAACAAGCCCAATCAACATAAAATCACTTGGAGAGTGCAGGCAGCAGCCACCAACCCCGGCCGCCCCGGAACCGCCTCGGCCGGCGAAACCGCGGCCGCAGAGTTTGAACCAGAAAGTGTAAGTTAGAATAGTTAATTGAATGCTAAATCATGTACAGAAAGTGAAATAAAGAGAGGGAAAGAAAGATGGGATTATGAGAGCGAGAGATAAAAGAGACAAAAAGAAATAAGTAAAAAAAAAATTTTAATTAAAAAAAATCTCCAACAATAATTAAAATCTGAAGGAATGAGACTCCATACTTGTAAAAGTTAATTTGCAGTGCCAGAGAGGTTGTTTGGCAATAATTACAACTTATTACCAATGTTCTTTATAAGCTGCACGACTGCACAGCACTCCAGGGAACTCGCGCAGCCAGCTTTTCAATACAAAAACCGCGTATGCGCAGTATTTTGAATGGGTCGCACCGCCCCTTAAAGGGTGAGCACTGATAGCCTGACTGTTATTTGTACCACAAAATCCAGGCCTATATAACAGCAACAGAGAAACATTGTAAGAACATAAGAAATAGGAGCAGGTGTAGGCCATTCGGCCCCTCAAGCCTGCTCCATTCAATAAGATCATGACTGATCTTCTACCTCAACTCCACTTTCCTGCACTATCCCCATATCCCTTGATTCCCTTAATATCCAAAAATCTATCGATCTCTGTCTTGAATATACTCAACGACTGAGCCTCCACAGCCCTCTGGGGTAGAGAATTCCAAAAATTCACCATCCTCTGAGTGAAGAAATTTCTCCTCATCTCAGTCCTAAATGGCTGACCCCTTATTCTGAGATTGTGTCCCCTGGTTCTAGACTCCCCAGCCAGGGGAAACATCCTCCCTGCATCTACCCTGTCAAGCCCTGTAAGAATTTTGTATGTTTCAATGAGATCCCCTCTCATTCTTCTAAACTCCAGAGAATATAGGCCTAGTCTACTCAATCTCTCCTCATAGGACAATCCCCCCATCCCAGGAACCAGTTTGGTGAACCTTCATTGCACTCCCTCTATGGCAAGTGTATCCTTCCTTAGGTAAGGAGACCAAAACTGTACACAATGCTCCAGGGGGGAGAAATTCGGTGGTGCCCACTTTGGGGCACTAACTTCGATGGGGTGCTACTTTTAGCACCCCTAAAAAGTTAGCACCCTGCAGGAGGCGGGGCACTACTGGAAGCACTCCACCTCCTTCCTGGGGCTCTACAACTGAATATCACGTCGCTACGTGTAACAGCGCCATGCGCGTCGGCACGTAGCGCCGTATTATTACAGGCCTCCCTTCCCTGATTAAACGGGAGGGGCCCAGCGCTGCGCGCACCGGGGCCCTGCTGGACCTCCAGGGAGTGGGGTGCCGGGAAAGCAGCCCGGCAGTCAAGAGGAGTGCCGGGCTGATCGATCGCGGCTGGCACCCCGAGGAAAAAAGGGGAAGGGGGCATGTGCTGGCATTCGGCCTAAAAAAGAATGTCTGCCCGACACCTGCCCTTTAATTTGCACCGCCGTGGCTGCAAAAACACCACCCTGACCCTGTTGGACATGTTGTCCGGCGATAAGTCAGGGGGCGCTACCAAAGTTTGCGGCTGGAGAGTGAGCGGCGCCATGCCTGGGCTCTAGGGGCTTTGTGCCTCGTTAGCGCCCCCCGGGGCACTAATGGGAGACACAAAGCAACCCAATTTCCCCCCCCAGGTGTGGTCTCACCAGGGCCCTATATAAATGCAGTAAGACATCGTGGCCTAGAAATTCAGTTGGGCGCTGCAAGCTTTGCGCCCAGTTGGCACCTAAAGAGGGTTTCTGTGCCAGTATAAGAGGTTGTGCTGATATTCAGCGCTGCGGTAATGGCGGCGGTAGCCGGTAGCGCTGCGCCGACACCGATGACGTCATCGGTGTGCGCAGTGCCCCGGTACCGCCCCGCTTCCGGCCCAAACCCCAAATTTAGTTGCGGCCGCCTCTTCTGCAGCGGCCGCAAACAACGTTCGTGAAACGGGGCCGTACTGCTGCGCTACTGGGGCGCTTTAAGGTGGAGGTGCGGCCGGCCGCTTTTTCGGCGGCCGCCTGCCCGCACCTCCCTCCCCGGCCTCCTCCACCACCCCCCCGCGGCATTGGTGGCTGATTCCCGTGAGCCCGGCACTTCTCCGTGGTGCTGGGCTCATTTGCTGGCAGAATCCAGCGGCGAACTCACGGCTGCAGGCAGCTCCTCCTTAAGAGAAGGAGGAGGCCTGCAGTACCCCAGCCTGCCGCACCGCATCGGGTGGTGCAGCGGCAGCTGGAGCGCTGAAATTCACTTTCAGCGCCCCAAGCGGAGGCGGGCACACCCTGGAACAGCGCCCGGTTCCGAATTGGGGTGCTAAAAGTGAATTTCTGGTGGTCGCAACGGGCTCCGCGCGCAGCGCTAACTTTTGGGCGTTAGCCTGCTGGCGGGGCCTAACTGAATTTCTAGGCCCTTTACTCTTATACTCAAAACCTCTTGTAATAAAGGCCAACATACCATTTGCTTGCTTAATTGCTTGCTGTACCTGCATGTTAACTTTCAGTGATTCATGTACTAGGACACCCAGGTCCCTCTGAACACCAACATTTCCCAATCTCTCACCATTTAAAAAATATTCTGCTTATCTATTTTTCCTACCAAAGTGGATAACTTCACATTTCTCCACATTATAAGTGCAAAGTTAGCTAATACTAAGAGAGATGACCAAAGCAAAGACCACAACCATGGACAATAACTCACCACAGGCATCCCAGCGATGAAGCCAGAGTATCCCAGAAGAAGGCTGAGCTACCCAACATCAAAGCAACCTTTTACCCAAGACTATTTCCAATAGAACAAAGAAGACTAATAGATGATTTGGGTTTTTAAAATTATGAAGGACTTTGATAGTACACGGAAATACCATTTCAGTCAGGCGTAAAGTTAGGAGAAATTTCTTCATGCTGTGAGTTGTCAGAGCACGTAATGTTTTACTGCAGGGTGTGGTTGAAGATTCAGGGCTATGGGGAGAGAGCAGAGCAATTGGGTTAGATTTGGATTGCTCTCGCAAAGAGCTGGCATAGATATGATAGGCCAAATAGTCTCCTTTTATGCTGTAAATGTCTATAGTTGAATGATTTCATGTTCACATCACAAAGGGACAGCCTTATACTGGAAGTCTACCAGTGAAGCTTTAAATGCAGGCAGTAAACACAACCTTGCTAATTCCACATTCTAATTTTGGCCATCAAATATAACTTTATTATACTGTTACTAAGCAGTGGCGTAGGCAGGATTATTTTTTGGGGGTGTTTGGATATGAGCTTGGCAGACCAAACAAAACTACAGTACTTCAAAAGGTCAATTTTTTGAATAGGAATTTCACAATAACGTTCAAATCGAAACATTATTACTTTCATTAATCTAACACTTAAATAAAGCAAATGCAAAGAAAAAAACCCAATAAAGCATCAAGTCCAAGCGCCGGTTGAGTGTCGTTCGCCTATCAATAACTTCATTACTATTCACTACAATATGCCAGCGAACATTTATTTGCTCAAGCCCAACTAATCACTTTTCACGGGTCGAATTGTGGAACTGATTAGCTCTGGAAGAACATCCATTGTTTCTGTGATCTATCAAGTGATCTAAGGCACGTTCTTTTGAAAGGAGGGATGGTCTGATTTTTTAAAATCATAGAAATTTCCAGGGATGTTTGAATATCTTGAATACGCCCCCACTGCCCCCAGTCTATGCCCATGTTACTAAGTGAAACCCAGCTATGTCTGGGATTTTGCGATACACTTAAATTATTGTTGCGTGTTTTAACATTATCAATTTACTTTTACCTTCCTCCAATACATCCCAAAAAGAGTCTTCCATATGATAGTGGTAATCGCCAGTACTTAATTTGTGATGGTACTAATTGTATTATTGCAGAGGGGGCTAAATAAAGCAGTGTTAGTTAACACATCTCTGTGCCTTACTCAATCTTTGATACCTCTGGAAAATGAGAGTTATGTTACACTTCACACGGTATTGTATTGTGTTCCTACAGCCTTTTCTCATTCCTACACTCTTATTTTTCACACTCTATGCCCATATGCCTGAATATGTAATGAAAATGAGGTAGCATTTTGTAATAAAAATGAATTCAGTTGTCTGCGTCCTCACAGCATTTGTACAGAGGGAGAAATGCAGCAGGTTTTATGTTGGAATAAGGGTCACAAAAATAATTACAGCAGAAGATAAAAAAATGCTGGTCTCTGCTATTCTAGCACAGAACCTGCTGCATTATTCACTCTGGTCATAGTATATATTTTAGGATAATATATATTTCTTTATACTTTACATTTTATTGCAGTCAGCTGTAAAATGCACGTGATTAATATTGTAATTTTGCTAGTTATTAATAGCTCATATGTACAAATATCAGTTAGTAATAAATCTGTAGATGGATAAAATCAATCTGGTACCACATAAAGATGTCATGTACCACACAAAATAACAAGCGAGAAAAGGACTTATTGATTCAACTTCGTGGTTTGCACCTATAATTAATATATGGTACAGTGAAATATGTCAGGGTTAACAAATTATCCATATGCATTTCAATAGCCACCTTATGATAGACTAATGTTGTTCGGGTAGATGCATCTTTCCTTCCATCTTCATTAATTCCAACCTTGGAGTCTAGAAGTACCAAAACTGGTCATATTGTTAGTATTGCCAACCCCAGCGCCTCATAAATCAGGACACAAACTCTTAAAAATCATGAGATTTGGTATAGAAATCATGAGTTGCTATTTTGTTCCTGACCCCTCATTGACCTCTGCTCCAGGACAGGAAGGTCATTCTGCAACCTTTGCTCCTGGACAGGAATCGCATTCAGCCCTCACTAACCGATTACTGACATAAGAACGTAAGAACATAACAACATAAGAAGTAGGACCAGGAGTAGGTAGATCGGTGGCCCCGCTGTCACGTCACTTGCAGGTCAGCCTCGCTCTGCTTTTGACCATTACTCTTTCCAGAACATAACCTCCTCCAGTCCTACAACCCTCTTAGATATCTGTGCTCCTCCAATTCAGACCTCTTGCGCATCCTCGATTTTAATCACTCCACCATTGACGGCTGTGCCTTCAGCTGCTTAGGCCCTAAGCTCTAGAATTCCCTCCCTAAACCTCTCTGCCTTTACCTCTCTCTCCTCCTTTAAGACGCTCCTTAAAACATACCTCTTTGACCAACCTTCTGCCCTAATATCTCCTTATGTGGCTCGGTGTCGAATTTTGCTTGATAACACTCCTGTGCAACGCCTTGGGACGTTTTACTACGTTAAAGGTGCTATATAAATACAAGTTGTTGTTGTTGCATGCTGTTCACTGATCGAAATACATGGCTAACCTACTCTCAGATATCTCCAGCTACAATCTAGTTGCTACACTCCTAGTTCCTCTCATTCCCTGAAAATATCAGTCAATGGTAAAGTTTCCACCAGACTTTAGCTTTAATGTACAAGCCTTAATTAAGAATCTTAGTTATATTGTCAACTACTTTTTTAATATCAATCACCGTATTTTTTCACGCATGCGCAAATCACGTATTTTTTCACATATGCGCGAATCGGTGTATAAATCCCGAGATTTAGGCGTTCCATCACGAGATCGCGAGTGATGCTTCAAAATTGTGTCTCTGGCAATGGATTCGCAAAAGTTGACAATACTGTACTGTTGGTGTAATGAGACTGGCAGTTTTTTCCAGGGGTATAAAATATAATGGCCCTGAAATTGCAGTGTCCGTGATGGTGTACTCTGAGAGTACGAAGTCATATTCCCTTTGAAATGGCCCGCAAGTTCAGTATGTCCGCATGCGCTTGCGGCCTGCTTGCATCAGTGTAAGGGGATATCTAAAGCTTAAATTAAACATTATCATATCCTAAATTATGCACATACACTTTACTAAATGAGTTTATGCAAATATTGGCCTGGATTACAGTTTTAATGATGTACAAAATTGTTCTCAAAAAGTTACATTTTTATTGAGGTTGCTGCAGTGAAGGTACTTATGAATCAAATTCCAATTCTGTACATTGTATAATTATTAGATTTGGGGATTCCGTTGCATAACATTAGGGGATTCCCTCTGTAAATGATTGAAATGGAATTCTGCTTATTGATTGGAGGACCGAGCCCATTTGATCGCAGGTACGCTTCTGAACCGCCTGCGCCCCTGGGATCCGTGGGCCATTATGCTGCCCTCCACCTCAAGGCCTGAGACCGCAAGTTTTTGCAGCCTGCGTGCCAGGGGGTACTTTTGGAATTGTTTCGTGGGTCGGAGGCGTACTCCGGAGATACGCCTCCAACCCCAATTTCTAAATAAGATCTTCAACATAAAATAGGACCAATTAATTGATTTGGGTGCTATCTCTGAAAACATCCAAGAAACATGGCTCTGAATTTTCCATAGTTGGAGCTTTGTCAACTGTAAATACCAGATGTGTAGTTTGATTCAAATGTGATATCATATTTGGGCATGAATCAAATATATCATATAAGGAATTCCAATTTCATCTTCTTGAATGTGCACATCATTTACTTAACATAATTAACTTGTGAGCTTTATCGTGAAATCAATGGTTAATTTTAAATTGCATCTCTTTAACCTGATTGAGTCTTTGTTTAATGGATGACCCAGGTCACAGTGCCAGATAGCTTTAAGAGATTCATCAATCTCAGACCACTGACCCAAAAAAAATTATATCAGATAGAAAATTAATTTTCTTACATTTCAATTCCTTATAAACATGAGATCAAACTGACTTGTGTAATCATCTCTATTTTTAGAATGTTCTTGATGCACAATCTGAAGATATCTATAAAAGTCAGAGGTCTCTGGAATCATGTGATACATGTGTGAGATGAATGTTTGAGCTATGATCTCTCTGAATACTGCCCCTTTTTTCCCATCCTCCCTCAGTTAAATGGCAACTTACCAATTTTGCTGTATTGCTATTGTAGAGATTTGCGTATCTCTGGTAAACAGGATCGAGCGCAAAACAATATGGTGGGTATCTTGGCCTGTATTTTCCGATGCCTACGGGTGTGTAGGAGTAGGGACATCGGAAATGCCGGTTTCAGGCATGTGAAGCGCAAGCGCTGAAAACTGACATTTCTGATCTGTCAAGAATGCTCTTGACAGATCGGATGCCTGCCCTGGAGAAGGGCCTCTGCGGGGGGAGAGTTCCGCTTTCTGCAGAATCTCCGCCCACTGAAAACCCTTAGAAATCTTACGCCTGGTAAAAGCAGGCGTAAGGACTACTTTTACCAGCATAAGAGTTTTAAAAAGTTTTTAAAAATTTCACTCATTTATAATTTTAAAATACTTTAAAAAAGATAAGTTTATTTTTAGCCCCGTAAAAAACTTTAAGAATTTTTTTCAAAAAATTAAATTTTTGTTTAATATATTTAATTTAATGTAATTTTAACTCATTTTAAAAATGTGATGGTTTTTAAAAAATGTATTTAATGTTTTAGTGCCTTTTTGGGGTGATCTCCATTCATATATTTGACAGGTCTATCTGTCAAGTGTATGAAGGGAGATTCTCTTCTTTCATTGGCTCGCCTGGCCCACGTGATCCCAGGGATGCTTGCGAACCGCATGCGCCCCAGAGATACATGGGCCCTGCGCATTTCAACTGTGGAGAAGACCAGGAGCAGAAGTGTCCGGACCTCGGGAGCCCTCAGGTAAGTGCGTAGATTTTTTTCCGATAGGAGGTATCCGCATGCAAGAAGCCTCCTATCGGAAATTACGGGCCATTGTGTTTACTCGGATTTTAGGACAGAATATAACACACTAGTTATACAGCAAAAACATACGACCGTGACAAGTAGCTGGTACCGGACCCAATCGGACAGATGGCTGGCGTGCACGAACAACTTCTTCTTATTCGTTCTCCTTCTTGTCTCACGTGTCTCTCTCTCTCTTTCTCTGAACTACCCAAGAAGTTTAGACTAGGATCCACATGGGTCCACTCTCTGCAGAGTGTTAGAACAGTGTTTCCACTCTTGGGAGCCCCTCGCTCCATGGTCTGAGTTAAGAGTTCTTCCTTTTATTCTCTTTTTAGGGGTGGGCCTGGAAGGTGCCAAACACCTCGAGTCTCTTCGCCGGGAGCAAGCGGAAGCTAAGCGCAAACAGCAGAAGGAGCGCACGTTAACCCAAGCACCCCACCCACCCGCCCCTTCAACCATCGTCTGCCCCACCTGTGACAGAGACTGTAGGACCTGCATTGGACTCATCAGTCACCTTAGAACTCATTTTTAGTGTTGAAGCAAGTCATCCTTGTTGTGTCTGTACCTTTCTACCGAGACACAATTAGGGCTCAGAACCCAGAGATTCAAACATGAGGCTAATTTATTCAAAAAGAAGGTTCCGGAGAGAACAGAACAAAGAGAACAAAAACCCAACCAAGAGAACAAACCCAACCATCCATCTGCTGTGACAGCACCACCGCAGGTGGGAGGAGAACACATAATACATAACATATTCCTCCCCTCTTATATGAAATGTCCACATTATTCCTCAACAGGTAAGTTACTTTCAATGCACTCAACTAACCAAGGGTAGAGGTAGACTGCCTCAAACCCTGACTTTATTCTGCCCCAGTCTTGTGGGTAAGTCACTAAGCCTACTGATCCAAGCGTCTTGGAGGCTGCCGCTCTCTGACAGGATACCGGCGGTCATCGCTGGCTTCCACAGCAGTAGGCATTGACACAGTCCTAGATAGAGAAGGTGCCTGTGTCAGTCAAAAGTCAGGAGTTTGCACAGGTGGAACAGTCTCTTTGACTTCCTGTGTTGGAGAAGAGCACTGTGGCAAAGGATGCTGGTTTGCGGTATCATCCAGAAACAGTTCAGGCCAACCAGCCGTTGGAGCCTCTGTGGCTGTCTCTGCTCCTAGCAACAGTTGATCAGTGTGTCTTCTCCAGACGATGTCCTCAGCAGCCTCAACCGTGTAAGACACAGGGCCCGTCTGCACGATCACCATAGCAGGAACCCATTTCGGTCCAGTGTTGTAGTTTCCAGCTAGGACGTGCTCTCCAGGATGAAACTGTCTCTCCTTGGCTCTTTTCTCTCTCCTTTCAACTTGAGCTTGTTGTTGACGTTGGACAACCTGCTCTGCCCTTGGAGGTTTGAGTAAGTCAAAACTTGTCCGCAACTGCCTCTTCATCATGAGCGAAGTGGGGAAGTTTTGGTTGTGGCATGCGGCTCGTTCCTGTAGGACAACAGGAAGCTGTTCAGACGTTGGTGGATTGAGCCTGATCTTGTGATGCCTTCAAGGCGTGCTTCAAAGTTTGCACGAACCTTTCTGCCAGGCCGTTAGTAGAGGGATGATAGGACGCAGACCTGATGTGTTGGACACCATTCACTTGCAGGAAGGTTGCAAACTCCTGTGATACAAATTGTGGACCGTTGTCACTTACGAGTTGTTCCGGTGAGCCATAATGGCTGAACATCTCACCAAGTTTCTCAATTGTTTTCTCTGCGGTGGTAGACCTCATCACAGCGACCTCCGGCCACTTGTTACTAGCGTCCACAACCACCATAAACATCTTCTCTTCGAAAGGACCGGCGAAGTCCACATGTACTCGCTGCCACACTTCTTCAGGCCAATCCCAGGGGTGTAGGGTTGCCAGCTGTGGAACATTCCGGACCCTTTGACATGGGGCACATGTTTTGGCTTTCTCCTCAATATTTCCATCGAGACCTGGCCACCAGAAGTAGCTTCTTGCCATTTCCTTCATCCAAACCATCCCACTGTGGCCTGTATGAAATTGTTGCAGTACAGGTTCCCTCAGAGGTGGCGGAATGATGACACAGCGTCCCCAGAGAAGACAACCTGCCTGGACGGAGAGCTCATTTCTTTTTGAAATGTAAGGTTTCAAACTAGGAGAATCTCCTATAGCTCTCCCTCGAATGACATCGTCCATTACCTCAGACAGGACTGGATCGTTGCGGGTGTACCTTCGCACCTGAACTGCAGTGACAGGTGCTCCCTCCATGTGTCTAAAGTAGAAGATGTCTATCTGACGAGGCTCTGGGGAAGTAACAGGCAAAGGCAGCCTCGAGAGACCGTCTGCATTGCCGTGCAAGTCTGATTTGCGATATTTGATGTCGTATGTGTGTAAGGGGTTTTAGATCGCAGAGGTTTCTCTCTCTAGAGGCCTCTCTCTCTTGCACAGTAAAACCGTGAGTGGTTCGACCCACTCGCCCCTTAGATTCTGTACTCTGGACTTCGGGGCAGGAACTACAATGTAGAGAAAACTCTTATTGACCAAGTTTGATGAAACGAAATGGAATTTTATTGCATAATGTAAAACAAATCAAATGCAAGCAAATAAGAGGGTACATGGGTGGGGAAAACACAAACAAATCATAACGACACAATACTAACTAAGACGAATACAGGCATATTATACTCTACAAAAATCATCATGAAATGGGGAAACACATGGAACATCGAGGGGCAACAACTCATGTTAATTATACCCTTAAATGTCCACCCCCTTAAACCTATCTAGATCTGATTATGAAGGGCCAGAAACATGCTCACCAATCCAACTAGGAAGTGTAAGGTTTTGAAACAGGTCTGCGTTTGATCCTTTCAGGCGTCCCGTCTCCCCGTGGTTGGTGGAGCCCCAGCGAGCTGCGCCACACCTCTCTCCTGAGGTGGGGGGTCGGGGACGGCTGGACACCGGCTGGTCTGGATGTCGAAGGGGTCGGGGATCGTCTGCTAGACCCCAGTCAGAGGAGCCTCGGGCTGGCCCCCATCATTTCTTCTGTAGTTTTTTTTATTGTCTCTTCTCCCGAGCCGGAGTGGGTCGATGGCCTCCCGTTTCATCAACGGCCCGGGGTTGGTCGATGATCTCCCGATGTTTTACCCTGGGGCGGGATGCCGGCTCGAACCGTCTTCTTCTCCTTCTTCTAGCGATGACGCCACCGATACGATGGTAGCACCACGATGGCCGCTTTTTTTTCTTTCTACCCCTGGGTTCCCAGATATACTTCTCATCAGAAGCCCTTATCTCGCGCCAAATCAGGTTAGTCTTTTGTTTTAATTTTGGCGGGCTGGGAGCACAACGGGGCAGTTATTATATTTTTAACTGTTCTTGGACAGCCGGTAACGGGCCATCTCTGGTCTGGAATGACCTTCATTGTTTTTAATGTCCTGGTGATGTCCTTAACGGGTCCTTGATGCTCTTCTCATGAATATGAAACTGTTCCCTTTTGTCTGGGTAAACATTTAGATGGCCTTTATCTACAGGCTGATCTTGACTGGATCTGAATCCAATCTGTATGTATATGTGGGTGTCTGGTTTCGTTCTCTCAGAAACGGCTTCCAGAACTTACTGTGGGCTGAATCCACAAAGCTGTCTGAGGACTGCAGGAACCATTTTAAAGTGTCCCAATAAGTTGGTCACGGGGTCTGGCAGCCATTTTGAATGCCCCCTTTTCCTAGGCTTCTTTTTTTAACAGTCTTTAAAATCAAGGCCTCTTCTGCCATTCAACCCTTTATAATATAAAGTTCAATTTTGCGAATCCTACATGTGTGTCCTGACAACAGTAAAGCCCACCTTTGCATCCTGCTTGCAGCAAGAGACGGAATTCCGGTGTGGGGCCTGAAGATTGAAGTCAATGGATGGTGGCCCATCAGGAGTGTGAACCTTCTCCCAAACAAGTACTGATGAAATTTTCAAATTCCAAAAACGATTCCCAAGGCCTCACGCTCAATCTGTGCATAGTTACCCTCGGCCTTGTTCAAGGTGCGTGATGCGAAGGCGATAGGTTTCTCTTCACCAGAAGGCATGATGTGGGATATGACTGCTCCCACACCATATGGTGATGCATCACATGCTAGCTGCACGGGTAGCTTTGGGTCAAAGTGTGTCAGGACCTCCGACTTCAGTAATGCTTTCTTTGCTTGGACGAAAGCTTTGTTGCACAGTTCAGTCCATTTCCATGTTTTGCCTTGACATAACAACTGATGTAGTGGCTTCAGCAATGTTGCTAAGTCTGGAATAAACTTTCTATAGTAGTTAAGTAGCCCCAGGAATGAACGTAACTGGCTCACATTCTGGGGTGCTGGGGCCTCCATGATCACCTTGACCTTTGACGGCGCCTTATGCAGGCCAGTAGCGTCAATCACATGCCCCAGGTACTCAACTGAAGACTGAAAGAATTCACATTTGCCCTTACGAACTCTGAGTCCGTACTCTTTCAGTCGCTGTAGTGTCGCATCCAAGTTCAGAAGATGATCCTCCTCATTTGCCCCAGTGACAAGGATGTCATCCAGGTAGCACTGGATTCCTGGCAGTCCACTCAAAATCTGATCCATTGCCCTTTGGAATAGAGCAGGGGCCGACGTAATTCCAAACGGAAGGCGTACTTGTATAGCCCCTTGTGTGTCACAATTGTAAGCAACTCCTTTGATTTGTCATTGACACGCATTTGTCGATAAGCCTGGCATAAGTCTATTTTGCTGAACTTTTGCCCTGCGGCCAGGCCCATAAAAAGATCATCAATGAGGGGAAGAGGGTACTGTTCTGCAGACAGCACCGGGTTAATAGTCACTTTAAAATCCCCGCAGATTTGAATAGATCCATCCTTTTTCAGGACAGGAACAATGGGTGTAGCCCATTTGCTCACGCTCACAGGCTCCAGGACTCCATTCTCGACTAAGGCCTCCAAGTTAGCCTCAACTTTTGGCCTAATTGCACAGGGTACAGGTCGGGCCTTGTGAAACTTCGGCTTGCTGTCAGGTTTAATGTTTAGTCTCACGCTGATCTTTTTCATGCTCCCAAGTTCACCATTGAAGAGTTCTGCATGTTTGTTTAAAACTGCAGTCAGACCTGACTCCCCTTTTGACATCATGCGGACTGCAGGCCAGTCCAGCGTGATTTTTTCTAGCCACACACGTCCCAGTAGAGATGGGTAATTTCCCTTTACCACATATAGTGGCAATTTCGCAGTCTGTCCATTCAATTTAACTGTCACCTCAATGGCGCCTCTCATGGCCACAGGTTCGCTGGTATACGTCTTTAGCACAATGTTTGTTGGCTGAAGGGTAAGATGCTTTAGCATTTTGTTGTAGACAGTGTCTGAAACAAGGGACACAGCCGCGCCTGTGTCCACCTCCATCCGCACTGATTGTCCCTCCACCAGTGGTGACGCCCAGTAGCCATTTGGACCACCTGCAACCGTCAGTATGTGCCCCTCTTCCTCCTCAGAGATGTCGCTCCCCTCTGTTTTGCTTGTTCCATCATACTGCACTGAATGAACACTCTTTTTCTTCCCTTGTCCAAATACAGACATTTTGCTTTAATGCTTCCCAGCTCTGTCTCTTCTTTTTTTTCCTCTACAGGCACGTTCAATGTGACCCTTCTTGCCACAATTTCGGCATTCCAGCTCCGTACACCAGCAGTCATTAGCGTGATGGCCCGTTTTCCCACAACGGTAACATGTGCCGTTCCACGCACCTTTAGGTTCAGACGACGCCTTGTGAACTCTCCCTGTTGAACTAAACTGGTGAGCCTCCTTTTCCGCCATCTCCATGGAGACACTAACTTCAATGGCCTTTTCAAGCATAAGGTTGTCCTTAGTAAGAAGGCGCTTCTGTGTGGCTGCACTTTGCAGACCACACACAAGTCTGTCTCTTATAGTATAATTTAGTACGTCATTAAACTCACAGTGCTCTGATAGTCTTTTTAGTGCAGCTACAAACATGGTCACTGTTTCTCCTTCTTCCTGGTTACGCCTGTGGAACCTAAACCTCTCAGCTATGACTAGGGGTTTGGGTGAAAAATGCCCTTTAATATCTCCACAATTTCGCTATATTATTTAGTCCCTGGTTTATCTGGATGCACTAAAGTATGCAAAAGATTGAAAGTCTTTGGTCCCATCACACTTAACAATGTAGGTACTACTTTGTTCCCTCCAATGTCATTTGCTTGTGTGAAGTATTCAAATCGTTCTGTGTATGAGCTCCATTGCTCCACATTTTCATCAAAATCACCAATGTTTCCGAATATAGTAGCCATCTCAGGTTTCAAATTTTAATTTCTGTTTACTCACTGCACCCGTCTCTGTTCCGAGTGTTTTGTAGTTGAAAACAAGAAAGTTCCCACAACGCAGATTCGTCCGATCCTCGTCGCCACTTTGTTGTGTCTGTACCTTTCTACCTAGACACAATTAGGGCTCAGAACCCAGAGATTCAAACATGAGGCTACTTTATTCAAAAAGAAGATTCCAGAGAGAACAGAACAAAGAGAACAAAAACCCAACCAAGAGAACAAACCCAACCATCCATCTGCTGTGACAGCGCCACCGCAGGTGGGAGGAGAACACATAATACATAACAATCCTCGGTTCCGAGGGACTGCCAAAGAGAGAGACTTTGGGCCCCATGTGTGGGATGTTATACATCATCTAATCTAACTAATTAAAAACACTGTCTCAAATACTAATGCAAGTTTCTCCAGGAAACCGAAACTTATGCAGTCCCAGTAAAACATAACTTATACATTAATCCCTTACTTGTCTCGAGCAGAAACATACAATCATTTAAACACAGTATTATTTGCGTAGCCATATACTTTTCTAGGCACTCCTAGTTTCTAACACTATGTATCTAGATTGATTCCACTGTAGCTCTGAATGTGGCCTGTATGACTGTTACTGAAATTCTCCCTACTTTTGATATAGTATATACCTGTTTTGATAACATCAGACTCTACTATTATAGAGCTTTTCCCCCAGACCCTATTCTCCCTGTAGGCCCTCTTTGGCTGGGGAGCCTGTCTGATTATTGTACCGGTACCCAATTTTTATCGGTATATAAATCTTTGTATTTTTATAGTTTCATCGTTGGCACCTCTGGTCATGGACAGGGCCAACAACTAATGTGTGCAGCTGAACAATAATAAGAGCAACAGGTACAAGATCAGAACGTGATCGAGAAATAGTTGGAAAAAGCTGGGAAGAAATAAATAGAGTCCACAAAATTTGATGGTGGGAGGAAAGAAAGAGAGCTGAAGATGAGAGACTGAATGCATGAAAAAGGAAAACAGGTGATTCATGCTATGTTTGCTAAAGCCAACAAGTTCATCATGCTCTCCATGGATAACTGCAAACAGCAGGATAGGGATCTGGAATTCATAAATATAACAGGTTTTCCTCATGTCCACCGCATCGTTGTCCATACAAAATGCCATGAGTTTTTTGAGGTAGAATAGATAAGGGAGAACCAGTGGATGTAGTGTATTTGGATTTTCAGAAGGCCTTTGATAAAGTCCCACATAAGAGGTTAGTGTGCAAAATTAAAGCACATGGGATTGGGGGTAATATACTGGCATGGATTGAAAATTGGTTAACAGACAGGAAACAGAGAGTAGGAATAAATCGGTCTTTTTTGGGGTGGCAGGCGGTGACTAGTGGGGTATCGCAGGGATCAGTGCTTGGGCCCCAGCTATTCACAATATATATCAATGATTTGGATGAGGGAACCAAATATAATATTTCTAAGTTTGCTGATGACACAAAACTAGGTGGGATTGTGAGTTGTGAGGAGGATGCAAAGAGGCTTTAAGGTGATTTAGACAAATTGAGTGAGTGGGCAAATACATGGTAGACGCAGTATAACGTGGATAAATGTGAAGTTATCCACTTTGGTTGGAAAAACACAAAGGTAGAGTATTATTTAAATGGTGATAGATTGGGAAATGCTGATGTACAAAGGGACATGGATGTCCTTGTACACCAGTCACTGAAAGCAAACATGCAGCTGCAGCAAGCAGTTAGGAAGGCAAATGGTAAGTTGGCCTTCATTGCAAGAGGATTTGAGTACAGGAGCAAGGATGTCTTACTACAGTTGTACAGGGCCTTGGTGAAACCACACCTGGAGTACTGTGTGCTTTTGGTCTCCTTATCTAAGAAAGGATATACTTGCCATAGAGGGAGTGCAGCGAAGGTTCACCAGACTGATTCCTGGGATGGCAGGACTGTTGTATGAGGAGAGATTGGGTCGACTAGGCCTGTATTCACTAGAGTTTAGAAGAATGAGAGGGGATCTCATTGAAACGTATAAAATTCTGACAGGGCTAGACAGAGTGGATGCAGGGAGGATGTTTCCCCTGGCTGGGGGTCCAGAATGAGGGGTCACAGTCTCGGGATACGGGGTAGGACATTTAGGACTGAGATGAGGAGAAATTTCTTCACTCAGAGGGTGGTGAACCTGTGGAATTCTCTACCACAGAAGGCTGTGGAGGCCAAGTCACTGAATATATTTAAGAAGGAGATAGATAGATTTCTAGACACAAAAGGCATCAACGGGTATGGAGAGAGAGCGGGAATATGGGGAATATGGTATTGAGATAGAGGATCAGCCATGATCATATTGAATGGCGGAGCAGGCTCGAAGGGCCGAATGGCCTCCTACTCCTATATTTCTATGTTCTATGTTCTATTCTCCTACAAACGAGCCAGCTGCCTTCATGAATGGCAAGGGCTTCCATTGCCTGCATATGGTGTATGATCACCAGCAGCGCATCGTGCAGGTCTGTGCCTGGCTTCCTGGCAGCTGCCATGATGCTTTCACATTGCGCCAACCCTCTATCCTCCCCCTCTTTGCTCCTGAACATCAAGTAAAAGTCTGCTTGCTTCAGACAAGGGCCAATGCTACCCCCGACCAATGCTCCCCATCATTTGTTTTGGGGTGACACGGCCCCTTTAATGGGCTGCGTGGCCCATTCAAAAGTCCACACAGGTGCGTATTTTTCAATTTAAAAGCCCGCTCCCGCTCTCCATGGAGAGCATGGCAACACGTCTGCACGGCTTATAGGGAACATTGCTCCCTACACATAAAAACAGAAAATGCTGGTAACACTCAATAGATTAGGCAGTATCTGTGGCGAGTGAAAATATTTCCGGTCGATGACCTTTCATTGGAACTGGTACCCCCATAACACTTGACTCATGCCTTCTTTAAGGAACTCATGCTTGCTGGCCAAACTGCTACAACCTGTTCCATGGGACAACTAGAGCCCTTAACGAGCAGACCGTTGCATTTCTGAAGCAATAATTCTGCTGCCTGGTGGCTTCCTCCAGTACAGCCCAAAAAAAGTGCCCATGTGATAGCAGATTGCTGTATGCTGCGTAACTTTGCTCTGCAATGGGGACAACACATTGTGCCACCATTGACGAGAACCATCAGCAAGTTGAGGGAGATGACATTGATGACAGTGGACGCAAGGAAACCAGAGGACTCCAACACCTGCCTGCAGCTAGAGCTCTTTGTAAGCAGTTCATTGAAGAGTACTTCAGGAGATCAATCCCTGCTCTCCTGCATTAACAGTCCAACATTTCTCCCAGTCCTTCCAACACATCAACAAGCTACATCTGCCGAAAGGCTAACAGTGATATTCAAATTATCTGACATTGCAGGACCACCAGCTACTACTGAATAACTGCACACAAATATTTCAAAATGTTTTATAATTTTACTGGCTTACACAAATGCCTACACACTAATTAGCACCCAAGTGTGAGCCCATAGTGCCTGTCTTAAGCAATCTCTTAGCTACTCTACTATTCCTACAAGATGATCTCCCAGTGACTTCAGCATGCGTAATGAAAGGCTGCTGATGCTCAGATGAGGGCCCTTGAGATGCTTGTGGGTGGCAACGTTTAGGAGCTCGTGTCTGACTGCAGCATCTTGGCTGCTGTTGGGGCACTATGGTCCAGCTGGCTTTCTAGCACCGTGGCCAGCATTGTTGTTGGGCAAGTGAGGGCACAGACATGTTGTCATCCTGAGAGAGGGCAACATGTGTCACTCCTATTCTGCCACTGCCATCTCTATGGGGCTGCAACTCATCACTCCCACTAATCTCTGGGAGAGCAGACTGTAGGAGATCAGCGATGTGATTGAAGCCCCTATCAATGACTTCCCCAAGTCTTTTGATGCCGGTGGAGCCGAGATCCTGAATGGAACCAGTTTGAGCTTTGATCAAAGCTGCAAGAGTTGATGCCGCAGACTCCTGTGCAGAGAGCTCAGCTGCAGCACCCATGGAGGTGACCAGGAGATGACCACACACTCCATGGTAGACTGCAGATTGTTGATGTCTTGCACCAGAGGCCACACCGTCTCATAGCGGACTGCTCCATACGCAGCTTCCAGCCAAGTTTTCCAATACCTCGGAAAACTGCTGGTGCGATGAAAGTATTTTTTTCTGTCATAAGCTGGCCCCCTAAGGTTGGCACCTCTGTTCTCTTCAGCAGAGCTAGGACCGCAGCTTGCCTTCTAGTGAGCTATCTCGGGGGCTGTCCTTTTCACAAGTCCCTTCTCTTGCTCACTTATGCCCTGTGATTCACCATGTGCAGACCCCTTTAACTTGCAATGCAGCACCAGATTGCCAAGCTGCCTGTATGTGTGATTGCTTGAA
Organism: Somniosus microcephalus; assembly: GCF_052327205.1. Lineage (NCBI taxonomy): Eukaryota > Metazoa > Chordata > Chondrichthyes > Squaliformes > Somniosidae > Somniosus > Somniosus microcephalus. The sequence continues at coordinate 296,195,182 of NC_140989.1, read as the reverse complement.
GAAAGGTAAGAGAAACTGGCAGACACCCTGCTGAATGTGGCCTCACCATCGTCAACGCTCCTCAAGCTGCCTGGTCCAATGAGCTCCTTTGGTTCCTCTGTCATTTGAGGGAGGGCTTGAATGAAGGTTGGCCCTCCCCTGCTTCTGGTCACTTCCGGTTAGTGTGAGTTTTCTTCTCCTGCAGAAAAAGAAGGAAAGATTTAATGACTGGTTGTTGTAAAGCTTTGAGCTTCTGTGTGTGGCAGAAATAGAGTGCAATGTGAGAGGGAGAAGCAGCAAATTGTGAGCAGGAGGGGAAGATGGTCATGTGCAAGGAAGTGGCTCCAGTCTGAAATGTGAAAGCAGTCAGCAAAGAACTGAAATGCTTTGCAGTTGCTACCAGGTATAAGCAAAATGCTATTAGCGCCTGTTATGAGGACAGCAGCAACAAGTGAGTATGTGATTGGAATGAGAATTGATACTAAGTCTTTTTGTGATTGGAGAAGAAGCATGTGGAGCGGGGAGGGAAATGCTCAGAGTGCCGAGGTTGGGGAGGGAAATGCTGTGGCCAGGTGAAATGCAGAGAAGTAGAGACATCACTCCCACCCTTGCTATTCGGGCCAGGGCACTGAAGCACTTGTGGCACTTATCATGTTCTGGGGATGATGGCTGATGCATTCACATTGTCAGCCAGCTCCATGCAGACCTGCTGCAAAATGTATCTTACCAGCCCCTGCCATCCAAGGAGAAGAGGATCAGCTTGCATTCATAGAATCATAGAATGGTTATAGCATAGAAGGAGGCCATTCGGCCCATCAAGCCCATGCCGGCTCTCTGCAAGAGCACTTCAGCTAGTCCCACTCCCACGCCCTTTCCCTGTAGCCCTGCAAATTTTTTTCCTTCAGGTACTTATCCAACTCCCTTTTGAAAGCAGTGATTGAGTCTGCCTCCACCACTCTTTCAGGCAGTGCCTTCCAGATCCTAACCACTCGCTGCGTAAAGAAGTTTCTCCTTATGTCGCCTTTGGTTCTTCTGTCAATCACCTTAAATCTGTGTCCTCTGGTTCTCGACCCTTCTACCAATGGGAACAATTCCTCTCTATCTACTCTGTCCAGATTCCTCATGATTTTGAATACCTCTATCAAATCTCCTCTCAATCTTCCCTGCTCTAAGGAGAACAACCCCAGCTTCTCAAGTCTATCCACATAACTGAAGTCCCTCATCCCTGGAATAATTCTTGTAAATCTTTTCTGCACCCTCTCGAAGGCCTTCACATCCTTCCTAAAGTGTGGTGCCCAGAATTGGACACAATATTCCAGTTGAGGCCGAACCAGTGTTTTATACAGGTTCATCATAATTTCCACGCTTTTGTACTCTATACCTCTATTCATGAAGCCCAGGATCCCGTAAGCTTTTTGAACTGCTTTCTCAACCTGCCCTGCCATCTTCAATGATTTGTGCACATATACCCCCAGGTCTCACTGTTCATGCACCCCCTTTAGGATTGTACCCTTTTGTTTATATTTCCTCTCCTCATTCTTTCTACCAAAATGTATCACTTTGCACTTTTCTGCATTAAATTTCATTTGCCACGTGCCCGCCCATTTCATCAGCCTCTCTATGTCTGCTAGAAGTCTATCATTATCCTCCTCACTGTTCACTATACTTCCAAGTTTTGTGTCATCAGCAAATTTTGAAATTGTGCCCTTTACACCCACATCCAAGTCATTAATATATATCAAGAAAAGCAATGGTCCTAGAACCGACCCCTGGGGAACACCACTGTATACCTTCCTCCAGTCCGAAAAACAGCTATTCACCACTACTCTCTGTTTCCTGTCATTTAGCCAATTTCGTATCCATGCTGCCACTGTCCCTTTTATTCCATGGGCTTCAACTTTGCTGGCAAGTCTATTATGTGGCATTTTGTCGAACGCCTTTTGGAAATCCATGTACTGTACACCACATCAACCGCATTGCCCTCATCGACCCTCTCTGTTATCTCATCAAAAGACTCAATCAAGTTGGTTAAACACGATTTGCCTTTAACAAATCTGTGCTGGCTTTCCTTAATTAATCCACGTTTGTCCAAGTGACTGTCAATTTTGGCCCTGATTATTGTTTCTAAAAGCTTCCCCACTACTGACATTAAACTAACTGGCCTGTAGTTGCTGGGTTTATCTTTACACCCTTTTTTGAACAATGGTGTAACATTTGCAATTCTCCAGTCCTCTGGTACCAGCCCCATTTCTAAGGAGAATTGGAAGATTATGACCAGTACCTCCACGATTTCTTCCTTCATTTCCCTCAGCATCTGGTCCTGGTGACTTATCTACTTTAAGTAGTATCTCCTCTGTATCAATTTTTATCCCATCCAGTATCTCCTCTACCTCCTCCTTCACTATGTCTATGGCAGCATCTTCTTCCTTGGTGAAGACAGATGCAAAGTGCTCATTTAGCACCTCAGCCATACCCTCTGCCTCCATGCATAGAAACATAGAAACATAGATAGGAGCAGGAGTAGGCCATTCGGCCCCTCGAGCCTGCTCCGCCATTCAATGCGATCCTGGTTGATCATCCAAATTCAGTACCCTGTCCCTGCTTTCTCCCCATACCCCTTGATCCCTTTAACCTTAAGAAATATATCCAACTCCTTTTTGAATATATTTAATGAACTGGCCTCCACCGCCTTCTGTGGTAGAGAGTTCCACAGGTTCACCACTCTCTGGGTGAAGAAATTCCTCCTCATTTCTGTCCTAAATGGCCTACCCTTTATCCTTAGACTGTGTCCCCTGGTTCTGGACTCCCCGACCATCGGGAATATCCTTCCTGCATCTAGTCTGTCCAGTCCTGTTAGAATTCTATAAGTTTCAATGAGATCCCCTCTCATTCTTCTAAACTCCAGCGAGTACAAGCCCAATCGACCCAATCTCTCCTCATACGTCATTCCTGCCATCCCAGGTATCAGCCTGGTGAATCTTCGCTGAACTCCTTCCATGGCAAGAACATCCTTCCTCAGATAAGGCGACCAAAACTGCACACAATACTCAAGATGCGGTCTCACCAAGGCCCTGTACAACTGCAGCAAGACATCCTTGTTCCTGTACTCAAACCCTCTCGCTACGAAGGCCAACATACCATTTGCCTTCTTAACCGCCTGCTGCACCTGCATGCCTACCTTCAGCGACTGGTGCACAAGGACACCCAGGTCTCGTTGCACTTCCACTTCTCCCAATCTATTGCCATTTAGATAATAATCTGCCTTCCTGTTTTTGCCACCAAAGTGGATAACCTCACATTTATCCATGTTATATTGCATCTGCCATGTTTCTGCCCAATCACCCAACATGTCCAAATCATCCTGGAGTTTCTCGACATCCTCCTCACAGCACACATGCCCACCCAGCTTTGTGTCGTTTGCAAATTTGGAAATAGTACATCTAGTTCCCTTGTCTAGATCATTAATATATATTGTGAATAGCTGGGGTCCAAGCACTGATCCCTGCGGTACCCCACTAGTCACTGCCTGCCACTCGGAAAAAGACCCGTTTATTCCAACTCTTTGCTTTCTGTCTGCCAACCAGTTCTCTATCCAAGTCAATACCTTGCCCCCAATCCCATGTGCCTTAACTTTACACGCTAATCTCTTATGCGGGACCTTATCGAAGGCCTTCTGAAAGTCCAGATACACCACATCCACTGGTTCTCCCTTATCTATTTTACCAGTTACATCCTCAAAAAATTCCAGTAGATTAGTCAAGCACGATTTACCTTTTGTGAATCCATGTTGACTTTGTCCGATCCTGTCACTGTTTTCCAAGTGCTCTGCTATTACATCTTTTATAATGGACTCTAGCATTTTCCCCACTACCGATGTCAGGCTTACCGGTCTGTAATTCCCCGTTTTCTCTCTACCACCTTTTTTGAATAGTGGGGTAACATTAGCTACCCTCCAATCCATGGGTACTGTTCCAGATCCCATTGAATGTTGGAAGATGATCAGCAATGCATCTACTATTTCTAGGGCCACTTCCTTAAGTACCATAGGATGTAGATTATCAGGCCCTGGGGATTTATCGGCCTTCAATCCCATCAATTTCCCTAACGCCATTTCCCTACAAATACTGATTTCTTTCAGTTCCTCCCTTTCATCAGATCCTATGTTCCCCGGCATCTCTGGGAGGTTATTTGTGTCCTCCTTTGTGAAGACAGAACCAAAATATGTATTTAGTTGGTCAGCTATTTCTTTGTTCCCCATTATAAATTCCCCTGATTCTGACTGCAAGGGACCTACGATTGACTTCACCAATCTTTTTCTCCTCACATATCTATAAAAGCTTTTACAGTCAGTTTTTATGTTCCCCGCAAGCTTACTCTCATCTTCTATTTTCCCCTTCTTAGTTAATCCCTTTGTCCTCCTTTGTTGAATCCTAAACTGCTCCCAATCCTCAGAATTATTGCTTTTTCTGGCCAATTTATATGTCCTCTCCTTGGATCTTATGCTATCCCTAATTTCCCTTGTTAGCCATGGTTGAGTCACCTTTTTTGTTTTATTTTTATGCCAAACTGGGATGACAAATTCTGTAGTTCATCCATGCGGCCTTTGAATGTTTGCCATTGCCTATCCACCATCAACCCTTTGAGTGACATTCCCCAATCAATCCTACCCAACTCGCGCCTCAGACCAACGTAGTTTCCTTTATTTAAATTTAGGACCCGAGTCTCTGAGTCAACTACTTCATTCTCCATCTTAATGAAGAATTCTATCATATTATGATCGCTCCTCCCCAAGAGGCCTCGTACAACAAGATTGCTAATTAATCCTTTCTCGAGGTCTCCTTTTTGGCCCCACCCCTCCTGTTACTACCCGTTTACAATTTATATGCCTATAGAAGACTTTTGGATTAGCTGTTATGTTACCTGCCATTCTATTCTCATACCCTCTCTTTGCCCCTCTTATTTTCTTTTTTACTTCTCCTCTGAACTTTCTATATATAGCCTGATTCTCAGATGTATTCTGTCATGCACGCTCTTTTTCTAGTTCATCTTACTCGCTATCTCTTTCGTCATCCAGGGAGCTCTGACTTTAGCTGCCCTACCTTTCCCCCTAGTGGGAATGTACCTCGACTGTACCCGAACTATTTCCTCTTTAAAGGCAGTCCATTGTTCCATTACAGTTTTGCCTGCCAAACTTTGATTCCAATTTACCTGGGCCAGATCGTTCTCATCCCACTGAAATTGGCCTTCCTCCAATTAAGTATTTTTACTCTAGATTGTTCTCTGCCCTTTTCCATAGCTAATCTAAACCTTATGATACTGTTCCTAAATGTTCACCTACTGACACTGACACTACCTCATTCCCCAGGACCAGATCCAGCAATGCCTCCTTCCTCATTTGGCTGGAAACATACTGATCTTATGCTGATCTCCTGAACACACTTCAGAAATTCTTCCCCCTCTCTGCTCTTTACACTATTACTATCCCAGTCTATATAAGGAGAGTTGAAGTCCCCTATTATCACTATTCTATAGTTCTTGCATCTCTCTGCAATTTCCCTGCAAATGGCCTCCATATTTTTCCCACTAGTTGGTGGCCTATAGAATACACCTAGTAGTGTAATGGCATCTCTATTATTTCTTAACTCTAGCCATATAGATTCTGTCCTTGATCCCTCCAGGACATCCTCTCTCCCCAGCACTGTAACATTCTCCTTAACCAATACTGCCACACCACCTCCTATCTTCGCTTACCTATCTTTCCTGAACACCTTATATCCAGGAATATTTAATACCCAATCCTGCCCTTTTTTGAGCCAGGTCTCTGTTATTGCCACAAAATCATATTCCCATGTGGCTATTTGCACCTGCAGCTCACCAACCTTGTTTACTATGCTTTGTGCGTTCACATACATGCACTGTAAACCTATCTTAGGCCATCCTGTATTCTCTCTTAGTTGGACCCCACCTAATACCTTACTATTTATTACTTTAGTGCTATCTGTCTCTCCCAATCCTTTGTGCCCTTTGTTTCTCCTTTCTAATGCTACATCCTGGTGCCTGTCCCCCTGACAACTTAGTTTAAACCCTCCCCAACAGCGCTAGCAAACCTCCCCGCAAGGATATGGTACTCCCGGCCTGTACAGGTTCCACCTCCCCCAGAACCAGCCCCAATGCCCCAGGAATCTGAAGCCCTCCCTCCGGCACCATCTCTCCAGCCTTGCATTCATCTGCTCTATCCTTCTATTTCTATATACTCACTCGTGCATGGCACTGGGAGTAATCCAGAGATTACTACCTTTGAGGACCTGCTTTTTAATCTCTTTCCTAGCTCCCTAAAATCTGCCTGCAGGACCTCGTTCCTCTTTCTATCTATGTCGTTGGTACCGATATGGACGACAATCTCTGGCTGTTCACCCTCCCCTCTCAGAATGTCCTGTAGCCGCTCAGTGACATCCTTAATCCTGGCACCAGGGAGGCAACATACCATCCTGTTCCACAAGGACCTCCACCACTGTGTCGGTGAATCTAGGAGCTTGTGACTTTAACATCTTACAGATCAAACCTCATAAAATTTCAGCAACAATGTCTGGAGAGTAAAACTACACTTCGCTTAAGAGATGCAAGCAAGTTATACGTAGGTGCCAGCCCACTAGAAATCCTGTAAGCACAATGTTTCAAACATTTGAAAGATTTAGAGACTAGGTAGATCAGGTTATATTAGTTAGATAAGATGGAAAAGGAAAAACTGCAAATGCTGGAAGTCTGAAATAAAAACAGAAAATACTGGAGAAACACAGCAGGTTAGTCAGCATTTGTAAAGAGAAAAGACGCATTACGATGTTTTAGGTGTGTACCCTTCATCATATTGGTTGTTTATGGATGTTTTTCAAGAGCACTAAGTTAGCCTAAAATATAACTACCTGTATGTGCTGTAAAGTGTTCTAACAAAGGAACGTGTGAGGTACAGTGGAACCTCAATTATACACCATTATGGTCAATAATCAAGGTTCCACATCACAAGGAGACAATGCAACACAGCTTCATGCAAAGGTTGCAGATATTAAGCCATGTTATTAATAATCTAGGATGGTAAAACGATTATCTGAGTGTGATCATCATTACACAGCTGTAGATTTTTCACAACATGGATTTATTTTTAAATATCAAGTAAGAATTACTGCAATTTGATACAGTTGCATTTCAAGTGATATACTGACCTGGCTTTTGCAGTTCATTTAAACCACTTGACTAGCATATAAATGGTCACTGCCTATGAATTGCATGCTAATTTGACTTTTTTTCCTCATATAAACATCTAGAATATGTATCTAATTTGCATTCAAATAGACTTGAATGTCATTAAATGAATGGAGACAGGGGAATTGGGATTTTTTAAAAAGTATATATGAATATATTTTGCAATTTAATTTGCATATGAGTGAATTTGATTATACTATAATTTGAGCAATCATTGAAAAGAAATTGTTTCAGAAGGAAAAAACCCAAAAAGTAATAATTAAATGAAACCTATGAGAAAAATGCACTTTTCCAGTTGTTAACAAAGACCTGTAATGTACCCTGAGAGACAGTACTGAGAAAAATGTTATTATCATTATATGTGTCTGTACTTGTACAATGTTCATAGTGTATGGTGTATGGCCTAGAATTTCATCAATAGGATTTACACCACTTTAAGAGTAATTGCGGTCGGCAGCAGTGGAATTTGCATTCGAGCTTCCTGGGTAAGCTCAGTTGCAGATCCATTGGTGCAAGAATTGGTGTAAAATGGGTGTAAACAGTTGAACCGCCAGGAAATTTCTGTGCAGCGTTTTAAAAGTACTGTTTAGCTTACAGTCTTCAGCATGCCTCTGGGGGACAAGCAGGTAAGCAACAGTGCTTCACTCATTCATTTCTCTCTCAAATTACTTCACTGCATGCCGTACCAATATTTTGATTATACTTGAATAGAATTATGACCATTAAAGTGCCAGCTGTACCCAGAGGACAGCAGGGCAGGGCAGGAGAAGAACTCAAAACTTCAGTGATGCAGAGCTCCAAGCCTACTCGATGAGACTGGAGACTGAAGACAGGAGGCACAGATTCCAGGGTGTGCTTTCCACCAAACCTGCCAGCACTGACACTCATGCTGCCCAAAGGGAGGTGGCACTGGCACTGAGTGCCAACTCTCTCACCCCCAGGACTGCAGAGCAATGCTGCAAGAAGTTCAATGACCTCACCAGGGTTGGCAAGGTAACACATCGAGCACACTCTTCCAACATTCCTTGCCCACCCTGGGCACCAGCACAAACTTTGCTCTCTTAAAACAACACTTATGCAACTAAATCTTCATAGTGCACTCTGGTTAAAGTAGGCTCTAACTTGCTATCCTGCACTATGACTACACAACTCCCTTTACTCCGCTTGCACAACCCTAAAAGCCTTCCTCTATTTTAACAACCTCATACCCCCACATCTCTTAGTTCATCTATCCCATGACATTTGGCACACACTCAACTGCCAGCCTTACCCTCATTTACTTATCTGTTTGCAGAAGAAATTGGCACAATGCCCATGAAAGGCAAACCACTGGAAGGGTCATCCCTATCTTTAAACTCCTCACCCTCTTCGAGGACAAAGCCATGCAGCTCGTGGTTACTCAGTCAGCTATTGCTGTGGCAGATGGCGAGGTAAGTGGCATCTTGCCAGTGCCAAGTTAGTAACTGACCATTGACACTGCCACCCTGGTGGCTCTGTGAAGCACCTTGCATACACAATTTTCTGCCACCTTTCTCTGTCTCCTTAATCCCAAGAAGATAACACTCACCCATTCTTACCTTCTGCCATCCTTTCCTACAGATCCACCACAGCTGGAGAAAGATGGTGATGAGCAGGACGACCTGGGGAGTTTCTTCTCTCTTGTTCCATATGACGATGATTATGAGGAGGAAGATGAGGACCAGTCCACTCACTCTTTCCAGTTATTTTATCCTGGCCCATATTCCTCTGCCCAAATCCCCTCGAACTTACCACCTGTGGCACATACTTCCTCTCTCCCAGGCACCAGTTCAGAAACTTTCACCTGGGGGAATTAGAAAGTGGTAGACAGGATTTGGAACTGGGTGATTCACTGAGCACAGGGGACCTGGAGGAGTGAGTACTGGGGAAGGATGTGCCCTCTTTCTAGTGGAGGCTGAGGAGATGGCTGCCTCTGCTTCAGAGTTATGGGGCCGAGAACTCATGAACACACCAAAACCGACAAGCAAATTGTCCCCCTATCTAATACTGCAAATGAAAATATTTTACATTGATTAAGCAATAAAAAATACATTGCAACATTTTATTTCCTGATGCACCACAATGCATTCTACTATTTTTTAGTGTGCAAATATCAATATCTAAGGCTGTCACATATATAATTTAATTCCACTCACTATCACTTCATTAGTACAGTACTTGCAAAGTTCAGCATTCTAGAGTGGTTCATGAAGTGTAGATTACTGGACAATGGCAGTAGTTAATATCCTACTGAGTGGCTCAATTATACTTAATTGTGTGTACTGGCAAATGAATATTTTTGTCAAATACAATGCATCCAGAATAGCCTCAATTGCAGTTATCTCATATCTTCCAAGTATATGTATACCCATAGACACCCTTACGTTGCTATATTGGCCCAGAAATTCGGGCCGGGGGCTTCCCGCGGGTGTAAGCCCCCGACCTGCACTTACCTTGCGCGCCGGCAGTTGAGCTGTAGGGCCCCGTGGAATTCCGCTCCGGGGCCTGGCCCAGCTGCCGGCGCGCTGTGCTTGCGTGTCCCAGGGGCGCAGTTAGTGCGATGCGTCCCCTGGGATCACGTGAGCCATGGGCAGCCAATCGGAGGAGGGAAAAGCCCATTCATAAGGTTGACAGGAAGACCTGTCAAAACTTATAAATACTATGGGCCCCAAAATAGCAGTAAACCTTCAAATAATTTTTTTTTTTAAATCACACTTTTTAAATAAACTATAAATTACATTAAATAACTATTTTAAACAATAATTTAAATTTTTGAAAAAAATAATTTTATATTCTAACGGGGCTAAAAATAAACTTACCTTGCTTTAAAGTATTTAAAAATAGTAAACCTGTGGAAAAAATGTTTTAATTTTAATTAATTGACCACTTACCTTGCAAAAAGCAGGCCTTACACCTGCTTTTTAAATGTGTAAATCCTGCAGGCTTACCATCGCGTGAAAACCTGTAAAAAAAAACTAAGTTCAAAGCACACGCGCTGCCTCCCCTGCGCGCGCGTTCGACCTCTGAACCTCTTCGTTCAGAGGGTCGGAAGTGCCGGATTCCCGCGCATGCGCAGTGCATGCAGAAAATCAGCACTTCCATTCGGCCTACGGGTGAGTAACCCGTGCATACTCACCCGTGGAGACCCGAATTTCTGGGCCATTGTCTTATATTGTTCTGGTATTTACTAAATCTAAAACTTTCTGTTTCTGACTACGCACTTGTCAATTTTGTTTCATTTAATGCATTTAAAGTTAACGTGAGAGAAAAGAATTGGTGAAGTCAAGCGTAGGTCCCTTGCAGTCAGAATCAGGGGAGTTTACAATGGGGAACAAAGAAATGGCAGACCAATTAAATACATACTTTGGTTCTGTCTTCACAAAGGAGGACACAAATAACCTTCCAGAGATGTCGGGGAACATAGGGTCTAATGAGAGGGAGGAATTGAATGAAATCAGTATTTGTAGGGAAATGGTGTTAGGGAAATTGATGGGATTGAAGGCCGATAAATCCCCAGGGCTTGATAATCTACATCCTAGGGTACTTAAGGAAGTGGCCCTAGAAATAGTAGATGCATTGCTCGTCATCTTCCAAAATTCTATAGACTCTGGAATAGTTCCCATGGATTGGAGGGTAGCTAATGTAACCCCACTATTTAAAAAAGGTGGTGGAGAGAAAATGGGGAATTACAGACCGGTAAGTCTGACATCGATAGTGGGGAAAATGCTAGAGTCCATTATAAAAGATGTAATAGCAGAGCACTTGGAAAACAGTGACAGGATCGGACAAAGTTAACATGGATTTAGAAAAGGTAAATTATGCTTGACTAATCTACTGGAATTTTTTGAGGATGTAACTGGTAGAATAGATAAGGGAGAACCAGTGGATGTGGTGTATTTGAACTTTCAGAAGGCATTCGATAAGGTCCCGCATAAGAGATTGGCGTGCAAAGTTAAAGCACATGGGGTTAGAGGTAAGGTACTGACTTGGATAGAGAACTGATTGGCAGACAGTAGCAGAGTTGGAATAAATGGGTCTTTTTCCGAGTGGCAGGCAGTGACTAGTGGGGTACCGCAAGGATCGGTGCTAGGACCCCAGCTATTCACAATATATATTAATGATCTAGATGAGGGAACTAGATGTAATATCTCCAAGTTTGCAGACGACACAATGCTGGGTGGGCATGTGTGCTGTGAGGAGGATGCAGAGAAACTCCAGTATGATTTGGACAGGTTGGGTGATTGGGCAGATGCATGGCAGATGCAGTATAATGTGGATAAATGCGAGGTTGTCCACTTTGGTGGCAAAAACAGGAAGACAGATTATTATCTGAATGGCAATAGATTGGGAGAAGGGGAAGTGCAACGAGACCTGGGTGTCCTTGTGCACCAGTCGCTGAAGGTAAGCATGCAGGTGCAGCAGGCGGTTAAAAAGGCAAATGGTAAGTTGGCCTTCGTAGCGAGAGGGTTCGAGTACAGGAACATGGATGTCTTGCTGCAGTTGTACAGGACCTTGGTGAGACCACACCTTGAGTATTGTGTGCAGTTTTGGTCACCTTATCTGAGGAAGGACGTTCTTGCCATGGAGGGAGTGCAGCGAAGATTCACCAGACTGATACCTGGGATGGCAGGAATGACGTCTGAGGAGAGATTGGGTCGATTAGGCTTATATTCGCTAGAGTTTAGAAGAATGAGAGGGGATCTCATTGAAACTTATAAAATTCTAACAGGACTAGACAGACTAGATGCAGGAAGAATGTTCCCGATGGCGGGGGAGTCCAGAACCAGGGGTCACAGTCTAAGGATAAGGGGTAAGCCATTTAGGACTGAGATGAGAAGGAATTTCTTCACCCAGAGAGTGGTGAACCTGTGGAATTCTCTACCACAGAAGGCGGTTGAGGCCAATTCATTAAATATATTCAAGAAGGAGTTAGATATATTTCTTAAGGCTAAAGGGATCAAGGGATATGGGGAGAAGGCAGGGACAGGGTACTGAATTTGGATGATCAGCCATGATCTCATTGAATGGTAGAACAGGCTCAAGCGGCCGAATGGCCTACTCCTGCTCCTATCTTCCATGTTTCTATGTTTCTATGTTGATCAAGATCTGTGTAAGCCAATTGATTTAGAAGTGGATGTCAATGAATAAAATTAAACCTAATTAGGAAACGACATATCCAAATCAATCAAATGGGGCAGTAGTCCTTTATACCCCTATTACTTGACAAATTTTAGAACGACATGTGTGACAACGATTTTGAAAATATAGTTGAATTCATGTAAATACAATCCTAATATATGCCATTTCTTGCTCAGGATCTGCTCATGTAACTTGTGACCACATGTCCCGATTTAATTCTTTACATAATCAGTAATGGTACAACCAGCCTAATTTCCATGTATGCATCCTTTTCATAAATGTGAATCTATTGCTTAAAATGGGATACTGATACATAATACAGCACTACTTTTGAAATTAAATTCCCTTTCAAATATGCCATAAACCTACTTGTAATCTTTTATTTGCAGACTACAAAGCATATAATGTCAAATGTAACACTTAGACTTAATAGTCTCATAATACAGCCTTACAAGTGCCTTAAATTGTCAACTGACAGGGAAATGGCACAGGCACATGGTGCTTGGAGTGGGAGGTGGTAGAAGTGAGATAGAAAGTGGGGAGAGAGGGAAAGGGTGGGGGAGGGATCAGGCTAGTCAGTCACAGGTATCTCTTGGACTGCAGGTCATGGCTTATAGGTATGGGGAGGGATGTATGGCATAGGTCCTGTTTTATACTAATATAAATGCAGGCTGCTAGTTGGGAAAGGATGAGTTTTGGCGTGGGTTAGGGTAGAAGGAAAAGAAAAGGGTGAGGGGTAGTTGAGAAAGAAGAAAGGAAGACTTGCATTTATATAGCGCCTTTCACAAATACTGGACCTCCTAAAGCACTTTAAAGCCAATCAAGTACTTTTTGAAGTGTAGTCACTGTTGTAATGTAGGAAACATGGCAGGCAATTTGCGCACAGCAAGCTCCCACAAACAGCAATGTGGTAATGGCCAGAAACTCTAATTTAGTGATGTTGATTGAGGGATAAATATTGGCCAGAATCTTTTACGTTCATCTGAGAGGGTAGACGAGGCCTCGGTTTAATGTCTCCTCCGAAAAACAGCACCTCCGACAGTGCAGCACTGGAATGTCAGCCTAGATTTTTGTACTCAAGTCTCTGAAGTGGATCTGTGAACCCACCACTTTCTAACTCAGAGGTGAGAGTGTTACCAACTGAGTCACGGCTGACACAGGAGAGGGTAGCAGGGAAAGTGATAGGGAAAGGGACAAGAAGGAACAGCTGGTCAGATTGCTCAAAGTGGATAACATTAGGAGGGAGAAGGAAAGAGTGAAGCATGGACACTTGGAGTGGTAGATAGTAGGAGGGAGAGTGAAAGGGAGGGCGATAGGCAGGAATGGCAGATCAGGAGGGGAAGCAGTAGGAAGGAGAAGGAAAAGGTGAGGGGCAAGAAGAATGGGCACCCAGGGTGGAAGCATTAGATTATTAGATTTGAGGAATGCCACTTCATTTAAACTGTTGTAGTTTAAACAAACAGGTGCTTCCCCAATGTTATACTTAAGGGAATTCCCAGCTTTTAATTCAAAAGCTGGTTTCTGGCCTTCACTGGGAGTATGCTTTTGAAGTAGGAAGAAGAAGGATTCAACAAAGGGCGTCACCAAACATTGGAGAAAGTCCGGGTTGCAGGGTGCTTTGAATTTCACTTGCTGGTAGTGGTCTAACAGGTGGTCCCTTTAAGGACCGCATATTAGGCTGCATGTTGACCTGATTTTCTTGAATGCAGCCGGCACCTGCCTTCAGGCAAATCAACCTTGCAGAGGGGGCGTCAAACAGGCATTGGGACCCCTATTTGTATATCCATAGAGTCCAACAGCAATTTCAGGCATGAGAACTGCATGGTGATGTTTTGGCCTTTACCAATATAGTTCACGGTGCACTTCCGGCTCGTAATGAGTGTGCACTTCCAGCCCGCCATATTGTGCCTTAGGAAGCCATTTAGCACCAGTAAAATGGGTGCTATGCGACTGAATGTCTAGGCCATTGCTTTGTAATTGCACAATCTGCCCATTAGGTGGATTTACAGGAAACTCTTTATTATCCGGCACCAGCGGGACCGGCGTGGTGCCGATTTATCAAAAAGTCCAGATTACAGAGAGGTATAGTTTAAAAGGTACGAGAGCTCCGTACACAGCAACAAATCCAGGCTTCCCTGTTGCTTAGCAACATGTGCAGGAACTCCGGCCACAGACCAAGCATCCCTGTTGCTTAGCACCAAGTGCACAAACCCCAGTTACACAGCCACAGATTCAGGAACTGCCACTAATATGAAGTAAAACTTACCTGAACCTACTCCTGAATTTTGCCAGTTAACAGAGATTTCCGGTTATTTAGGTACCGGTTAAAAGAGAGTTTCCTGTATCTCAGAAATTGCTCAACATGCTGACATTTCGAAGGTCCAAAAAAAATTTAAATTACATATTTCACAATAACGTGATTATATTTATCCATTGTATTGTCTTTTATGTCTTTTAATGTCTTCATTAAAGCTTTGACTTGAAGACCTCAGCTTCTCCCAAAAACCTGGCCTTGGACTTGAGACAGAGCTGCAATGCTATGTGTAAAGTCCGCGCCTCAATAATACACGGACTTCGGGAGGACAGTTTAACAGGTACTTTACTGAACTGGAGGGCAACGTCAGACTGAAATACAGAAGCCTGCTAGGGCCTTTTATACAGGGGTGGTCACTGCCGGTACTGCAGTCTAAAACCAGTTCTTCCCTTAAAGGTACATACACAACAATTCCTCCCCTTTTAGATAAACAGTACATAACATTCATTTAACAACTAAATAATAACTAATTACAACTTTCTGGATATTATATACATCAACTGAAATAATCATTATAAGTTCAGTCTTTGAGGAGGCTTCCTGATCCTGACTGGATAGCGCCTTTCTCGAGTATCCTGTTCTTGCGGCGGAGCTGATTTTGGTTCATTGTCATTGGTTGGTTCATCAGCTTCCAATACCACTGCTTCTGAGGTAGACGCAATCTGTACTTCGGGTTGATTACCAGGTGCACCTTCTCGTGGTACGGGTTTGGCTTGTTCCTGTGACTCTAGAACCTGGTCAGCATGGCGCCTCACAATGCTCTCTCCAACGTCCACTGTGTACATTAGTGGTCCCTGCTGTGTGCATATCATTCCTGGCTGCCATTTTTCTGTTCGGTAGTCGTGGGCCAAGACTGGTTGCCCTATCTTGAAGCTCCGGGTTGGCTTCTCATTTATGTGCTGGAATTGCTTATCCTCAACATCTCGTCTTATGTTTGGTTTGAGCAAATCCAGGCGACATCTTAGCCTTCGGTTGAAGAACAGTACGGCTGGAGCTTGGTTGGTTACTGCATGTGTCGCATTCCGGTAAGCAAACAAGAAACTATCCACCTTGTGTTGTAGTGGTATGTCGTCATTAGACATTGCCTTTATGGCCTTTTTAAAGGTCTGAACAAACCTCTCAGCCAATCCATTTGTGGCTGGATGATATGGGGCAGATGTGTAATGTTTCACCCCATTATTCTTCAGGAACCTCCGGAAATCCTCAGACACAAACTGTGGCCCATTGTCGGAGCAAATCTGTTCTGGCAACCCATTCCTGGCGAAGATGGTCCTTAGGACTGCAATAGTTTTCTCCGTGGTGGTGGAGGATATTTTAATGACCTCTGGCCATTTTGAATGGGCATCCACAGCGATTAGAAACATTGAGTCCATAAATGGACCAGCAAAATCAATGTGTACCCATTGCCATGGAGATGAGGGCCACTCCCATGGATGTAGTGGGGCCTGTGGTGGAGCATTTTGGACCTTCTGGCATCCTGTGCATCTCTTGGTCATATCCTCGATTTCTTTATCGATTCCCGGCCACCACACAAACGCCCTGGCTAGGCTTTTCATTTTTACCCCTCCCAGATGACCCTCATGAAGCTCATTGAGCACTCTATCTCTTAACTTGGGTGGAAATACCACTCGGGATCCACACATCAAGGTTCCCCGGCACACTGACAGCTGTTCTCTCCTTGGCGAGAATGCTGGCAACAGTGAGTCGCCATATGCTGGCCATCCCTTCACCGTCAAATTATAGACCCGAGAAAGTGGCAGGTCATTTCGGGTTTCCTTCTCTATACTTGAGTTTGTAACAGGCAAACATTCGACTATGGTCGCATGGAATATCTCAACAGGGTCCACTGCAGGTGCTTCTTCTACCGTAGGCAACGGTAGGCGCGACAGCCCATCAGCGTTTCCATGCTGTTTCGTACCCTTGTACTCTATGTCGTACTGATGTGCCCCTAGAAAAAGTGACCATCTTTGCAGCTGTTGCGCCGTCATCACCGGCTGATGATCAGTCAGTAGGGTGAATTTCTGCCTGTGCAGATAGTGATTGAACTTCTTCACCCCCCACACCAGGCTGAGGACCTCCCTGTCAATCTGGGCGTAGTTATGCTCAGCTGAGGTTAGCGAGCGCGATGCAAAGGCTATTGGCCTCTCTGAACTGTCACGGAATTTGTGTGACAGTACCGCTCCAATGCCGTAGGGTGACGCATCACATGCCAACCGAATCGGTAGTATTGGGTTGTAGTGGGCCAATACTTCTTTTGAAGTGATTAGGCATTTACATTTCTGAAAGGCATGCTTACACTCATCACTCCATTTCCATGTCACTCCAGTTTGCAGCAGGGCATTCAGTGGGTGCAGAATTGTAGATAAATTCGGCAAGAACTTATGGTAGTAGTTCACCAACCCGAGGAACGACCTTAGTTGCAACACATTTTCTGGTGCTGGAGCCTTGACTACAGCCTCAATCTTGTCCGGCGACTTATGCAACCCTTCCTCATCAATCATGTGGCCACAATACGAGATTTGCCTCCTGAAGAACTCGCATTTGGGGCGGTTGGCTCGTAGCCCATATTCCTGTAATCTCGTGAGCACCTGCTCCAGGTTGGCAAGGTGTTCACTGTCATTTTCGTCCATAACCAGGATGTCGTCCAAATAACACTGGGTCCCCGGGATCCCTTGCAGGACTTGTTCCATCGCCCTCTGCCAAATAGCCGGGGCTGATGCTACCCCAAATACCAGTCGATTGTACTGGTAAAGGCCTTTGTGAGTGTTTATCGTGAGGTATTTTCTAGATGCTTCTTCCACCTCCATTTGTAGATACGCTTGGGCCAGATCAATCTTTGTAAAACGTTTCCCTCCAGATAGTGAGGCGAAAATATCTTCTATCCGCGGAAGTGGATACTGTACTGTGTGCAGGACTGGGTTCACAGTCACCTTGAAGTCCCCACAGATGCGAACCTTCTTTGGCTCCCCAGGCGTGCTGCTCAATGCTTTCTTCATTACAGGAATGATGGGTGTGGCCCACTCGCTCCAGTCCACCTTGGACAGCACACCCGAATGCTCCAGACTCTCCAGTTCAGCTTCAACGGCTGGGCGGATCGCGTATGGCATCGGTCTGGCCGTAAAAAATTTTGGGTTTGCGTTATCTTCAATCTTTATGGTTGCCTTTACTCCTTTTAGAGTCCCAAGTCCTTGTTGGAACACCTCTTCTGCGTCAGATAGAATTTGTGACAGACGTCCAGGTGCGACATCATCATCCTTTTTGTCAGTCACAGTTAGCGCCTGAATGGAATGCCAATCCAATTGTATTTTTTGGATCCATTCACGTCCCAATAATGGTGGTCCTCCATCTCGTAGTATATACATATATAGTTTCTGTGTTTCCTTGCCGTTATATTTAACTGGCACCCTTATTTTTCCTCTGGGGTAGACCTTTTGCCCCGTGTATGTCTTCAATACAATGGACGTGTCCTTTAAGGGTATGTGTGAGAATAGCCGCTCATAGTCTCGTCGATTCATGACAGTTAGGGCTGATCCTGTGTCCAATTCCATCTTTACTGGGGACCCTGCTATCGTGAGGGTGACCCAAATGGTTCGGTGATCCTCCTTTGCGATCACGTTGTGTAACTTTAGACAACTTAGTCTCCTGCTCCCGGAGTCCTTATCACTCTCCTGATCTTTCGAACTACTGTCTGTCAGTTTCTTTACTTTCCTGTACTGTTCCTTAGTAGTTCTTGTCATGTAGGTTTTCTTTCCCGACCTGCAGACTCTTGCTATATGTCCCATTTTTCCGCATTGCCTGCATACTTTGTCCTTAAACCAGCAGTCCTTCTGCTCATGGGTTGTTCTGCCACAGCGATAGCACTTTTCTGCTCCATACGCCATTTCGTTAGCGCTGTATTCTTGTGGTTTCTGTTGTATTTCCGCAGCTCCCCGTGCTGCTGCTTCATAGGATACTGCCACGCTGAAAGCCTGTTCTAGCGTCAGGTCCTTTTTTGAAAGTAGTCGTTTCTGGGTTCCTTCACTCTGGAGCCCGCAGACAAACTTATCCCGTAAGGTGTCTGCCAGTCCTGCTCCGAACTGGCAGTGCTTTGATAACTTGCGTAGTTCCGTAAGATAGTCAGCATTGCTCTCATCTTTGTGCTGGTTTCTTTTATGGAACTTGAATCTTTCTGCTATCAGCAGCGATGTAGGGTTTAGGTGTTCCTGTAAGATATTAACAATCTCCTCAAAACTTTTCTCCATTGGTTTAGCTGGGGTAGTTAAATTCCGCAATAGGCTGTACGTACTCGCGCCCATCAAATTCAATAATACCGATGCCCTCTTTCCATCGGCCACCTCATTTGCCTTGCAGTACACTTCAATTCTTTCCACATACGTGGGCCAGTCTTCTACCTCGTTGTCGAAAGCAGTGATACTGCCACTTTTCGGCATCTTGGGTGATTTAAAATGGCGCCTCCCGCGCTTTTTCTTCTTCCCCAATGGAATAAAATGGCGCCTCCCGTGCTTTTCCTTCTTCCCCAACAGGATAAAATGGCGTCTCCCGTGCTTTTCGGCATCGGCAGCGGGTGGAGGTGGAGCAGCGCGGCAGAGCGACTACAAGAGGCCCCAGAGGCTCAGGTAGGCCTCAGTGCGGCATCGGCAGCGGGTGGAGGCCGAGCAGCGTGGCAGAGCGACTACAAGAGGCCCCAGAGGCTCAGGTAGGCCTCAGTGCGGCATCGGCAGCGAGTGGAGGCGGAGCAGCGCGGCAGAGCGACTACAAGAGGCCCCAGAGGCTCAAGTAGGCCTCAGTGCGGCATCAGCAGTGGCTGGAGGCGGAGCAGCACGGAAGAGCGACTACAAGAGGCCCCAGAGGCTCAGGTAGGCCTCAGTGTGGCATCGGCAGCAGGTGGAGGCAGAGCAGCGCGGCAGAGTGACTACAAGAGGCCCCAGAGGCTCAGGTAGGCCTCAGTGCGGCATCGGCAGCAGCTGGAGGCGGAGCAGCACGGCAGAGCGACTACAAGAGGCCCCAGAGGCTCAGGTAGGCGTACCAATCTCCAATCTCAGGCAAGGAGAGAGGTAAAAAGTATTCAAGGTGTGACGTCACCACAAAACAGGTAGGTGATTGGTTGGAGTATTTCTCTCGTTTTAAAACTTTAAGTCTGTGGTTTGTAGTTTTTAAGGTTGCTGTGGTGTACCAAGGCCTTTCTGGTGCAGAGTGACTGTTGGTAAACCATTTAACTGGTGTAAATAGAGGGATTGATTTAATTTAAATCCAATTAATTAAAGGGGATACTAGCATCTAAAATCGGGCAGAGGGTGTCCATAACTAACAATAAAAAATTTAATTAATTACATAGAATGGAGCAGGTGATGTGTTACTGTTGCGAGATGTGGGAGCCGGTGAACCCCATTGAGGCTCACGGTGATTACGTCTGTGACAAGTGTCTGCTGCTACAGGAACTCCAGCTCCGTGTTGATGAACTGGAGTCTGAGCTTCAGACACTGCGACAAATCAGGGAGGGGGAGAAGTACCTGGACTCTGTGTATCAGGAGGTGGTCACACCTATGAAGTTAAGTAATTCAGATGTAGCCCATGGTCAGGGACAGGACGGTGTGACTACGAGTGAGGCAGGTACGGGGATCCAGGAGGTAGAGCTGGAGAAGCCGCAGCCCTTGCTCTTGACCAACAGGTTCGAGGTTCTTACTCCCTGTGGGGACAGGAGCAGGGACTGCAGGGAGGATGAGCAACCTGGCCACAGCACTGTGGAATGGGGGGCCATTCAAGAGGGGGGAGTAAATAGAAATGTTGTAGTGGTAGGGGATAGTATTATTAGGGGGATAGATAGAGTTCTCTGCAGCCGAGAGCGAGAGTCCCGAAGGCTGTGTTGCCTACCCAGTGCCAGGGTTAAGGACATCTCCTCTGGGCTGGAAAGAAACTTGCAGTGGGAGGGGGTGGATCCAGTTGTCGTGGTCCATGTTGGTACAAATGACGTAGATAGGACTAGGAAGCCGGTTCTGTTAAAGGAGTATGAGCAGCTAGGGGTCAAATTAAAAAACAGAACCTCAAGGGTAATAATCTCTAGATTATTACCTGAGCCATGAGCGAATTTGGCTAGGCAAATAAAATTAGAGAGTTAAATGCGTGGCTCAAAGACTGGTGTGGGAGAAATGAGTTTTGCTTCCTGGGACACTGGCACCAGTACTGGGGCAGAAGGGAGCTGTTCCATTGGGACGGGCTTCACTTGGCCAGTGCTGGGACTAGAGTCCTGGTGGATCATATAACTAGGGCTGTAGAGAGGGCTTTAAACTAACTAGTGGGGGGGAGGTTCCTAGAGAGCAAATAATAAAAATGACAACAGAGAAGGTCATAGACTTAGGTAGCAGTGGGGAAATTAAAAACCAGAGCGTGTCAGGAAGGGGCAGAAGGTATGGAGTAAAAGGTAAAGTAATAAAAAGGGCAATAGCAGGAACTAAGTGTCACAAAACATATTTGAAAGTTCTCTATCTGAATGCACGTAGCATTCTTAACAAAATAGACGAGTTAATGGCACAAATAACTACATATGGGTATGATCTTGTGGCCATTACAGAAACATGGGTGCAGGGTGACAATGCCTGGGAAATAAACATACCAGGTTATTTAACGATCAGGAAGGACAGGCAGGAAGGAAGGGGAGGTGGGGTGGCTATGTTAATAAAGGAAGGAATCACTGTAATACAGAGAAATGATATTGGGTCAAAAGATCAGGATAATGAAACAGTTTGGGTGGAGGTAAGGAATAATAAGGGGAAAAAAACACTAGTGGGCGTAGTCTATAGGCCTCCGAACAGTTGCAACTCTGTTGGACGGAGTATCAATCAGGAAATAGTTGAGGCTTGTAATAAGGGAGCATCTATAATTATGGGGGATTTTAACTATCATATTAATTGGACAAATCAAATTGGGCAGGGCTGCCTTGAGGATGAGTTCATTGAGTGTATTAGGGATGGGTTTCTTGAGCAGTATGTAACTGAACCGACCAGGGGGCAAGCAACCTTAGATCTGGTCCTGTGTAACGAGACAGGATTAATTAAAAATGTCCTAGTAAAGGATCCCCTTGGAATGAGTGACCATAACATGGTTGAATTCCATATTCAATTAGAGGGCGAGAAGGTTGGATCTCAAACAAGCGTGCTAAGCTTGAATAAAGGAGACTATGAGGGTATGAGAGCGGAATTGAGTAGAGTGGATTGGGAAAATAGTTTAAAGGGTAAGATGATACATGATCAGTGGTGTACATTTAAGGAGTTATTTTACAACTTCCAAAAAATATATATTCCACTGAGAAGAAAAGGGTGGAAAAGAAAAGACAGCCATCCGTGGCTAAGTAAAGAAATTAAGGATAGTATTCGACTAAAAACAAGGGCATATAAGGTAGCCAAATCTAGTGGGAGGATAGAGGATTGGGAAAACTTTAAAAGACAGCAAAAAATAACTAAAAGATTGATTAAGAAAGGGAAGAAAGATTATGAAAGTAAATTAGCAAAAAATATAAAAACAGATAGTAAGAGTTTTTATAGTTATATAAAAAGAAAAAGGGTGGCTAAAGTAAATGTTGGTCCCTTAGAGAGTGAGAGCGGGAAATTAATGGTGGGAAATATGGAGATGGCAAAAACACTGAATGAATATTTTGTATCAGTCTTTACAGTAGAAGACACTAAGAATATCCCAACACTGGACAAACAGGGGGCTATAGGGGGGGAGGAGCTAAACACGATCAAAATCACTAAGGAAGTGGTACTCGGTAAAATAATGGGACTCAAGGCGGATAAATCGCCTGGACCTGATGGCTTACATCCTAGGGTCTTGAGGGAAGTGGCGGTAGGGATTGTGGATGCATTGGTAATAATTTTCCAAAACTCCCTGGACTCAGCAAAGGTCCCGGCAGACTGGAAAACTGCTAATGTAACGCCCTTATTTAAAAAGGGCAGTCGACAGAAGGCTGGAAACTATAGACCGGTTAGCCTAACATCTGTGGTAGGTAAAATATTGGATTCCATTATTAAGGAGACAGTAACAGGACATTTGGATAATCATAATTTAATAGGACAAAGTCAGCATGGTTTTATGAAGGGGAAGTCATGTTTGACAAATTTGCTGGAGTTCTTTGAGGAAGTAACATATAGGGTGGATAAAGGGGAACCAGTGGACGCAGTGTATTTAGACTTCCAAAAGGCATTTGATAAGGTGCCACACAAAAGATTATTGCTTAAGATAAAAAATCACGGGATTGGGGGTAATATTCTGGCATGGATAGAGGATAGGCTATCTAACAGAAGGCAGAGAGTTGGGATAAATGGTTCATTCTCAGACTGGCAATCAGTAACTAGTGGTGTTCCACAGGGGTCAGTGCTGGGTCCCCAACTCTTTACAATCTATATTAACGATTTGGAGGAGGGGACCGAGTGTAACATATCAAAGTTTGCAGATGATACTAAGATGGGAGGGAAAGTAGTGAGTGAGGAGGACATAAAAATCCTGCAAGGGGACATAGACAGGCTAAGTAAGTGGGCAGAGATTTGGCAGATGGAATACAATACTGGAAAATGTGAGGTTATGCACTTTGGCAGGACAAATCGTAGAGCAAGTTATTATCTTAATGGTAAGAAACTGGAAAGTACTGAAGTGCAAAGGGATCTGGGGGCCCTGGTGCACGAAACTCAAAAGGTTAGTATGCAGGTGCAGCAAGTGATTAAGAAGGCCAATGGAATGTTGGCTTTCATTGCTAGGGGCATAGAATATAAAAATAGGGAGGTATTGCTTCAGTTGTACAAGGTATTGGTGAGACCGCACCTGGAATACTGCATACAGTTTTGGTGTCCATACTTAAGAAAAGACATACTTGCTCTCGAGTCAGTACAAAGAAGGTTCACTCGGTTAACCCCGGGGATGAGGGGATGGACATATGAGGAGAGGTTGGGTAGATTGGGACTCTACTCATTGGAGTTCAGAAGAATGAGAGGCGATCTTATTGAAACATATAAGATTGTGAAGTGGTTGGATCGGGTGGATGCGGGGAGGATGTTCCCGATGATGGGTGAAACTAGAACTAGGGGGCATAGTCTTAGAATAAGGGGCTGCTCTTTCAAAACTGAGATGAGGAGGAACTACTTCACTCAGAGGGTGGTAGGTCCATGGAATATGCTGCCCCAAAAAGCTGTAGAAGCTACATCATTACATAAATTTAAAACAGAAATAGACAGTTTCCTAGAAGTAAAGGGAATAAAGGGTTATGGGGAGTGGGCAAGAATTTGGACATGAGTCTAGGTTCGGATCGGTCATGGCCCTGTGGGTAGCGGAGTGGGCCCAGGGGCCGTGTAGCCTGATCCTGCTCCTATTTCGTGTGTCTAATTCTGTTAGATTCAGGAGATGGTTCTGTGATAGTAGATTGGTGGTTAGGATCAGATCAGCCATGATCTTATTGAATGGCGGAGCAGGCTCGAGGGGCCGATTGGCCTACTCCTGCTCCTATTTCTTATGTTCTTATGTTCTTATGTTCTTTTCCTTCTTCCCCTTGCTGCCATGCTGCTCCTAGCGTTCTACAGGGTAATGGCGGCAACCCGCGGCTTCGGCGCGTCTCGCTTTCCTTCCCCGTTTATTTTCTCTCCGCTGCCCGGTTCTTGAGCACCGACCGCACCCTGTGCGCTCCACCCTCTCCCTCTCTTGTTTTCTTTTCCCGGCGACGCTGCGCGGCCCGTTTTGTAGAGCCACTCGATCGAGCTTGAGCCCGCCGCAGTCCGGAAGGGTCAGCGCACTACCTGCTACCAGCACGATTTGCTGGAACACCTTAACTGGGGAGCCAAGCACAGCTCTCCACAGTATCTCCCGCAATTCTCCGAACACCGATGAATTCTTTGGCCGGTTGCCCGCGGTCGACGCCCGTTGCTCAGACTACGACCTCCAAGAAACCTCCTCTCAGGCCGAGATCCCCGTGAGATGATGCCACACTGCAGGTGAGTTCGAACTTACTCGTCGCCACTGTAAAGTCCGCGCCTCAATAATACACGGACTTCGGGAGAGCAGTTTAACAGGTACTTTACTGAACTGGAGGGCAACGCCAGACTGAAATACAGAAGCCTGCTAGGGCCTTTTATACAGGGGTGGTCACTGCCAGTACTGCAGTCTAAAACCAGTTCTTCCCTTAAAGGTACATACACAACACTATGAGCTAAATTTGGATTGTGTCACCCGAGCATGTACAGTGTATCAGATTTCCTGGGATGCATCAGTCGTGTTCAGTCAGCTGTACTAATGGAATATTTTTTCATTAGCTTCTTGTAATTTCTGCGTGGTTGTTTTACAAAATTATTTGAATAAATGCTAGAAGACAAATTTCAAACTTTTATTCAGGTAAAATGTATTTATATTTAAAAAACAATGGCTGTGTGTGTGTGAGAGAAAAAACCCCAGAAAGATGACAGGTTACTGATTATACGCCAGGTTTAGCTGTTATTTTGTGTTCTATAAACTTCAGAAAGTGCAATAAGCTGGAGAAGAGAGAAAGACTGGTCTGAGAGAAAGAAAGTGATAGAAAAGGGACAATTTCCATTATTGGTGGACATCGAAAGGTTGTGGGCAGAGTAATCAAGTCCTCAGCGAAAGGTCCAAACCATTTAGATGGTTGGGCCTCATTTGCATCTGATTACCGAGCTGCGAGCACTAAACCAGTGTTCACAGGCAGCTCGCTGATCAATAGGATGGAAAATTTGGTGGCTCCTCCGCCGAACCAAGCTGCAAGTCAGGATTTAAAAGGGGGTGCAATCATGGCGGGCCATGAAAGGACCAGCAGCTGGTCAAAAGACCTTTGTGCGGCCAGGAGGAACATTCCTGCTCTTTCTGTCCCCACAAAACTCATTCTGAAAACATACCAGTGTTGTTTTCGAAGCGGTCTGTAGCGGTCCCTTTGAGGAGTGCTGGTTAGGATGCTCTATGCCTGGTAGCAATGGGTGGACACCTCGGGCTGAATTTTCCACGGTGGTAGCAGGATTTTCAGTGGTGGGTTGGGAGGGAAAGTTTATTTTTTTTTGACAGCGGGTCGGGAACCCACTGTCAATTTGCTCCCACATGCCTTTCCCACAGGCACATCTCTCAGCGTGGAGCCAACCCGACCTGCAGTGGTGGGGGACCCAATTGAAATCATTATGAGGTACTTTACAGGTATTTAAGAGCCTCTTTCCCCCTACTTTTTAAATTTCCCTGCATGGCCACGGGATTCACACAGCTCGGGAACCACGTCTGTCAACCTGAGGCGTGAGTTCTGTAGCCATTGCTCCAGCTGATGACTTGACAGCATGGAAAACAAACCAAAATAAAAGCATGTTGATTACATCAGCTAACAGATTGATGGTGATTCTGTTCTACTTGAAAATCTACTGGTAAATGTTAATTCAGAAATTCCTGAAGGGTAAGCAAGTGCTACACTGGATGGTGAGGAAAATACATTTTTCACTGGCCATTCTCGGCTGTTGGCTTGCAACTCAACAGTAATTGCAGTGAATTGATCTGCACTATAAAACATTACATATACCATTGAAATACATTTTTGTGTTGTTTCTAGTCAGGTTTTCCTCACAGTATACTGTGATTGTCGAGTTACAGATTAAATCAAGTCATCAACCATAACAATTTCATACTCATCACTTATTCCACTGGTTCAATTTGCTTTCAGTCCCTGAAGATGACTAATGTAATTTTTCAGTCTGAGATTTTAGGGTGAATTTCTGCAGAGGTTCTCTCACTTGTCCATTGTTAACTTCAACTGAAGAGCTGCAGAAATCCCAGGAACACATTGTAAGCACCACTTATACTGTTTGTCAGGGATTCCGTAGCTCTTCTGCTGAACTTGCAAAAGATTGTAAATCCAACCCTTTACAATTACATTTAAAATCTGCTTAATTTTATGTATTACCTATATTCACACATCTTTTATTTGTACCAGTTACTGATACAAAAGTCTATGGGGGAAAAATTCAGTTGGTAGCGCCACCCGTTAGCGCCTTAAGAGGGCGCTAAGTGGGGTGCAAACCAACTAGCGCCCGGGTGCGGCACTGCCCACGCCTCCCGCAAAATTCAGCGGGAGGTTAGTGGTGGCGCTAACCGGTAGCGCCCTGCGGTGCTGCGCCGCTGGCGATGATGTCATTGGTGCGTGCAGCGCCCCACTCACACCCCGGCCACGATCTTCGGGAGCGCCCCCTGATTTACCGCCGGACGCTATGTCCGACGGGGTCAGGGGGGCGTACCTGTGGCCGGGGAGGCACAATTTAAAGGCGAGGTGCGGGGCGGCCATTTTTGTTGCTGGCCGCCTGCCAGCACCTGCCTGCGCTCCCATCCCCGGCCTCCTGAACCACCCCCCCTGCGGAGTGCCGGCTGCGCTCCAAGAGCCCGGCACTTCTCTTGGGTGCCGGGCTCTTTTGCCTGCACTCCCGATCCCCGGGGGCCCAGCTGGGCCCCAGGTCGTGCTGCACAAGGCCCCTCCCCTTTAAGTAGGGGAGGAAGGCCTGCAATATCGCGGCGCGAAATGCCGCAGCGTGTGCCGCTGCGGCATGTAGTGCCACGATATTCACTCGCAGCGCCCCAAGAGGGAGGTGGGGCACTTCCAGTAGCACCCTGCTTCCCTCCTGGGGCGCAACCACTCAATTTCTGGCACGGGGGCGCTAATTTTTCTGGGGCGCTACTTTTAGCGCCCCGGCGAAGTTAGCGCCTCAATTGGGGCGCTACTCAATTTTTAGCCCCATAGATTTGTGACTAAAGCACTTTTTAAAATTATGTTCTTGATTGTATTTGTAGATGGAGTTATATTACTTAATGATTTTATTTAAATATTTCTTTGTCACTCATATATAACTTTTATTATATTATTGTGCAGTAAAGATTCTACACCCACTATGTTAGATTGAACTTAAAATTTAATGTGGCCATGGTCCCTTTAAGTATCCTGGCTTAAAATGCATCATGAATGATGTCACCAGCCATTTAATTGGGCTGGGTAATGCGCTGGGTGGGCTTAATAGGCCCCATTAAGGTAAGTTTATTCTGTACAACCAGCTGCGGGGTCAGGACCCGCTACCAACACCAGCTGCTCCGGACCCACCAAGGTAAGGAAAATTCACAAGGGTGTCATCACCCACATCTTCAATGGATAGTCGCAGAGAGGTCCTCTTCCCTTCTGATGGGTGGAAGATTTATCCCCAGGAGACAAAAAGAGCCAGGCTCCAAATTGCAGAGGAGGTGAACAGCAGGCATGTGGTGA
Organism: Somniosus microcephalus; assembly: GCF_052327205.1. Taxonomy (NCBI): domain Eukaryota; kingdom Metazoa; phylum Chordata; class Chondrichthyes; order Squaliformes; family Somniosidae; genus Somniosus; species Somniosus microcephalus. The sequence goes on along the minus strand of NC_140989.1, from coordinate 296,167,208 downwards.
GGAGGGCCTGGGTGCAGTGCTGGAAATGCTTCAGTGATCTCATTAGATCAGGAAAAGGTGCTGTAGGGGGTGGCGGGTGTGGCACGTGCGCCCAGTCAGTTATGCCCCTGACTGTTTGTGAGCGGTTCGAATCGCTCCCATGCCCCTGGGTTCTAGACACCGGACTTAGGTACAGGCAGCAATACAGAAAACTCGAGTAGACAGGTGGTTCGGACGCGGGACGGGGAAAGAGCGGTGGCCACGAGGGCGAGGGGCCCGAGAAGCAGCACCAGCACACCAACCAACGAACTCTACGGACCTCCTCCGAACGAACTAACTAACTGCCCCAACTCAATGCTACCCGGGGCCTTCAATTATACCTTCATCGAACACCCTTATCTTCACGCCAAATCAGGTTAGTTCTTTGTCTTAAACTTGGCAGGCTAGTTTAAAATAATGGTAACAATTCATACTAACGGGTTTTAGATGGCCGGTAATCGCATCTACCGGCCTGATAATTGACTTGTATTGTCCTGAAAATTCCTTGATGGGCTTGTCCAACCTCGATGGCTGTGTTAATCTGTTTCCGATAATGTATGCAGACTGTTCAATGGCCTTAACTATAGGCCTAAACTGCAATTAGATCCATCTCCAATTCAGTCTAATGCATAATTGTGTTCCAAAACACAAAGGGGGAGAAATTCGGTGGAGCTGCAAACGGGGCGCCAAGCTCGCCTGGGCGCCGGAATTAGCGCAGTGATCGGAGCAGTTGCGACTGCTGGAAATTCAGCTTGAACGCCCCAAGAGGGACACGGGGTGAGGCGCAAGGCGCTCCGCTTCCCTCTTAGGGCGCTGAAACTGAATATCGCAGCGCAACGTGCCGCAGCGCCACACGCTGCGGCACGGCGCGCTGCGGTACTGCAGGCCTTCCTCCCATTCTTAAGGGGGAGGGGCCTGCACCAGCGCGATCAGAGATCGCGAGTGCCGGCAAAAGAGCCCGGCACCGAGGAGAAGTGCTGGGCTCTCGGAAAACAGCCGGCACTGCCGCGGGGGGAGATCAGGAGGCCGGGGACGGAGGTGCTGGCAGGTGGCCACCGAAAAAAATGGCCGCCCCGCACCACCACCTTAATTTGCGCCACTGCCGTCACAGGTAGGCCCCGTGAACCGGGCGCGATTTGTGAACGGCGCTACAGAGGCGGGCGCTACCAAATATCGAGATCGGGGCGGTAGTGGGGCGCTGCGCACACCGATGACGTCATCGGTGGCGGCGCAGTGCAACAGGCTAACGCCGCCATTAGCGCCCCAGCTAAATATCGCGGGAGGCATGGCCAGTGGCGCTAAAGCCACTGAGTGCACTCTTTAGGCGTTAGCTGGTGGCGCAGCCCACCGAACTTCTAGGCCAAAGTTTCTCTTCACAGAAAGCCTGCAGCCTTAGTTTCGATTTCTCCCAAGCTGTCTGCGCTGCAGAATCCATTTTGGAATCCCACAGGCTTTCTGCCACGAGGCACGGACGCCATCTTGGGTACCCTATTCAATTTAAAAATGTCCATGCAGGGTCCCTTTTATTAATAATAACCTTCGGGGAGATGCAGAAATTTTGCAAATCTTACAGTGCGTGCAAAGCTACACTCAACTTCATCTTGCTGTGCCTGTCACCACATCCCCATCATTCTGCCTTCCCAAGTCTACTCCTGCACATCATTACTCACACCAACATACCTTATACCTCCACACATCCCCATCTGACTAACCACCCTTCATCCTCACCCTCACCCTCACCCTCACCCGCATCCTAATGCAATCATACCAACTAACAACACACAAGGAGGCAATTTGGCATTGCCACCCCACTCCATCATAGCCTTCCTCTAAAGATGTAACCCACACATTCCTTACACTCATTCCATCACTCTCACTCAAACTTCTCTTCTTTCCCCCCTTGCAGGAGAAGAGTCACTCATATGGGGACTGATGTCAGCAGCCAGTGAATATTCATCATGTGCTTAATGGTATCATTACCCATTCTTGATATGACATTTTAAAATCATCTCTTTACTTTCCCACAGGCCCATCAAGAGCCCCCCCCAACCACTGTCCAGGAGGAAGAGGAAGATGACTCCTCGGAGGAGCCTGCAATCTCTGAGGGTGCACTGTCACCAGACATAAGCACACCCAGCACCAGCTCAGATACGTACACCTCGGTGGGTGCCACGCGAGATAGAGTAGTGTTGTCACCTGGTGTCTCACAACTCACAAGTGAGCAAGAGCAGATGGTGGAGACAGGAACAGCAATGGAGACTCCTTGCCAGAGGGTGCAGGATGCTCCCAGCTCTGCTCAGCTGCATGCAGACACTGAGCCTCGGGGGCCATCCAGAAAGAGGGCAATTCTGGAGGTGCAGGAAGATGTGCAGGGGGCTCTGACAGGTTTTGCGACCGCAATGTCTAAAAATGTGCAGAGAATGGAGGAGTCAATCTCCAACATGAGCACCACCATGTCGCAGGCGATGGCGACTGTAGGCTCCTCCATGGAAAGGATGGCCACCTGCATGGAGCAGCTAATGTGCCACTCACATGAGCACATGTTATCTATGGAGAATAGATGGCAGAGGATCATAGTCCTCCACTCGAGGAGGGATGTAAATGTATACTTGGGTCCTCATGGCTCCACTGCTGTGCAGCAAGGTGCCCTTCAGCACTTAGCTAGCAGGGAAGTGTGGGTGGCCCATGAGAGCGATGACAGTGAGAGGGGGCATGGAAGTGGGGGCTCCTCTCAAAGCACTCACACTTCTCTCCCGTTGCCTCCCCCTCAGTCAGAGCCCCAGATGTCTCCTCGGATCACGATGGCCGAGTCTGCCCCTGCACAGTCACAGGAGGAGCAGACTTTGTTGGGGCCATCACAGGTTCCAAAACCCAGAGGACATCCGCCAAGAGTGTCAAAGCAGTCGCAGCAGGGAAGTGAGCAGGCTGCCTCTACCTCAGCTGAAGCCACAAGGGTTGCACCTCATAGAAGCACGCGTAAGAGAAAGATGACACACAAGTAGATGCACAAGTATAAGCACTTGGGTGTTTTAGTACTGTTTGTGTTAATCTTCCGTCACTCTGATGTCACAAATAAAACTATTTATTTTCACCACTTTCCGATCATGGCCAATTTTGACTGCAACTTTGGAAGTGGCTTCGTGAGTTGGAGTGAATGGTGAGACATAATGTTACCTCCAGCAATGGGGGTCAGCGTGAAAGGGATGACTTGGTCATTGCAGGGATGCTTTATGGTGTTGCTGTGGAGTGGTGGGAACCAGGCGTAGCATGTGGCAGCCATATGGGTGTAATTCATGAAGTTAAGTAAATCTGGCCATGACGAGCCCATCCCTGGCCTCCCGGGCAGCAATATGTTCGGGTGCTGGTGGGATCTGGACCACAGGTTCCTCCTGCTCCTCCTCCTCGTCTTCCAGCTGATACTCCTCCTCCTCCTCCTCCTCTGAAGAGTCTGTGTGCTCAGTGCCTTGCTCCTCATGCAGCGCTAATCCTTGCTGCTCTGCTGTGTTGTGCAGGGCGCAGCAGACCACGATGATTCTGGATACCCAGGCTGGTGCATACTGAAGGGCTCCTCCAGACCTGTCAAAGCATCTGAAGCGCATTTTCAGCATGCCTATTGTTTGCTCAATGACACATCTGGTGGACATGTGGCTTTCATTATATCTCTCCTCGGCTTCGGTGCTTGGCCTCCTCAAGGATGTCATTAGCCACGTCTTCAGTGGATAGCCCTTGTCTCCAAGCAGCCAGCCGGAAAGTCTGTTTGGAGGTGCGAAGAGACTGGTGAAGGATGAAAGAGTCATGGCAGCTGCCAGGGAATTTGGCACACACGTGCATGATGATCTTTTTATGGTTGCAGATGAGCTGCACATTGAGGGAATGGAAGCCCTTGCGGTTGACAAACACTCCTGGGTGATGTGGGGGTGCCTTGATGGGCACATTTGCATAATAACACCCTGCACCTGTAGAAAGGCAGCCAGAGCAGTAAAGCCGAGCGCTCGCTCAGTAACACTGGCGTCATCAGTGGCAAAGTTGATATAATTGGCCAACTTGTCAAACAGGGCATTGGTGACCTGTGTGATGCATCTGTGGGCGGCCAAATGCGAGATGCCACAAACGTCTGCTGCAGATCCCTGAAAGGAGCCTGAGGCGAAGAGGTTCAGTGTGCTGGTGACTTTGACGGCCACTGGTAAGGCGTGTCCACCCACTCCTCTGGGCTGCAGGTCTTGCTCCAGCAAGCTGCAAATGTCTGCAACGACCTGGCATGATTGCCTGAGCCTCCTTTGGCACTGCTGCTCAGTCATGTTGAGGAAGCTCATCCTCTGCCTGTATACTCTGTGTTGGGGGTATCGCCTCCGGCGCAGTGCAGCCCTGCGCTGATGCCCTCTGTCCTGTGGAACATCAGGTCGGTGAGGAGAAGGTTGGTGGTATTGTTGGTGCTGCTGGTGTGCCTGGTGCTGCTGGTGTTGGGGCTGATCGTGGTCCAATTTTGAGGACCAAGGTGAGACAGTATAAACGGCACCCAGGCTGATGTAATAGAAGGCAGGTCAAGTAGAGATGAGAGAAGCAATCTGTTAGTGGTGTGATAGGTTGTACCAATGAGGTGACAGTGGTTCCCGAATTTGCTGAAAACACTTGCCACCTCTAGAAAGTTAAATCTGTGCTGACAATGCACTCAGCAACAGCAGCTGCCTTAGGAAACTAACCAGGTGGGAGTAGTTATTGAGCTTTCCATGCCGTGCAGTAATGAATTCCATCAATGGCCACTCAACTTCCACCTCAAGTTCACAGAAGTGGTTCCTGAGCTGCGTGATTCCCGTGCTCATGCAGTGAAATTGGAAAGGTAGGGTATAAAGATGGTTGAGGGTTTGACAACTACCCAATAATGATCTAAATTAGGTCGGCCGCCTCTGCCGTTCGGGTCGCGGCTGCGCTGGCAAATGTGCCCATCGTGGTTCCCAACCCGCTCCGCTTTATTTCAACTTTAACTCTCAACCCGCCTCCACGGCAGTGGGAAATTTCAGGCTACAGTGTCTTCCTGTAAGGGGTTTTAGATCGCAGAGGTTTCTCTCTCTAGAGGCCTCTCTCTCTTGCACAGTAAAACCGTGAGTGGTTTGACCCACTCGCCCCTTAGATTCTATACTCTGGACTTTGGGGCAGGAACTACAATGTAGAGAAAACTCTTATAGACCAAGTTTGATGAAACAAAATGGAATTTTATTGCATAATGTAAAACAAATCAAAATGCAAGCAAATAAGAGGGTACATGGGAGGGAAAAACACAAACAAATCATAATGACACAGTGCTAAGGCAAATACAGGCATATTATACACTACAAAGATCATCATGAAATGGGGAAATACACGGAACATCGAGGGACAACAACTCATGGTAATTATACCCTTAAATGTCCACCCCCTTAAACCTATCTAGATCTGATTATGAAGGGCCAGAAACATGCTCACCAATCCAACTAGGAAGTGTAAGGTTTTGAAACAGGTCTGCGTTTGATCCTTTCAGGCGTCCGGTCTCCACGTGGTTGGTGGAGCCCCAGCGAGCTGCGCCACACCTCTCTCCTGAGGTGGGGGTCGGGGAAGGCTGGACACCAGCTGGTCTGGATGTCGGCAGGGTCGGGGATCGTCTGCTCGACCCCGGTCAGAGGAGCCTCGGGCTGGCCCCCATCGTTTTTTCTGCAGTTTTTTATTGTCTCTCCTCCTGAGCTGGAGTGGGTTGATGGCCTCCCGTTTCGTCAACGGCCCGGGGTTGGTCGATGATCTCCCGATGTTTTACCCCGGGGCGGGACGCCGGCTCGAACTGTTTTCTTCTCCTTCTTCTAGCGATGATGCCACCGATACGATGGTAGCACCACGATGCCCCCTTTTCTTTCTACCCCTGGGTTCTCAGATATACTTCTCATCAGAAGCCCTTATCTCGTGCCAAATCAGGTTAGTCTTTTGTTTTAATTTTGGCGGGCTGGGAGCACAACGGGGTAGTTATTATATTTTAAACTGTTCTTGGATGGCCGGTAACGGGCCATCTCTGGTCTGGAATGACCTTCATTGTTTTTAATGTCCTGGTGATGCCCTTAATGGGTCCTTGATGCTCTTCTCATGAATATGAAACTGTTCCCTTTTGTCTGGGTAAACATTTAGATGGCCTTTATCTACAGGCTGATCTTGACTGGATCTGCATCCAATCTATATGTATAAGTGGGTGTCTGGTTTCGTTCTCTCAGAAATGGCTTCCAGAACTTACTGTGGGCTGAATCCACAAAGCTGTCTGAGGACTGCAGGAACCATTTTAACGTGTCCCAATAAGTTGGTCACGGGGTCTGGTGGCCATTTTGAATGCCCCTTTTTCCTAGGCTTCTTTTAAAACAGTCTTTAAAATTATGGCCTCTTCTGCCATTTGACCCTTTATATTATAAAGTTCAATTTTGCGAATCCTACACTCCCCCCTGATACTGTAACTTGCTTGAAGTATCATAATTCTGGGTTAGCAAAATTTTCTGACTTTCCATAATCAAACCATCCCCAGTATTTACCTATCTATGACCCCACGACACATGCATTTCTCATTTCAGAAAAACGTAGTGTACATTAAGCATCTATAGATGGCAATACTTCAGATGTGAAATTTGACATACTCACTTCCAGGCGTGGAGGGGGGCCTAATACCCCTACATCACCTGGTGCATACACACTATCTTTTAATAATAACACACATTTAATAAACTTCAAGAATAAAAATAAAATACACACACACAAAAAAAAAATCAAATGCACATGAATACATATCAAAATAATACAGAGGAGGGAGGGAAAACTTTAACTTTATACAGAGCAGCAAAAATCTAAACGGGTGTCTCTTCTTCTACCCGCACATAATGCTCCCTCCATTCCCCTCTGTTCTCATACTTTTGCGAATGTTTGACCTTTTTACAGTGTACAAACAGTGAATAAACTACAATGATAACCTGGCACACTACAAGAATGTGGGAGGCTATCCTAATCCAAGAAGGGACTTCTATATTAGTGAACAGGTCCCACCACGGTGGGGTCACTATATCCAATATGTCTGCCCCTATCTCTAAAGTCTTCTGCTCCAGTGTATAGAAATGTTTCTGTGAAACAACAACGGCTTTTAATATCTTGGTGAGGTGTTCAGGGAGAGGGGGAATGATATATCCAAAATGAGCAACGAATCGCTGCAGATCGGTGAAATCCTCTTTAACAGTGCTGTGAACAGTGGAAGGTTCAGGAATGGGGACAATTCACTCTTGGGCCACTTGAACTTCTGCCCTGGGCTTGAAACAGAAGCTGCTGTCACTAACTGGACACCAACTGTGCTGTCCATGTTGGTAGTAGGGCGCTGCAGTGGTGACACAGTATGTCCCACCTCCTATATATGCAACCTGCAGGGGCACATGGCCTTGTGCCATTGCCTCCATGGTGCAATTTATAGGCTCCGCGCCAGCAGTTCTGAACCCGCACTGTGGTTTTGAATGGGCATTCAAGTGCTGGGGACACAGGATGATGTGTGCTCCCCAGCTCCGGCACCCTGAGAGGTCAGTACCCATCATTGCATGCTCCCATCGAATGATGTAAGGTGGGACCCCTGTGTAGCGAATGTGCGCACCCCCCTGAATGACTCCAATGTTCTCCACCCTGTATACCGGTGCGGGTTTAGCTGTCATTCCCATCACCGGCATTCTTACCACTATACCCATAATGGTGTGATTAGACCGTCCACAGTCCACTGGGACTGGGTAGGCTTCTGAAGCTAGTCTGAGCTGGCACGGACTCAATGCATTCTCAAAAGGGTGGAGGACTGTGAGGTGCTTGTTGCTGATCCAGGAGGGGACTAAACCTTGTTTCAAATCCTCCAAGTTACTGCGGCCCTCGCCCAGTAACCACGCCCCGTATAGCACACAAGCTTCATTCTGCGCAGCCTGATCGGACGCATTCCGATCCTCCCTGATGAGAGCATTTATCGTTCTGGCGTGTTTCTCCAGCTCAGCTATAATTTCTTTTAAGTGTAGTGTCATGGCCTGGTCCTCATGTAACTCAGAACCCACTATCTTGTTCTCGTCAGTCAGTATCTTTCTTAACTGTGTTTTCAAACCATTGATCTGGGTTTGCAGCTCCACATTATCCAGTGTGTTGATGACGGAAGTTCCTGTATTAAAAGCTGTGAAAATATTATTTACTGCACCCCTTCTTTGCCTCCCTGTCCTGTCCAAGACCTCATGTGGTGTGGTGTACAATTCGGCTCTGTCGACATCGGCAAAGTTGAATTCGTAAAACTGTTTAAACATGTTTGTTAACAGGGCCTGGAGCAATTGTTCCGTTTCCTTGGGGCACCACTCGGGCAAGCGCACCTCGGTGAGGTTTAAAATCACCGAAGCCACCACGTAGTGTACCCCTTGGTACAGTACCTGACCTGTGGGTACTAATACCAATCCGTTCCCGGGTCCCTTGGTAGCGGTGGGGCACCCTTTCTTGCGGGCTTTGGCTACCGGAATCGTGGGCAGGGGCTTGCGGGGGTGGGTGATGAGCTCAGTGGCGTTTACTGGGATCTGAGAGTATGGGACTCCGCACACCCGTGTGCTGACGTCCCACCTCATTACTCTCCCAGCATCTTGCCACTGCCTTTGGAAAAAGATGGAGACGCCTGTGGGGCAAGCGCATTCTGAACCCCACATACAGATGTAGATCCCCTCATCTGGTTCCCACCATTTGTCCCAACAGACACTCAACACCCCATGAGTCCCCATAATAGTCCGATGGGTGTTGTTACCCAACCTCTCCCACTCGACTGTGGAGTTCTTCATGGTGCTGCTCAACTTGCGCAGCCACCACCAGCGATTCAAAGGTACATGTCCCTTGCAGACCAGGCAAATCTTCTTCCCGACGGTGACGCTGACTCTGGGTGCTATGACCCGCACCCTGGGGCACATCAGAGATGTCTCTCTGTATGCAAACCCCGTTTGGCTGGAGTATTCAGTAGAGTTCGACCCCAGCCAGCCTGGCCATCTTCCTTCATGGAAGTAGGCAGCAGTCTCTTCAGCGTCCCGCGGGCCGGTTCCGTCGATCGCGATGGGGCCTCTATTGCCAGAGCACCCATACACTGTGGAGTCCTTAGTGCGGCCCCGATAGGCCACACTGTACCCGATCATCATGGCCACGACAAGGATCCTGCTCATCTTTCTCTTGGTTCCTGCAACAAATTAAACAATGCCGCCAGGCTCCCGAGAGATTCTGGCTTAGGTGAAGGCATGATCGGGTCTTTTGACCTCGATCCAAAACAACACACATACTGGGCAGATTCCAAAACTACTTAACACTAATCACTTTAATATTTACACAACTTAAACTTAAAACTTAAACTTATGTACAGCGCCGCCCGTCCCCGGGCGGCTTGCCTCATCCCTGATTGGACTGCAGCTTGCCGCTCCCTGTGGTGGGGCTGCAGTGACCTGCGGCTTGGGTTCCTCGCAGCCTTTTGCTGTCAACTGGGGACTGCATTCTGCCAGGGGTTTCCCAAGTCTGCGTTTTCTGGAGATGGGGGAATCGGGCCAGGGCTTCCTTGGCTGGGGCGCCCGAGGCGACCTGCGAGGGGTTCCCGTATCGAGTGGACCTTTGGGTGGGACCTTGGCTCTCACAGCCCGTGGCTCCTCCACGACTGCCGGCTTCGGCTCCCTTCCCTCAGGCTCCACCCCTTTGGGATTTGGGTCTGTGGCAGACAACTCCTCCTCACCTGTCCCTACAGGTGGAGGATCTCCGCCCCCAATTTCTACCTCCCCAAACTTGAGTTGAGGGCGGGATCTCCGTCCTTCTACTCCACCTCCTCCAGAATCGTATCAAGGGCGTGGCCCAGCTGTTCGGGCTCCTCGGCTCCGATAGCGTTCGGATCAGGGGGAGGGCCTTGATCTTCGGGCTCCTCCTCGTCCGAGTCCCAGGCCATAGGGGAAACCTCCCCCCCAGGTGGGCGGGACAGCTTCTCCTTCCAAGCAGGCTACAACGCCAGCTTGTGTGGTCTGTGGCTCATCGCATGCCTCAGGCTGAGGATCTTTACCCTCAGACCTGGCTTCGGTTGCTGGTACTCTTGCACCTGGCTTAAACAGTTTGCACTGATTGATGTGAAACCATTTAGTGCGCCAGGGCAACTTCACTGCATATACCATGGGGCTGGCCTTGTCTACAATGCTGTAGGGCCCCATGTACAGTGGTTCTAAACTCCCTACTCGGGCATAGTTTCTCACCATGACCTGATCTCCAACTTCCCACTCATGTGCTTTTCGGGGATCAAGCAGCAATCGGTTGCCCGGATGCTGCCTTCCCATGTTCCCAGCCATTTGCCCATAAATCTGTTTCAGGTGCTCAAAGAGGGTTCGGGCAAACTTGTCCCGATTTACCTCTTGGAGCTGACCCTCAGTGAGCACCGGGTCTAGTACATGGGTGGGGGTTTGCATGACTCTCCCAGTCATTAATTCGTGCGGGGAGTACCCCGTACTTTTAGACTGGCTAGCCCGGATCCCCATGAGGACATGGGGCAAGGCCTCCACCCATTTCTGGGGAGAGTCCCTCATCTCCTTCCTCAGCTTTTCTTTGAGGGTGCGGTTCATGCGTTCCACAACCCCAGATGACTGCGGATTGTGGGCCACGTGCCACTTCCCTTCAATGCCTAAGAGCATGAGGGTGTCCTGCATCACTTGGCCAGTGAAATGAGCCCCTTGGTCAGACTCCACAAATCGTGGTAGTCCCCACCGCGAGAACACCTCCCGGACCAAGATCCTGGCAGTACTAAGTGCCGTGGCTGTTCGGCATGGGAAGGCTTCTACCCACTTGGTGAACACATCCACCAGGACGAGGCAGTACTTAAAACCTCCCTGGGCGGTGGGCAGTGGCCCGATGTAGTCGATCTGTATCGACTGCCATGGTCCCTCTACTCTCCTGATGTGTCCCAAAGGCACCTTCCTTTTCTGGGTGTCTGGGTTGTTTGCAGCGCACACTAGGCAATTGGCGCAGAACTCGCGGACATCGTCCCGAAGTCCCAGCCACCACCCCGCCTGTTCCACCCGTTGCCAGGTGACCTCAGGCCCGGGGTGTCCTGCTCCTGGACCCTCATGGGCCAGTTGAAGGAATTCCCTCCGGTGCTGCTGCGGCACAACCCACTGTTCCTCTCGGAACAGCATGCCTTCCTTGATGGAGAGGGCTGCTGTACCGTATGGACCCTCTACTTCCTTGCCCTCAGTGATGGCATTGAGGACTGTTTTTAGGGCGGGATCTAGGGTTTGGACAGTCTTGAGGTCTGGGGGCAGTGTTACCCCTGTGGTTCCCTGAGTCCCATCCCTGCCTCGGATTACTGCCACGGGTTTGGACCCATAGGGATCCCAGAAAGTGCCGGTGCGGGCACCCTCCCTGGCTAGTGTATCCGCTTGCTGATTACCCTCACCGCGGGGCTCCGTGGAGGAATGGGCCTTTACCATGTGGATAAAGACTTCCCCTTTCTCTCCCACTGCAGCTAAGATCTTTTCTAACAGGGGCTCTACGGTAAAGGGTCGCCCGTCCGCAGAGGTATATCCGCGGCGGGACCAGATGGCTAGGTACTCCGTACACGAGTTGCATGTGAACATGCTGTCCGAGCAAATCGTGTATGGGGTGGGGAAGATCTCGGGGTGTGTAACGACGTACACCACCGCAGACAGTTCAGCCTGCTGGGCGCTCATAGTGCTGGGGAGCTTAATCGCCAGGGCAATGTTTGCCACGGGGTCATAAACTCCACACCCTGTGAGTCGTTCGCCAGCGGATACCGTGCTGGAACCGTCTACGTAGATCTCGCGGCCCGTGGGATGTATCCCAGCTCGTAAACCTACGTCCACCTCCCATACCCCTTCTACGGAACACCGATGGGCTGTTCCGGGATATACCATGTTAGCCGCGAGCTTGGGCTCGCAGAGACCCTTTACCTTCATCTCCATCTGTGAAAGGAGGAGGGTCCAGCGTGCAATGCGGGCACTGCTTACTGTCCCATCCTTAATCCTTCCATCTAGAAGCATTCGGGTGGGTGTGTGATGGGTGAGGAGAGTGATGGGAGAGGTGCCTGTGAAGATCAGAGACCTTTTCACAGCCCAATGCGTGGCCAGAAGGTGCCGCTCGCAATTAGAAAAACTCCTTTCCACATCAGTGAGCACCCTGGAGGAATAGACCACTGGCCTCAGCTTGCCGTGTCACTCTTGAAGCAGTACAGTGCTCAAGCTATCCCCGCTAGCCGCTACCTTCAGGAAAAACTCCTCTCCCCCATCTATAGCCCCCAGGGCTGGCGCGGTCTGCAAGTCTCTCTTGAGTTTCTCAAATGCTGCCTGGCAACCCTCATCCCAGGGCCACTCCACTCCCTTGTGTAGGAGTCGGAGCAGCGGGGCGGCTGTGGCTGCATAGTCTTCAATGAAGTCTCTGCAATACCCGGTCAGTCCCAGAAAGGACCTCACACCTGTGACGGTGGTGGGGATCGGTAGTTCTTGCACCGATTCCCGTCTGGCTTTATCTATGGCTCTTTCGCCGGCACGGATGGTCAGACCCAAGAATTTTACTTCCTGCTGGCCGATCCGTGCCTTCTTCGGGTTCACCTTAAAACCCTTTCTACCTAACAGCTCCAACAACTCGGCCAATAGTGGGCCATGCTCCTCTCTGGAATCCGTGAACAGGAGCAGGTCGTCCACATATTGCAGTAGTTGGTTGGGCTGGCTGAACTCCTTTAAACTCCCTGCCATGCATTGATGGAAAATGCTAGGGCTTTTGTGGAAACCCTGTGGCAAGCAGTTCCAGGTGTACTGTTGCCCTTTAAAGGTAAAGGCAAACTTGTACTGATCCTCCCTCCTTAAAGGGATGGACCAAAACCCATTAGAAATATCCAGCACCGTGAACGTGGTCGCAGAGGCTGGAATGCTTCCTATCAGGTCGGCAACTGCTGCTACCGTCGGCGCGCAGGCTGGGATGTTGCTATTGAGGACTCTGTAGTCCACCGTGGCTCTCCAGGAATCATCCGGCTTCCTCACCGGCCATAACGGAGAGTTTACATGGGTGACTATCGGTCTCAACATGCCCTGCTGCACCAGTGAAGACATTGTTGTCTCCATGTCGGGCTCCGCTTCCCGGGGGAAGTTGTACTGTTTTTGGGGTCGGGCCATGGGGTCTCCGTCTACTCTGACCTCAAACCCGGTGACCCTCCCGCAGTCGTGCTTGTGCATGGCAAACGTAGTCAGATTGTCTGACACGAATGCCTGCAGATCTTGTGGGACGCCTGCGACCATGAGCTCGAGGTCGTAGCCCTCTTTTGGCTTCACGGTACACAGGGTCCCTCTTTCTCCTTTCCCTGGGATGACGACTACCTTGCCCGGCTTTCCCTTACCCGCTCCCCAAAGACAATGATTTCTTAGATCCGTGAGGATCCCGTGTTCTACCAAGAAATCAGACCCAAGGATCCCTTTCCCATTCTCCACTTCCCACTTCATTAGTATACACTTCCACTTGGTGCGGAGTGGTCCTAAATGAACGGAGAGGGGAATGGAAAATGCGCCAGCCTGTTCCTTGCCTGTGAAGCCCGACAGAATATATGGAACCCCGGTGGACAGAGGTGAGGTGGCAGGGTCATCTGCGTGGATCACGGTGCACGGTGCCCTCGTATCCAGCAAATAGGTCCCTTTCACCTCCTCCACTTCCATCTCCATGAGGGGTCGCCTCCATACATCATATTGTAGTGCACACAAGTAAACGGGCTGCGCTGGCTCTAGTCATTTGGGCACAGCGGTCGGGGTTTCGGGATCGACAAGACCAGTGGTGACGGCTATCTTCCCCTGCGCGATCATCAGAGACCGCATTGTCTCTAAAATTGATTCAATCGCAGCGGGATCCATAGCTGCACCAACTCCTTGTGCTGGGGCGGGAGCTACGGCTTGGGTTTGGGCTGGTGCTGGGGCGGTGGTCTGGGCTTGGGCTTGGGCTGCGGGAAATTTTCCCTTATTATCCTTCCACGGATTTCTACAGTCCTTGCGCCAATGTCCATCCTTCTCACACCCGTAGCAATTGAGCTTGGCTTGGGCAGGGCGATTCCCCTCCTGACGCCACTCTTTCTTGCTTGGGGCTGCGGGTTTTGCCTCATGCACCTTTCCCTTCTGGGGAGGTGTTTCCTGACCTCTACAATTCTTATACGCAACGTTGAGCTGGCAGAGCACCGTCTCCTCCGTGACACCGGGACCTTGGGGATCAAACCAAGATCTGGCTAGGGCCTGTATCTGTGGCAAGCTGTTGGTGACCAAGCAACGGAGGCAATGAACCCGCTGTTCGTCGTTCATTGCAACCCGGTCAGGCATGCCCGGACAGCTGCGTCGATACACTGGCCACAGCCTTTCTGCGAAAACCCGTGGGGGTTCTCCAGATAGCTGCACAGTCCCTTCCACACGGTCGAACGGACTACCGTCCACTCCCATTACTTCTAAAACTTCCTCCCTGAGATCCACATACCCTTTCCGTCCCCTCTTACTCTCATCCGAGAGGCACTGAAGGATTGTGCAATCCAGGGAGAAAAGCAACATTTTCGCCTGTTCCTGATCATCACAGTCATTAATGGCTGCTGTCTCCTCTATCTCCCTGAAATGAATCGAGGGATCTCCCTTTACTGTGAGTCGTGCGAGGTGGCTCACCATGGACCTTAATTGCTGGGCAGCGTAGGGCACCACGAGCTGGTTCTGGTGGGGTCCGGCATCGCCATTTGCGGCGTTGGGACCGAACCTCTGGTGCCGAGCAGGACACATGGGTGCCGGTCCCGACTTTGCTACCAGAGGCTGTTCTTCCTCACATTCCACCTCGGCTACCTCCTCTTTTACCACCCCCTGTTTTTCCGGCCAAGCCTCACTGTAACTCGGCGGTGCTGAGGGCTCGGTGGCTGGTGCCATAACTACTTCGGCTGGAATCGGCTGTTTTGATTCCTTTAAAAAGTCCATGTGACTGGCTTTCGGGCTGACGAGACACACCATGCCTTTTGCCTTAACCAGGGCTGTTCTCAGGTCCTATATGGTCTTTTGGCAGGGGCCGTGGTCTGTGCTCTCAAACCCGTGCTCGAGGGCTAGCTTGTAAGCTGCCTTAACCTCCACTACTCTCTCCTCCTGCGCTCTTAGCTGTTGTGCGAGGCGGGCGTTTTTCTCCCGTATCCTCGTTTCATTGATCTTTGCCTCAGTAACCAGGCACTCCAGGTACTCTATCCTAGCCTGATGTTGACTAGCTACCACTTGGCATTCCTGATTCAGCGCGTGAAGCGCTGTGATGAGTTTTTCCCCACCCATGGCCTTTTCCTCTATCTCTGCTGCCTGGGTTGTGATCCTGGCTGCCTGTGCTGCAACGACCCGGTCCAAGATCTGGACTTGCTTCTTGTAACACATCAGCCACACTGCCTTCTCCACTGACTTCTTATGCTCTTTGCTCTCTGTCCACCTGATGCCTGCGTCCACTGGACGCCCATCCAGTAAGAGATCGGAAATCCACTGCTTAGTGAGATTTATCTTGCCAAAGACATAATCTGCTATCCTCTCATCCATTGTATTTCGGCCATTCAAACTTGGATCTAGTACATTGCAATCCTGCTGCCAGAGTCCTGCCGCGGTCGCCATTTTCTGTAAGGGGTTTTAGATCGCAGAGGTTTCTCTCTCTAGAGGCCTCTCTCTCTTGCACAGTAAAACCGTAAGTGGTTCAACCCACTCGCCCCTTAGATTCTGTACTCTGGTCTTTGGGGCAGGAACTACAATGTAGAGAAAACTCTTATAGACCAAGTTTGATGAAACGAAATGGAATTTTATTGCATAATGTAAAACAAATCAAAATGCAAGCAAATAAGAGGGTACATGGGAGGGAAAAACACAAACAAATCATAACGACACAGTACTAACTAAGGCAAATACAGGCATATTATACTCTACAAAGATCATCATGAAATGGGGAAAACACACGGAACATCGAGGGACAACAACTCATGTTAATTATACCCTTAAATGTCCACCCCCTTAAACCTATCTAGATCTGATTATGAAGGGCCAGAAACATGCTCACCAATCCAACTAGGAAGTGTAAGGTTTTGAAACAGGTCTGCGTTTGATCCTTTCAGGCGTCCGGTCTCCAAGTGGTTGGTGGAGCCCCAGCGAGCTGCGCCACACTTCTCTCCTGAGGTGGGGGTCGGGGACGGCTGGACACCGGCTGGTCTGGATGTCGGCGGGGTCGGGGATTGTCTGCTCGACCCCGGTCAGAGGAGCCTCGGGCTGGCCCCCATAGTTTTTTCTGTAGTTTTTTATTGTCTCTCCTCCTGAGCCGGAGTGGGTCGATGGCCTCCCGTTTCGTCAATGGCCCGGGGTTGGTCGATGATCTCCCGATGTTTTACCCTGGGGCGGGACGCCAGCTCGAACCGTCTTCTTCTCCTTCTTCTAGCGATGATGCCACCGATACGATGGTAGCACCATGATGCCCCCTTTTCTTTCTACCCCTGGGTTCCCAGATATACTTCTCATCAGAAGCCCTTATCTCGCACCAAATCAGGTTAGTCTTTTGTTTTAATTTTGGCGGGCTGGGAGCACTACGGGGTAATTATTATATTTTAAACTGTTCTTGGATGGCCGGTAACGGGCCATCTCTGGTCTGGAATGACCTTCAGTGTTTTTAATGTCCTGGTGATGCCCTTAACGGGTCCTTGATGCTCTTCTCATGAATATGTAACTGTTCCCTTTGTCTGGGTAAACATTTAGATGGCCTCTATCTACAGGCCGATCTTGACTGGATCTGCATCCAATCTATTTGTATATAAGTGGGTGTCTGGTTTCGTTCTCTCAGAAACGGCTTCCAGAACTTACTGTGGGCTGAATCCACAAAGCTGTCTGAGGACTGCAGGAATCATTTAAAAGTGTCCCAATAAGTTGGTCACGGGGTCTGGCGGCCATTTTGAATGCCCCTTTTTCCTAGGCTTCTTTTAAAACAGTCTTTAAAATTATGGCCTCTTCTGCCATTCGACCCTTTATAATATAAAGTTCAATTTTGCGAATCCTACATTCCCTCATTCTAAATTGATCTTTTTTTAAAGTACAGGTGAGATGAATTTTGAAAACAATGGGGGAGAAATTCTACCTTAGCGCCTCCAGTTAGTGCCTGGCGGGGGTGCTAACGGGGCACTGAAGCAGTAGCGCCGTGGCGAGACGAATCCGGTGACGCACGCCAAATCTGGCACCCCCGTAGCATCGCCGCTACGAGTTAGCGCCGGGGACTTCAGCAGCAGGAAGATCATGACATTGTGCGCCCGATCTGCAAAATTGATTATCGCCCCCTGCCTTAGCTCCTTGCCCCGACAGCGACAGGGCGAGGAGGCGTGAAGCAGTCGGTAGCCGTCTCCAGTGACGCTACTTAAAGGGATCATGAGTAATGAGTCGCAACTCTCTGGTCAGTGCTTCCTTGTCAGTTTGACATTGTGCAATTATAAATCAGTCATTTAAAGGTTGTTTAGTCTCCGGAGTGTTGTGGCTACTAAAAATTAGTTACATTTATTCTCACAACATATCAAAGGGCTACACCTTGTTACATTAATGGGGGCTGTACTGACAGTCGACCTCGCCCTCCAGGATCTACTGCGGAGGGAGCGCAGGCAGTGAGAATGACAGGAACATGTGGCCAGAGGGAGGAGGAGGGCCATGAGGGCTCTCAACAGGAGGTCTTACCCTCCGAGGGTATTCCAACAGCACTTCTCCTACCTTCAATTAAGTGAGGAGCAGTGTGCAGCAGAACTCGCGCACAAACTTGCCCTCTGGAGAGCTGGCCCCCAAGCTACCCTTTCCCCCTGGCCTTGCTGCAGCCCACCCGGTGCAGATCCCGCTACTATACTATTATGTCCGTGTATGATTGAGACACGGACAGCAGGAGTTGAACAAAACAAGTCTTTACTGAAAGGAGTCAATCGGGAAACTGAAAACACAGAGGCTTACTAGCGCCTTTTATACAGGGGTGGTCACTGCCGGTACTGCAGTCTGAGACCAGTTATTCTCTTAAAGGTACATACACAACATATACCAGCCTCTAAAGAAGGCGTAGTGCCATTATCTGAGCTCGTGCCTGCGGGTGAGACATGCAGTGACGCGGTGTGATCTTCCTCCTCCTCCTCTTCTCCCGACTCGCTCTCTACGGCGCCCTCAGGGACAGGCTGCTCAGCTGCTTGCTCATTATCTGAAATCATAAAGGCACAATAGTCGAGTTAAGGTGAGGGGAGGGGGGCAGGAAGGGAGAAATGCATGCCTACAGCATGATTAGCTGGAAAGTGCAAAAGGCTTGTGGAGTGAGGGGGAAGTGGGATGTGAGAAGAAGGAGTAGGGATGAACATACCGTTGTTGTCCCCAAGGCGGGTCAACGTCACCGGTGGCCATGGCACCCACCACCTGGCACCCAATAATCTGCAGCACTCTATTTTCCAGCACAGACAGTGGTTGGGTGCTGGCTTGTCCCCCACCTGTGCACTCCTGCTCCCTCCTGTTGTGAGCCACCTTGGCCTGCAAGAGAAAGGAAAGTGTGTGAGTGAGTGTGGAGCAATGTATTTGGGTGATGTGCCTGCCATAGTTGAATAGCTGTCATTGTGTGCAAGGTGTGAGATGTGGGTGTGAGTGTTGGTAGGTAGAGATTGTTGGTGGGTGAGCGCTGGGGGTGTGGTGCTTTGGCCAGTGTGTGCAGACTGTGGTTCAGATGATGGTATGTAGCATTTGTTGAGGCACTGAGTCACCCTGACCACCCGAATGAGGTTGTTAAATTTCTTCCTGCACTGTGTGTGGGTCCTGGGGACCATAGTGCTGTCGAGACATCCTGGCCAACCTCCCTCCACATGGCACGGAGGACTTGCGGCGAGGGCCTCCTGCCACTTGCCGGGTAGAGCACTGCCCTCTGTCTCTCCACAACGGACACCAACGCCTCCAACGCTTGGCCTGATAATCTGCTGGCTCTCTCCCTGGGACGTGGATCTGCCATTATGACACCTGCTTGAGTCGTTCAGCTCCTTGGGCTTGGCCTGCTCCTGCTTGCTGACACAGGCTCACAGACAGCAATGCTGAGAATGAGGTTCTGCAGCATCAATGAAACTCCCCTTTAAGAGCAGGAAAGAGCCTGTGGCAATGATGACTTGCGATTAGACTGCACCTGATATTGAGTCATCGGGGGAAAAATTCAGTTGGTTTGCGCCTCCCGTTAGCGCCTTAAGAGGGCGCTAAATGAGCACAAAGCAACTAGTGCCCGGGCGAGGCGATATCTGCGCCTCTCGTGGAATTGACCGGACATTTTGCGGCGGCGCTAAACAATACCGCCCGATCTCCTGCGCACGCAGATCTTGACGTCATTTGATCGTGCAACGCCCTTGTGATGCTCCGGAATGGTAATTGAGTGGCGCCCCCCTCCTTTCCGCCTGGCGCAACCAACGACAGGTAGACTGGAACGCTTCCTAGTCGCTGTGGGGCTGGGGAGGGGGCGCTATTTAAAGGGGGCCTCTTCCTGGCTTTTTCTGTGGTAGACAGTTTTGCACCACTTGTTCTGAGAGAGAGAGAGAGAGATTTTGAGAGAGAGAGAGAGAGACTTCTGCATTGAGTCAATGCTGTCTGAAGTAGTTTTGGCCTCTGACCATAACTTTGCAGGTACTTTGGTTTTTGACCTTCATTACTTTGATTGCCAAGATACTATGGGGGCTGCACTGGATGGGGGCGTCGTCCTGCGCCATCAGATTCGGAGGGCACAGAGACGCAGAGAGAGAGTGGCAATCATGGTGTAGTGGCGCTTCTTAGTTTCCAAACAGGCAGCCACTGAGCTGTGGGGTTTTTAACAACGAGTAGACGCGTGTCGAAATAAAACGTTCCCAAACGTAGCTTTGTCTTTTAAACTGTTTACTATAACACTTAACAAACGGAATTACAAAGCAAACACGTATAAACGAACACAGTCAAAAACTGTACTGCTCCAAACCTCACAGCTTTTGCCTCCTTCAACCACGTGCAGTTTAAACTGTAAAATGGCTGCACCCATGTGTGGCTTAGGGACTGTTCCATTGTGGCAAGAATGAAGGGGGTGTCTTGGACTATACTACTGGAGCAAGAACATAGGGGGTTTCTTAATACAATAAGTCGGTCAGGTAAATTAACTGTATTATGCCATTTAACCACTATTTTAAAGTATTTTCTTAAGCTTTTATGGCTCTTACATTCCGGCCCCTAATTGACTAGGCACATGAAGCATATCAATTACTCAAACATTAAGAGTCATAAACTAATGAGTTCAACATATTTACAATATAAGTGTCCACTTTTTTCGTTCGGGAACCTTTCACGCTGCTTCTTGTAGCAGGCAGAGCTTTGTGATCGGTCTTTCCAGGGTACTGGTCTTGGTTTGCAAACAAACGCGACGAACGACGCCTCTGGAGTCTGGCATGGTCTTAATTATTTTTCCCATCAACCAAGAATTTCTAGGGGCTGAATCATCCACAATTAAGACAATGTCTCCGACAATGAAGTTCTTCTTTATTTTGGAGCATTTTTGACGCTCCTGTAGCAGAGGTAAGTATTCTCTTGTCCATCTGGTCCAGAAAAGGTCTGACATATACTGAACTTGCCTCCACTTCCGTCGGGCATACAGATCTTCCTTTTTGAAGACTCCCGGGGGCATGGCTGGCTGTGTTTTCAACAACAACAGGTGGTTCGGAGTCAGGGCTTCGAGGTCATTGGGATCATCTGATGTCTTAGTTATCGGTCGGTCATTAATGATGGCTTCGACCTCGCACAGAACGGTTTGGAGTCCCTCGTCGTCAAGCGCTTGCTGCTTCAGTACAGAACTGAGTAGTTTTCTTACGGTGCGTATCTGTCTTTCCCAGACACCTCCGTGGTGGGATGCAGCCGGAGGATTGAAGATCCACTTAATTCCTGTTTGCATCATGGCTTCCTGTATTTTAAGCTGATTCCAACCTTCAATAGCTTCCCGTAGTTCTCTCTCCGCTCCGACGAAATTAGTGCCATTATCAGAACGCATAATTGTAGTGTATGTACCCGTCTATCTTTAAGGGAACTATTGAATGTAACCGTTCACCTTTAAGGGAACTACTTTAGGTGTGGCACTATTTGTTTGGCTTCTGTATACTGTAATACCGATAGTGACCACACCAGTATATAAGTGTTGTAGCAGGATTGCTGGGGCAGATTCGTCCGGACCTTCGAATAGTAAAGACCTGTTTTGTTTGTTACTTCTGAAGTCTGTGTATTTATTAACTGCACAACCCACAGACTTTACAGTGGTGACGAGTCCGATCGTACCCTGCAGCAAGATTACCAAAGCAAGAAGAGCGTCGAAGAGAGGCAACCGCCCTCGTCGTGCTGCTGGAAGAAAACACGAGGCTGCAGCAGGAGAAAGGTGGAAGACTTTAGCAACAAAAGTTTCCGTCTGCAACAGGCACTGACTACCCTTCTACCACGGTGCGGAGTGAGCCGATCAGCAGGGAACAAGGCGGCCGAAGAGACTGTGAGTAGGGGAAGGTGTAGAGAATATCCGGAGGATAAGGGCAGAGCACTCGACCTCGGTCGAGGGGGAGCTGTGCCGGCCAAAAGTCGGGTCCAACGGCGTCGGGTGACAGCCGGACCGTGATCGGCGGGAAAAATCCGGGCAGCGACCGCAGCCACGAAGCGCTGAGCCTGCGAGTAGGCGCGGGAGGAGAAACCCAGCCGCAGCCGGGGAGGGAAACACCGGTCTGCGAGAGGGCTGGGGAGGCGAACGGGAACCGTGCGGGTGAGAGCCGGGTGCGGAGAGAGAGACTGCGAGGAGCCAGTCCAGCGACTGAGCTGTTCTCCACCAACGGGGTACTCAGAGCCGGCAAAACCGAACGTGCGGGAGTGGGTGAGAGACACAGCCGAAAACGGGGTGAGAGACTGCGCGAGAGCCAGTCCAGCGGCTGAACTGTTCTCCACCAACGGGGTACCCAGGGCCGGTAGCACCGAACGTGCGGGTGAGAGAGCGACAGAGCCGGGTACGGAGAGAGAGACTGCGCGAGAGCCAGTCCAGCGGCTGAACTGTCCTCCGTTAACGGGGTGTACCCAGCGCCGGTAGAGCCGTGCGGGCGGGAGGAAAAGACATAGCCGAGTAAGGGGAGCTGTGCGGAAGCCAGCCAGCGGCTGAACCTGTCCGCTGTGGGGGAAGCGTACCCCTTCCACCGGGAAGAAACGCGGGAAGCCGCCATTAGGCGGAGAAGACGCCAGAAGCGGGAAACCGCCATTGAAGTGGGCAGGGCGAGAAAGGAAGAGCGGGAAACCGCCATTTTCGCGGGAAAACCGCCATCTTGATTGACATACCGCCATTGAAGTGGGCGGGGAGAGAAGGAAAGAGCGGGAAACCGCCGATTTCGCGGGAAAACCGCCATCTTAGAAACAAACAAATAAATAAGAATACTTAAAGAAATACTGGTGCTGCTCCCAAGGGAAGAAAAATGCCTAAGCGAGGGAATATCAACGACTTTAATTCTGAAATAGAAGACTGGGCCACGTACGTGGAACGCATAGAGATCTATTGCGAAGCCAACAAAATAGAGGAAGACGACAAGGCGATAACATTGCTAAACTCGATGGGGGCAAAAACATACGGGCTCTTGAAGCATCTAATAGCACCAAATAAACCAGCGGATCAGACCTTCGAAGAGATTGTGGCTGTGCTGAAGGACCACTTGAACCCCACACCGCTGATGCTGGCTGAACGATTCAAATTCTACGCAAGAACGCAGAAGAAAGACGAAAGCAATGCGGAATACTTGGTCAAACTGCGTCGGCTAGCGAAATACTGCCAGTTCGGAGGGAATCTGACAGAAGCGCTGCGGGACAAGTTCGTATGCGGATTGTCCAAAGAAGGGACGCAGAAGCGACTACTGGAAGAGAACGACCTCACACTGGACAGGGCTGTCCTTATAGCTGCATTGCACGAAGCCGCAGCGAAAGGAACGGCGGAAATGCAACTAAAGGTGGCGGCACTCGGGGTGGACCAAATTACTTCAAGCACAACAAAATGCTACCGTTGTGGGAAGACAACGCATGACCAGAATCAATGCTGGTTTAAGAACCAAGAGTGTAGGAAATGTGGCAAACTGGGTCACATCGTGAAGGTATGCCGGTCCGGGAAAAAGACCAATAATCAAAGGAAGCCACCACAAGAACAGTACAACAAGGTACGTAAGGTGGCTGAGAAGAGTTCAGACGAATATAATTCAGACTCAGACCCAAACAACCAGGAGCTGGGTAGGCTGAGAATCCACAATGTGGGTAAAGAAACGGATCTACAGGCCATCTGGGTCATACTAAAAATAGCTGGAGTCCAAGTAAGAATGGAGCTGGACACTGGATCAGCTCTATCAGTCATCAACCGAAGGGACTACCACCGGCTATTCTCTCACATACCTTTAAGAAATACCAAGTTCGTATTACAGACATACACGGGGCATAACGTATACCCCGTGGGGAAAATAAGAGTCAAGGTGAGAGATAGGGGTAAAGAACACCCAAGAATGAACTTGTACGTATTACCTGAGGGAGGACCACCACTTCTAGGACGGGAGTGGATTAAGAAAATAGACATGGAATGGCATTACCTAAAAGCCATAATGAGGGAGGACTCGGTGCAAGCTATTAGCTCAGATTCTGAAATTGATGATGATAAGACCAAGTCGAATATGGAAGACAAGGCTAAAAGGGACTTGCCGACGATGGGAAAGAAAACGAAGACATGCAGAAGGACTTATGGTACCAAGAAGAATAAAGCTGCAGAGCAGAACTCCAGGTTGACAGAGAATTCTGAGCCTGTTCAAGCAAAGGATTCATCCATGACGGAAGAACACCGAGCTCGGACGCAAACTTATGTCAAAGTACGACAACAATTGGAACAGTTGAGTGACCGTCTCGTACAAGAGATGAAAAATATGGAAAGGTTCTGGGACACCGAATGGGAGAACCTGGAAAGACTACAGAGACAGCTAGCTCAAGCAGAGAGCGACCATAGAGCCATCGTGGTCAAATACCAATCACATTCCCCTGATGCTGTTCAGGAACTAGAATATTTACAGAATGAACCAAAGGAAGAGGAATCTTCAGGGAGCCAGGATTTTATTCCAGTTCTTCTCTACGACTCCTTACAAGCAGAGTGTGAGAAGTTGAAAGAACAGTATGAACAGGCCCAGGCTACAATTCTGGAGGGGGTTAACTCGGCAGCCTCCGAAAAGCTAGTTTCAGTAGAAGCATATGAACAACTAAAGGTTGAACATGAACAAGAAGTCCAAAGGCTGCAGGAAATTCTTGATGAGCTCAAGGCCAAGACAGACTCATCGGTAGGAGCTCCATCCATAGATGAGAAATTAGAGGTGAAATTCATGGCAGAGCATGAAAGACAGGATGTCCAAGAACTTATAAAAACATTGAAGGACACCCAAGACAAATATGAGGCGGCAATGACCGAGGTTCAACAACTTGAAGAACAGATTCAACTGGGAATCCTTTCAGTGGAAGAACAGGACACTGTAAGAATGGTCCCTGAACATGAACTAGAGAGCATCAGGGCGCAACTTTTCCGAGCGCTGAAAGCCAAAGTTCAAAAGGAACGTAAGGTGGAAGTATTGGAGAAAGAGGTGGAGGAAATGGAGAAGACTCTGATCCACCGTGTTCCCAGGGAAGAGTTAACGGTCAGCCAACTCCTTCATATGCTGAAGGACAAGACTCTGCAAGGGGAACAATCTGAACACGAGCTTCAATCTTCAGGGGGAACGAGTTCGGAGCTCTCAAAGGTCATGGAGATAGCTGAGGTGGCAACACAAATTTTACAAGGATGCCAAAAGTACGTTGAATCACGTCAAGGTGAACAGAAGAATGTGGAAACTGTTACTTCAGTAGAAGGGTTAAATAGCCTGATAACGCAATTACCGATGGAAAGGAAGGTATTGAACTCACAAATGAGGTCCGTCGTGAAGGAATGGCAGATAACCCAGGAAGAGCGGGATGAATATGAATGCATGAAGAAGGCTTTTCAAGAAAGATGTTTAGGGAAGGAACCACCGTCAGCTAACGTCCAGACGGGTGAGGAGGAAGAAGAAGTCTCTCTCGCTGACCTAACTCAGGACGAACCCGAATATTACCATGACCTGTTGAGTGACACTGAATATTACGAGGATGTGGTCTGCCCAGCTTGTGATGAAAACTCTCAAAGTGCTGAAATCCGGAGGAAGCACTTAAGGTCTAAGGAACATAGAGAGTTGGTGGCGCTACAGCTGGCAGCCGAGAAAGGAGCTCCGAGAGTTTCAAAAAGGCAGAAAAGAAAAAGAAGAAGCAGAAGATAATAACTGTCTAAAATATTAGCACTTCTACCATTCCAGGCGGGACATTACGAAAGGAGCTAAATTAGTTGAAAAACTGGAAAATGTCAAGACAGCCAGTTGGTTGTAAAAGTCCGCACTGCTGGTTCAACAGGACGAAGGTTCAAGCTGTTACGTCAAGAAAAAGGCTATGGAGGAGTCACGCTAGCTAGGTAATCCGGCTACACCAAAGAAATGTTGTTCGGAACGAGTCAAGATCAGAGACTGAATCTATGAACTGTTTCCGCAGAGACTGAACCTGTGAACTGTTTCCACCGAGATTATATTTGTAAATTGTTTTATATGACATTGACTCCACCGAGATTATATCTGTAATTTGTTTTATAGGAAGTTGAAGATATGTATGTTTAACGGGGACTCTGTAAGTAATAAGCTAAAAAGGGAGGATTGTAGTGTATGTACCCGTCTATCTTTAAGGGAACTATTGAATGTAACCGTTCACCTTTAAGGGAACTACTTTAGGTGTTGCACTATTTGTTTGGCTTCTGTATACTGTAATACCGATAGTGACCACACCAGTATATAAGTGTTGTAGCAGGATTGCTGGGGCAGATTCGCCCGGACCTTCGAATAGTAAAGACCTGTTTTGTTTGTTACTTCTGAAGTCTGTGTATTTATTAACTGCACAACCCACAGACTTTACAATAATGGACACCTGTCCTCTTCTACAGACAAAGTGCCGCAAGGCGTTAATACAGGAATCAGTGTCAAGCGTGTGTGCCACCTCAATATGAACAGCTCTGATGATCAAACAAGTGAAAAGCACACCATATCTCTTGACAAGGCTCCGTCCTCGCTTTACCTCGAAAGGCCCGAAATAGTCCACCCCTACGTTTGTAAATGGGGGCTTGTCTGGTAACAAACGGTCTTCAGGCAGGTCTGCCATTTTCTGCTCCCCAGCTCTAGCGTGTAACCGTCTGCAAACAATGCATTCAGAGAGTATTTTTCTTATTACGGAATTAGCTCCTGGAATCCAGTATCTTTGTCTTAGCTTCGCAAGCACGCGATTCCTCCCAATGTGTCCAATACTCTGGTGTATATGCTGAAGAATGAGGGTAGCAACCCGGAGGTCCTTAGAAAGGATAGCAGGATGCTTGGCCTCCTCTGGCATAGCAGATTTGTTTAGTCTCCCTCCCACCCTCAGTACTCCATCTTGCAGTGTAGGGTCCAGCTTGTAGATATGACTACCTTTCTTGATTGGAGTATTTCGCTGTAGAGCTTCGATTTCTTCTGGGTATCTTTGTCTTTGACTGAAGTGAACTATCTCCTTCTCAGCCTTGGCCAAATCCTCCACGGTCAATGAATTCTTGCCCAATGTGGTCTTGTGATGATGCGTATACTGCTGTAGAAGCATTCTCTGCTTATCAGGGTTACTTTCAGACTGACTGATAGTGGCTCGGTACTCTTTTCTCTTACCGCTCAGGTGTAGCAGCAACTCTTTCAACCTTAGAAACCATGCAACTGCTTTCCTCAACTGGTGCCATCCTGAGAAATGGTTAACAAGCTTGTTCACTGTGTCAAAGTTCTCTTTCGTATTTATGAGATTTACTGTGACTGATCTCTTGACTTCGACGTCATCTTCAGCAATCTGACTTGGCACATCTGGTCTTTCTGGCCATGATCTCTCTGTTTCCAGCAGATAACTTGGGCCTTGTATCCAAGTTTCACTCCTCATGAAGTTTTCAGCCTTCAATCCTCGTGAGGCTTGATCTGCTGGGTTTAATGAGGTGTTTACGTACCTCCATTGAGATGGTTGTGTAGCTTCTCTAATGGATGAGATTCTGTTTGCTACAAAGGTCTTGAAGCGTATCTTCTCATTCTCTATATACTTCAGCACCGTCGTGCTATCCGTCCAGAAGACAGATTCTTCTAATGGGAGCTGTAACTCTTTCCGCATCACCTGGTCAACTTTAACTGCAACAACCGCTGCCGTCAATTCCAGTCTCGGGATGGTGACCTGCTTCAGCGGAGCCACCCTGGATTTCCCCATGAGGAAGGCACAATGTTTCTGGCCCTGTTGATTTGTCAGCAAGAGGTAAGTAGCCGTGCCATAGCCGTCCTCACTGGCGTCCGAGAAATGATGTAGTTGAGCCGTCTTTGTAACTCCAAAACTCGCGGGCTTGATGCATCTACTGACGTTGAAGCTAGAAAGTTGTTGCAAATCTGTCAACCATCTGTGCCATCTCTGAGCTTGACCTTCTGGGATATCTTCATCCCATCCTCTCTTGTCTCTACACAGCTCTCGTAGCATCAGCTTCACCGGCAGAATGAGTGGTGCCAGGAATCCAAGAGGGTCGTAGATGGAACTGACCACGGAGAGAATCCCTCATCTTGTGGATGGTCTTTCGTTCACCATTATCCTGAAGTTGAACGTGTCTGACTCGATGCACCATTGTACACCAAGAGCTCTCTCGATAGGAAGGACATCGTGGCTCAGGTCCAGATCTTTGACTTCAGTGGCTCTTTCCTTTTCTGGGATAGAAGCTAGAACTGCTCTGCTGTTGCTTATCCACTTGGTCAGATGGAATCCTCCAATCGAACACAGAGTTCTAAGGTCTCTTGACAGTGCGATGGCATCGTCTTCTGTTGACACGGACTTCAGACAGTCGTCGACATAAAAGTTTCTGAAGATTGTCTCCACAGCCTCTGATGGTGCTTTGCCTTTGCCATCTTCTGCAGTTTTTCTGAGAGCGTAGCTTGCACAGCTGGGAGATGATGTGGCTCCGAACAAGTGTACGGCCATTCTACATTCCACCATCGCTTGACTAACGTCGCCATCTGGCCACCAAAGGAAGCGCAGAAGATCAGCATCTTCATCAGGGATTCTAACTTGGTAGAACATTGATTCTATGTCGGCCATCATGGCAACGAGCTCTTGTCTAAACCTAGTCAAGACGCCAATGAGGGTATTAGTAAGATCAGGACCTTGAAGCAGCTGGTCATTCAGTGAAGTTCCTCTGAATGAGGCAGCGCAGTCAAACACTACACGGATCTTTTTCTTCTTTGGGTGATACACCCCGTGATGAGGAATGTACCAGACCCTTCCATCGTCTCTGTTCAACTGTTCCTCGGGCACCTTTACAGCATAGCCTTTCGCTATGATGTTTCTCATGAAGTCTTTGTAGTCTTCGTGAAAGTCGGGGTTCTTGTTCAGCTTTCTCTTTAGACTGATGGCGCGTTGCTCTGCTATGCAGCAATTGTTCGGCATCTTCGCGGTCTGTCTTCTCAGTGGCAAACCAATGTGATAGTGGCCATCAATGAACTGTGTAGACCTTGTCATCAAACCCATGAACTGATGGTCTTCTTGTGACATCTCTGTCTTTTCCTCACAGCTGCGTTCTGAGAAGTCTGCGTTGAACTGCTGTATCAACAGCTCTTCAATGCTTGCGATAGAGATGCGATTAACTGTGATGTTTTGTCGTTCCTCCTTGTTCGACTTGTGGCCATCATCTCTCCTTACCGGTCCATTGACTACCCATCCAAGGGCTGTCCTGACGGCGTAGGGTCCGTCATCCTTGCTGTTTATCACCTGCCATGGCTCCATAGTTTTGTAGGCATTGGTTCCAATTAATAGGCCAATTTCTGCTTCAATGTATGGGAGACGCACCTTTTCTAGGTTAGGCCATCTATCCACGTCCTTCTGCAGGGCTAGGTTCCCTATTCTAACAGGAATCTCCCTCTGTGTGAAAACATTAGGCAGGTCTATGAAGTCCTTCTCTTCAAGTCCACACACTTCTAGGTCTGACAGGATATAACTTTGCATTGACTTCTCATGACCCATGGTGCGTAATAGGATTTCTGTTCTTCTGCCTCTAACGTTCAGCTGTCGCATGAGTGATTCTGTGCAGAACGTTGCTGAGCTACCTGGATCCATGAAGGCGTAAGTCTCCACAAGCTTCTCGCTCCTCTTAGACTTGATCTTTACTGGTACGATGGCAAGAATACAGTCACTGTCACCGGCCCCAGTGAGTCCACAAGTCTCTGGTTCTAGCGACACCAGAGCACTTGAAACAACCTTCTCGTCGGTATTGTTTTCTTCACTCTTCTTAGAGACTTGTTCTTCTTTATGGATATGCAGCAGGCTGGGATGTTTCCGAGTGCACTCTCTGCATGTTGTTCTTTGCTTACAGTTTCTACTCAGGTGCCCCTGAGAGAGACATCCAAAGCATAGGCCGTTGCACTTCAGGAATTCGATTCTGTCCTTATGTGGCTGTGCTTTGATGTCGCTGCAGAAATCCAATGTATGATTCTTCTGGCAGAATAAGCTTGGCTTCTGAAAGGCATTAGCAGACGTCACTGTGCTGCTCTTTTTGGGAGATGAGCTCTGGGGCCTTTCTTCCTCGGCCTGGGTGACGATAGTTGCAAAGCTGCTTCCCCTGGAACCACCTTTCCTGAGAGTCTTTGATTCAACAGGCTTGGCTTTCACTCTTCCATCGGTGGTCGGGCTGACGTCTTGGATGTTTCCAAACAATGGGTCCCTAGCAATTTTAGCCTGTTTGTCTATGAAGTTCACTAAGTCTGCAAACCTGGCTCTACCTTTCCGTCTCTCCATTATCTCAAAGGCTGTTCTTCTCCATTGTTCTCTCATCCTGTAAGGAAGCTTAGAGATGATGATTCTCATAGTCGTAGGATTGTCCATCTCTTCCATGAATTCAACATCCTCCATGGTGTTGCGACATCCTATGAGGAAAAGAACGTATGCGTTCAATGCCTCTCCGTCCTCCGATCTGATCTGTGGCCACTTGGTAGCCTTTTTGATATATGCAGTGGCTATCTTCAGCTCGTTACCATAGTGCTCCTGCAGCAACTTCCTGGCTTCTATGTATCCCCGGTCCGGTCTCATGTGTTCACAGCTGCTGACCAGGTCTTGTGGCTTACCACTGGTGTACTGTCCCAGGTAGTACAACTTATCACTGCTGCTCTCTGTTTTGGAGTCAATGGCTTGTTCAAAGGATCTGATGAAGGGCTTATACTTGAGTGGGTCGCCTTGGAACACTGGTATGTCTCTTTGAGGGAGTCGAAACAGATTCTGTTGTTTTACAAGCATCTCTGTAATTTCGTTCTGACGTTGCATCACTCGGTATAGGCTTCTCCCTGTGTCTTCAGGCCTCTGGTGGTCATCAGCAGGGTCTAGTCTAGACCGTCTGATGTCTGGGGTAGCATCACGTGCTCCTGTCAGTGGAGAGGCCACTCTTCCACGCTGTAATGCCAGGGGATTGCCTTCGGGCTCTGTTGTAACTCTTGAAGGTGCCCTGGATCCAACTCTATGTGACGACGTTGACTGGCAGTGGCTCCCGCCGTCCCGTGAGCCTTCATAATCTTCGTACGCACTCAACCTGGCGTCTGAGACCTCGATAGCTGTTTTTATCTCCAGCTGTTCTTTCTTTGCCTGCACCTGGGCCCGTTGGGCCTGCAGTTGGGCCTCTTGGACCTGCAGTTGGGCCTCTTCCCGTTCAAGAGCTTGCTTCTCCGCTACAGATGCTGTGCGCGCCATCAACGCTGCCCGTTCGGCCTCCGCTCTCATGCGTCGCGATGAGCTTGTGTTAGAAGCGACTGACCTGCGTCCAGAAACAGAGCTACCTTCTTTTCGATTTTTGCTCGGTCTGGCGGAAGTCTCTGAAATGCTATCGTCTGGTCCGACTTCATCGTCAACTTTATCTTTCTCTGCTGTATCAGCGTCTTGACGAATCTTTAACATCCACTGTTCCGTGGCCTTGATATAGTCCTTAATGCTGGTTGATTTAAGATCAAACCAGTTGTGCTGATCAGCGTTTCCCTCTTCTTCAGGCAGAAGTGCTAATACATCTTCATTGAGTACATTAAATTCTTCATGCAGCTTGGAGAAATCGTAATACATCATGTCTTCAGCTTTCTTAATATTAGCATTATCTTCCATGAGACGATCGACTATCTTCATTTTTCCAGTTATCTTAGCTAATTTAGCCTTCCTTGCACCTATGCTTCTATGTAACTTCTCTTCCATTGCCTTTGGGGTGAGCTTTATTTCCCTCTTTTGGCCAGCAATCTTTCTGGCTGATGGAAGCTCCTGGCTCCGTAAGGCCTCAGCCATTTTACCCGCAGCTCTTATTTAGCTTCTCAATAGAATGAACAAAGCAAGTAGCAGTCACTGTACCTTCGCTTTCTTATATTGTCGTCTGGCTCCGTGACCATTCGGGTATACGTTCGCCGACGATTCCCTCCCTTCCTTCTTAGGGAGCTGGGGCTAGATTTTCAGTCGCTTGCGCCAGCAGTTAGCGCCTTAAGAGAAGTGTTTTTCGGGCGCTATGCGTGTAGCGCCCGGGCGCAGCGCAGTTTGCGCCCCGCCCCAAATTAAGTTGCCCGTTAGCGCCGGCGCAAAGTTTAGCGCCCGCCCGGATGCGCGCGCAGAAAATGACGTCACATCCTCGTGCAATGCCCTTTGTGCGCCCCGATTCCAAACTTCAGTCGGACTGCCCCATTGTGCGGCTGGCGGCCGGAGCGTTTGGAAAAAGGAACGCAACACAACCAGCGCGGGCCCCGTGGGGCGCAAATTAAAGGGGACGTTCTCTCCAGTATAAAGGCCAGCCTTTTTTCAGAAAACACTCTTGTGCAACGCATTTCTGGAGACACAACAAGGAGGATAGCTAACTGGTTTCAAGCAGCAAGAGCCAGGTATTTTTGGACTCAGGCCAGAGCGCTGCAAGTGGCCTTTTGAAATTAGAGTGTTTGCCAGGATTTGATGGGGGCTGCATGGGGTGCCAACGCGCAGCTGCAGCGCCATGTCCGTAGGGCTCGCAGACGCATTGTGAGAGGGGCAGCCCTGGCTAGAGGCAGAGGGGGCTACAGGCGTCGGCCACGTAGGCCTTACCCAGTCAGGCTATACCGCCAGCAGCGCTCCTACCTAAACATGAGTGCCGTGCGATGTGTTAAAAGGCTCCGATTCCGAAAGGAGGTGATTGCAGAGATCTGCCACCTGCTTCGCCGAGATCTGCGGCCAAAGCTCAGGTGCAGGACGTCTCTGTCGGTGGAAGTGAAGGTGACGGTGGCATTGAACTTCTATGCCACCGGCTCCTTCCAATACGCTGCTGGGGACATAGCAAACATCTCCCAGTACGGCGTGCATCGCTGCATCCGCCAGGTGACCGAAGCACTGTTCAGAAGGAGAAGCCAATTCATCTCCTTCCCCATGGCCCTGGAGAGCCAGCATCAGCGCGCATTGGGATTTTCCAGACTCGGGGAATTCCCCTTGGTGCAGGGCGCCATTGACTGTACGCATGTGGCTTTGCGGGCCCCTCTGGAGCATGGCGAGCAGTATCGCAACAGGAAGGGCTACCATTCTCTGAATGTGCAGCTGGTCTGTGACCACAAGCAGCGCATCATGACAGTCAATGCCAGCTTCCCAGGCAGCAGCCACGATGCCTTTATCCTGCGGCAGAGTACTGTGCATGACATGTTCCAGGCACAGCCTCCCCCAAGTGGATGGCTACTCGGGGACAAAGGCTATCCTTTGTGCACCTGGCTCATGACCCCGCTCCGCGCGCCCAGGACCGCTGCTGAAGAGGCCTACAACGAGAGCCATCAAACCACCCGCAACATCATCGAGCTAACTATTGGGGTCCTCAAGCAGCAGTTCCGCTGCCTTGATCGCTCCGGAGGAGCTCTCCAGTATTCGCCGGACCGGGTCTCCCAATTTGTGGTGGTTTGCAGCATGCTACACAACCTGGCTATCCGCAGGACTCAGGCACTGCCACCTGATGTTGGACCAGCACCTCAGGAGGAGGAGCAGGAGGAGCATGAGGAGGAGGAGGAGGAGGAGCAGGAGTACGTTCCCAGGAGGGAGCGACCAGGGCCAAGGGCCGCACGACGCCACCTTATTACACGGTACTTCTAAGCCCCCTGAAAGGGAATGGCCAGGGGCCATGAGGGAAGATGAATGCAGCCGCTTCGCAAGCCCTCAGCCGGCGAAGCCAACAAACACGAAGAAGAACAACCATGGAGACTGCATGAATAAAGATAATTTTTTATTACACAAAAATGAAAAGCCCTTCCCACATGAATCCCCAAAAACAATAAACGGGCCCCACAAAAAGCCCAACAAACGACTCACTCCCACAAACTGGGGAGGAGTCACTCCACCTTTCTTCAAACCGGGCCTCAACGTCGGCCTAACGCAAAAAATAAGCCCTCCAACAACACAACCATGGGCAAAATAAAGATGGCCACCGCCATATAAAAGGAAAGCTGCCCACACCCTCTACTGAGTGGCCCGCGAGGGCGAGACCTTGCCCAGCCTTTTGCCTCCCCTGCCCGGCCTGCTGCTCCTTCGCAAGCTCTGCCCAGTGGCTGCTGCGAGGCTGGGGGAAGGCGCCTGAGGCTCAGATGCCCTTCCGCCAGATGCCGCTGGGGGGTGGCCTACACGGCGTTTGGGCCTCGAGGGGCCGTCTGCTGAGTGGCGCACCTGAGCCTGGCCACCATCAGCTGCAGCCGCTTGCCCTTGACGCCCCAGTGGGGGAATGGTGGCGACGGATGGCGCAATGTGGGCCAGCTGGCATCTGGGATGCGCTGGCTGGTGCTGTGGCGCGGTGGCACTCGGCCGGGCCCGCACTGCAGGATCCGCAACAATCAGCCGAGGGGCGGCTTGCTGGGATGGTCCAGCGCGGCGGCTGCCCTGGCGATGCCTGCCTGAGACAGCGCGTGTGGCAGCAGTGAGTGCCCCTGTGGTCCTGCTGTGCGCGCGCATCACAGCCGCCAGGGTCTTGACGGCATCAGTCAGCATGCGGCCACTCGCGGCAGTTGCTGCCCCGAACTCGCGCACACTGGTCGCCAGCGACTCGATGGCCTCAGGCATGCGCCCCACCACACTCATGAGCTCCGTGTGGCACCGGTCCGAATCGTCGGCCATCTTATCCAGCTTCCGCACCTCCTCCGAGGTGAAGGTGTCCGGACTGGAGTCGCGACTCTCCCGCTGGGGAGGAGGGGGCCGAACTAGGGGACCCTTGCCGCGTTGGTGGCGGCGAGTGTGCCGAACAGCAGCACTCCCCTCTGATCCTTCCCCCCTTTGGGGGGAAGGCCGCGGGCCACGCGCACGGCTCCTGGGTGGCTGGACGCCACTGGTCCCAGAAGCTGCATTGCCCTGCGACAGTTCCTCCAGGCACTCGTCCAGTGAGGAGGTGTCAAGCATTTCCTCCTCTCCTGCGGGACGTGACTGTTCCCCCGAAGGTCCGGCTTGCTCCTCCTCCTCCTCCTGGTCGGAGGTGCTGTCACTGGCAGCTTCAGGGTCCTGGTCGTCACCAGCTGAAAGCAGGAATGCACAAGAGTAGCTTCAGAGTGAGGAGACGGCGTCAGCGAGGGAGTTAGGACTGGTGGCATTCAGCGCATTGGTGGGACAGTGGCAAAGGAGGTAGCTCGGATGGGCCAGTGCGACGCGAGAGGGCCAAAAGGCGAGGTCCTTACCATTGCCGGGCAGTGGAGGGTTGGATACTCCGCACGCTGTGGGGACAATCACACGGGCTCCCATGAGCACACACACGCGCTCCTCCAGCCGAGTGAGCTTCTGCAGCTTGGCGCGGCCACCCCTGGCACGCGCCTGGCGATTAAACGCTACTTTAGCCTGCAAGAGAAAGGATGGGCTGTAAGTGCGCAGTGAAGCCCTGATGTAGTGTGCACTGCCTCCCATGGTGGAATAGCGTGGACAGAGTGAAGCCCTGATGTAGTGTGCACTGCCTCCCATGGTGGAATAGCGTGGACAGAGTGAAGCCCTGATGTAGTGTGCACTGCCTCCCATGGTGGAATAGCGTGGACAGAGTGAAGCCCTGATGTAGTGTGCACTGCCTCCCATGGTGGAATAGCTTGGATAAAGTGTAGAGTGCCGAATGGCCATGTGATGCTCATGACTGTCCCAATGCTGCTGGCTGAGGGCTGGCCAATAGGACTTTCAGCTCCCTTTGCCCATCATGTCAGGTGTACATGCAAGAATGAGGAGGAGACTGGAAAGGCTACTCACCTTCACAATCCTGGTCAGATCGTTGTATTTTTTATGACATTGTTTGTGGGTCCTGGGGGCATCGCCGGTGAACGTCACCCTCTGGGCGATCTGCTTCCAGGCTTTGGTGTAGTCGTGGTGGGTTGGATTCCTCCCACTCTCTGGGAACAAGATCTTGCGCCTCACCTCCAGAGCTGTGACCATTATGTCCAGATCACCCTCTGAGAAGCGCAGGGCACGCTGACGGGCCTTCTCTGGCGTTGCCATGACTCCCTGGGGCTGAGCAGCAGTGTTGAGGCCTCTTTGCAAGGCTGCAGTGTGCAGGGCGTGGCAGCAGACCAATTCATCCCTTCCCCCTTTAAGAGCTGGTCGGCGCCACGGGGTCTGCTGTCAGTCCAAAATTGACCGCACCCGCGCTGCGCCCCGCCTGGGCGCTATCCCTCTGGACCGCCGGCTTAGCGCCTAAAGATAGGAGTGGAACGCCTCTTTTAGCGCTCCACCAATCTCTTAGGGCGAAGCCACTGAATTTCCGGCAACGGGGCGCTACTTTGGGGCGGGCGCTAACTTCGGGCGGGCGCTAAGGTTAGCGCCCCAAAACTGTCTATACTGAAAATCTAGCCCCAAGTTTTTGACTAATGTAGTGGCGCTTCTTAGTTTCCAAACAGGCAGCCACTGAGCTGTGGGTTTTTTTAACAACGAGTAGATGCGTGTCGAAATAAAACGTTCCCAAACGTAGCTTTGTCTTTTAAACTGTTTACTATAACACTTAACAAACGGAATTACAAAGCAAACACGTATAAACGAACACGGTCAAAAACTGTACTGCTCCAAACCTCACAGCTTCTGCCTCCTTCAACAACGTGCAGTTTAAACTGTAAAATGGCTGCACCCATGTGTGGCTTAGGGACTGTTCCATTGTGGCAAGAATGAAGGGGGTGTCTCGGACTATACTACTGGAGCAAGAACATAGGGGGTTTCTTAATACAATAAGTCGGTCAGGTAAATTAACTGTATTATGCCATTTAACCACTATTTTAAAGTATTTTCTTAAGCTTTTATGGCTCTTACACATGGCCAGACGGAGGAGGGCCAGCAGGCCTCTGTACAGGAGACCTTACCCTCCCAGGGTATTTCGCCAACAATTCTCCTACATTAATATGACTGAGGAGCAGTGTTTGCGAAGGCGGCGCTTCAGCAAGGAGGTGGTCACTGAGCTCTGCCACCTGCTGCAGCCAGATCTGCAGCCTCAACTGAGGAGCAGGACGTCTCTGTCGGTGGCAGTGAAGATAACAGTGGCTCTCAACTTTTATGCCACCGGCTCATTTCAATCAGCTACTGGGCACATCACCAATATCTCCCAGTTCGCGGTGCATTGCTGCATCCGTCAGGTCACAAATGCCCTCTATAAAAGGAGACGAGAGTACATCTCTTTCCCCATGACCCCGGACAAGCAGCAAGAACACGCAATGGGCTTTGTTAGGATAGCGGGCTTCCCCATGGTGCAGGGCTCCATTGAGTGCACGCATGTGGCTTTGCGTGCTCCGCATGAGAATACCGAGGATTTCCACAACCTAAAGGGATTCCATTCCTTAAACATTCAATTGGTCTGTGACCACAGACAGCTGATACTCGCTGTCAATGCCCACTATCCTGGCAGCAGCCACGATGAATTCATCCTGCACCAGACTACTGTGGCAGAATTTTCCAGGCACCGCATCACCCAGGTGGTTGGCTTCTCAGGGACAAGGGATATCCACTGTGCACCTGGCTGATGACACCGCTCCATACGCCCAACACCCCTGCTGAGCTGCTGTACAACGAGAGCCATCAAGCTACCAGGAACATAATTGAGCACACAATCGGCGTGCTCAAGCAACGGTTCCGCTGTCTGGACCATTCTGGAGGAGCCCTGCAGTACTCGCCTGAGCGAGTCTCCCACTTTGTTGTTGTGTGCTGCATGCTGCATAACCTGGCAATCCTCAGGACCCGGCCAATGCCACCAGGCCTTGGAGCACCACCAGAGGAGGAGGAGGAAGAGGAGGAGGAAGATGAGGAGGATGATCATCAGCAGCACCAAGGCAGGAGGGAGGCACACAATGTAGAAATTGGAAGGGCCGTCCGTTAGCGGCTGATAGCAAGCTGCTTCTAGGCCCCTGCTGAGGAAATGGCTTCTGCCATTGAGAACAACATGAATGAAACCAACCTGCAACCCCTAAGCCGGCCAAGGAAACAATGATTGCAAAGACCAAACATGTACATTTTGAATAAAAAAAGTATTTATTTTACAAACTCTGTGTATGTCATTTCCGCATGACAAACTAATAGAAAGAAACACAAAAAAACAGTAATTAACATAACTGGTTCTCACAACCTGGAGATAATGTCCAAAACACTGAACAAATTTTGACCACGAACCTCTTTCTGCCTTTAATGAAAAAATGAACAACATTTTGTCACACCTCCTACTTTTTGCCCTTCGAGGGTGATCTCCTTCCCTTGCGCAATTCCCCCCTTCCCACCCTACTGCTCCTCCCTAATGGGACCCCAGTGGCTGCAGCAAGGCTGGTGGAAGGCTGCTGATTGTCACAACCTGAGACTGCAGACCCCCTTGAAGGACGGCCTCGACCAGCTCTGGGCCTGGCGGGCCCGGCTGCAGACTGCACCAACTCTGCATGGGCGGCAGCAGTCTGTCCTACAGGCGGGGGCAAGTGCAGTGGAGAAGTGACAGTGGTGGCAGCAGGAATGCTGTCATCTTGAGAGAGGACAGCAACTCCCTGCTCGACCAACACACTGGCACTCCCACGGGGCAGCACTGCAGCATCCGGAGCAATCTGCCGGAGCACAGATTGCTGGCCTGCTGCGGCGCAGTGAGAGCCCCGGGGAAATGTGTCTGAACCAGTGAGGATGGCAGCAGTCAGTGCTCGCGTGGCCTCAATCTGAGTCTGCATGAGAGCAGTCTGAGATGGGGTCATGGCAGCCAGTGACTAAATTGCAGCACTAAGCATTTGCGTGGCATCCACCTGTGCTACAGCGAAGTGCTCCACACTCCACCTGGTGTTGTGAGGGACAAGTGGCGACGGGACCGATCACCCGGCTTGCCACAATCCTGTGGACGCGCACCTCAAGATCGCTGAGGGGTTGCAGCTGAGGCCGCCCTCCACCCGTCCATTGCTGCTGTCTCCTATTATGAGATAGCTTGGCCTGCAAGAAAAAGGACGGCGTCTGAGTAAATATACAGCCAAGGTCTTGCCTGATGTGCCTCCCATAGTTGAATAGCCCTAACTGTATGCAGCCATGGTCTTGCCTGATCTGCCTCCCATAGTTGAATAGCCCTTACTGTATGCAAAGTGTGGAATGTGCGTGTGTGTTTGATGAAAGGGCCATAGGTGTTGGATGAGTGTTGGGCATTAGGGCTTTTAAGACCCTTTGGCATAGAATGAGGTTGAGATGGAGGGATAGAGAGGTATTGAAAAAAAGCCACTCACCCTGATGACCCGAGTGAGGTCATTGAACTTTTTTCTACATTGGATCTGGGCCCTGGGCACCATGCTCCTTGAGGAGATGCTCTGAGCCACCTCCCTCCACACTCTTCTGTACTCGCGTGGCAAAGGCCTCCTGCCACTCTCTGGGTACAGTATAGATCTTCTGCGCTCCACCGTGCCAACCAGAGCCTCCAAGGCCCACTCGCTGAAGCACTGTGCTCGCTCCCTGGCCCTCTCGATAGTCCTTGCCTGCAAGATTTAGCCACAGGTCTGTCCAGGCCGAGATTCAAGGCTCCAATGAGCAGGGTGTGGCTGGAGAGCAAGATCAACCCTCCCCTTTAAGAACTGGCTGGCGTCAGTGTGCCTGTGTTCAATCGGTAATTGATAGCACCTGCGCTGCTCCTGCGCTCTGAGGTAGCGCCTCGCTCCTCGGCCTTTGTATCTTGAGAGGTGTGTAGCACCTGATTTAGCACTCCAATCACCTCCAGGGGTGATAAAAGCCAAGTTTGCCGTCGGAGGCAATATTTAGCGGCAGGTGCTAAATTTTGCGCACGGCCAATAACGGTGCCCCAAACGGGCCGATACTCAATTTTTCCCCATAGATTCATAATTGCACAGAATGAGGCCATTCGACCCATCGAGCCCATGCCGGCACTCTGTAGAACAATCCAGTCAGTCCCATTCCCCCGCTCTATCCCCGTAGCCCTACAAGTTTATTTCCCTCAAGTGCCTATCCAGTCGCCCCTTGAAAACATTCAGGCCTAGAAATTCAGTATCGCCACGTTTGGGGCGCTACAGTCGAGCGTACGTTAAATTTAGCGCCCGGCGCAACTTAGCGCCACCTTCACCGAAATTGAGTTGCATCACCCCAAGAAGTTGCTGCTGCGCTAAAGCAGGCGGTGCACGACTATCCTAAGGCGCTAAGCCGGCGAGCCGAGGCGCTACCACCGAGGGTGGGCGCAGCACAGGTGTGGCGAGTTAGCGATTGCAGGCAGACACGCTGGCGCCGGTCACCTCTTAAAGGGGGAGGGTCGATTTGGCTTGCAGCCACGCCCTGCACATTGGAGCCCTGATTCTAGGCCTGGACACTCTCAGGGCTATTCCACCATGGGAGGCAGTGCAGCCAAGATCAGGGCTTCACACTGTCAGGGCTATTCCACCATGGGAGGCAGTGCAGGCAAGATCAGGGCTTGACACTGTACT
Source organism: Somniosus microcephalus (assembly GCF_052327205.1). NCBI lineage: Eukaryota > Metazoa > Chordata > Chondrichthyes > Squaliformes > Somniosidae > Somniosus > Somniosus microcephalus. The sequence continues at coordinate 296,127,112 of NC_140989.1, read as the reverse complement.
CCGAGCCCGTCCTTTCTCTTGCAGGGCAAGCTGGCCCACAATAGGAGGCAGCAGCAATGGACCGGGGGAGGCCGTCCTGAACTTAAAGACCTCAGCAATCTGGAGCAGCGAGCGGAGCGGATTATGGCAGGCCGGCTGATTGGCCCCGTCGCCACTGGAGATGCCGACCCCGTTCTGGACAGCAATGGTAAAGTCATCACCTTTTTGACCTCTCTCTTTCCACTTGTGCCTCACACCAGCATCCTTTGCCACTATCGAACCAATGCAGTGCATTGCAGCACTCATGCCTCCCTCGCTGCCACCCTGTCCTCACACTAAAGCAACTCTTGTACCTGCCTGCTTTCAGATGCTGATTCGCCAGGTGAGGAGGCGGGCCCTCAAGCTGGCACTGTGAGTGAATCGGAAGGCGAGGAGGAGGAAGAGGAAGCCGGAACATCAGTGCCACCCTCAGCCGAGGCAGCCCATGGCCATGATGGGGACACGTCTTCCCTGGAGGGGAGCAGGGGGGAAGGGTCTGAGGAGGGTGAAGCTCCGGGGCCCAGCGGGCTGCAGCAACGGGGGGGCGGGGGGGTTAGGGAAGCTTGGCGGCCTTCTCCCCGGAGGGTGAGTGTGGCCTCCAGTCCTGCTACAGTGAGCGCAGAGGAGGTGCGGCTCCTTGGTGAAATGGGCGCCCAGGCGGAGCACAGGCACACTGAGCTCATGGCTGCAGTGGCAAGGATGCCTGACTCCATAGAGTCACTGGCAAGGAGTGTACAGGAATTTGGGGCAGCACAGGCAAGGAGTCTGCAGGACTTCGGTGCAGCACAGGCGGCTTCCAGCCAAGTGCTTAGTCATGCCATGCAGTCACTGGCTGGTCTGATGCAGACACAGATCAGGGCCACACGAGCACTAACTGCTGCCACCCTCGCTTGATCGGCCAGGATTCGCCGGGGCCCTCGCCGCGCCGCAGCAGGCCAGCAGTCTGTGCTTCAGCAGGTTGCTGCGCATGCTTCAGTGCTGGCCCATGCGAGTGCCAGTGTGTCGTCCGACCAGGGAGTGCCTGTGCTCTGGCAGGTTGGCAGCATTCCTGCTGCCAACACTGTCACTCCTCCACTGCAGCTGCCACCACCCGTAGGACAGATTGCTGCCACCCAAACAGAGTTGGAGCAGTCAGCAGCCGGGCCCTCCAGGCCCAGAGCTGGTCCAGGCCGTCCCCCAAGGGCATCTGCCGACACACTATCTGACCCTCAGCAGCCTTCCCCCAGCCTTGCTTCAGCCACTGGGGTCCCATTGCGGAGGAGCTGCAGGGCGGGAAGGGGCCAATCTCGCAAGCGAGGCAGATCACCCTCGCAGGCCAAACAGTAGGAGGTGTGGCAAAATGTTGTGTTTTTTTTTGTGAAGGCCGAGGATCATGGTCATTTTTGTTTAACTCTTTTGTTCATTGTCTCCAGGTTGTGAGAGCCAGTTATGTGTCTGACTGTTTTTTGGGGGTTTCTCTGTATTTGTTTGTCATGCGGGAAGGGCACAGAGTTTGTTAAATAAATAATCCTCTTTATTCAGATTGTGCATGTTTGCACTTTGAACTATTTTTGTTGCCTTGACCGGCTCAGGGTTTGCGGAGCAGCTCCATTCATGTTCTTTCAATGGCACAAGCCATTCCCTGAGAGGGGGCCTAGAACCGACTTGCAATAAGCCACTGACGGATGGCCCTTGCACTTTGTGCCTCCCTTCCATCTTGGTGCTCCTCCTCCTCCTCCTCCTCCTCCTCCTCCTCCACTGGTGGTCCTCCAATGTCTGCTGGCAGTGGCTGAGTCCTGAGGATAGCCAGGTTGTGCAGCATGCAGCACACTGCAACGAAATGGGAGACTTGCTCAGGCGAGGACTGTAGGGCTCCCCTGGAATGGTCCAGACAGCGGAACCATTGCTTTAGCACGCCGATCGTGTGCTCAATGATGTTCCTGGTCGCTTGATGGCTGTCATTGTATCGCTCTTCAGCTGGAGTGGTGGGCGCACGGAGCGGGGTCATCAGCCAGGTGCACAAAGGATAGCCCTAGTCCCCGAGAAGCCAGCCTCCTGGGTGAGCCGGGGCTTCGAAAATGTCTGCCACAGAAGTCTGGCGCAGGATGAAGGCGTCGTGGCTGCTGCCTGGAAAGCGGGCATTGACAGCTAGTATGAGCTGCCTGTGGTCACACACCAACTGCACATTCAACGAATAGTACCCCTTCTGTTTGCGGTAATCCTCGGCATTCTCTAGAGGTGCCCGCAAAGCCACATGCGTGCAGTCAATGGCGCCCTGGACCATGGGGAAGCCCGCTATTCTTGCAAATCCCATTGCATGCTCTTGCTGCTTGTCCAGGGTCATGGGGAAGGAAATGTACTGACGTCTCCTTTTGAAGAGGGCATTCGTGACCTGGCGGATGCAGCAATGCACCGCGATCTGGGAGACATTGGCAATGTCCCCAGTAGTGGATTGGAAGGAGCCGGTGGCATAGAAGTTCAGAGCCACTGTCACCTTCACTGCCACCGACAGAGACGTCCTGCTCCTCAGCTGAGGCTGCAGATCTCTCTGAAGCAGGTGACAGATCTCAGTGACCACCTCCCTTCTGAATCGAAGCCTCCAAATGCACTGCTCCTCAGACATGTTGGGGTAGGAGAAGTGCTGGCGGTATACCCTGGGAGGGTAATGTGGTGTATGTAACCTGTTCCACCTTAAGAGAACTACCTTAAGGGATGTACTACTTTCTCTTGGCTGCTGTATACTGTAATACCGGTGGTGACCACACCGGTATATAAGTGTTGTGTAGGGATTTGCTGGGCAGTTCAGCCCTGACCTCCGAATAGTAAAGACCTGTTAAAGTTATTCTTGTGGTCTGTGTCCAGTGATTTATAATAAGCATAACTGGGACACACAGACTTAACAGTGGCGACGAGTCCGATCTTACCCTGCGGCAGTTTTACATCCAAGGCAGCTTCGTCCTCAGAACGGGCGTCGAGAAGAGGCATCCGCCCTCATCATCCTGCTGAGCACCATCGCACGGGAGGCATCGAGAACCCGGGTTAAAAAGAAAAATTCTGAGCACGAAGCCCTCCATCAGCGACAGGCAGTGATCATCCCTTCTACCACGGTGGTGGATAAGCCGATCAACGACACGAGCAGAAAGTCGGCCGCGTTGACTGTGGAGTGGGGGAGGGAAAACGGAGGAAAAAGGGCGGAGAACTCGACCACGGCCGGTGAAAAGGGCCGGGCTGCAATCGAGGCCGAGAGGCGCAGCGACTGGGGCAGCTTAAGGCACGAGAGCCGCGGAGAACTCAAACGCAGCTGGTGTAAAGGACCGGGCTGCATGCGGGGCTGAGATGCGCAACAGCAGGGGAAGCATGAATGCCCACGGGAACCGCGGGGGAGTAAAAGCAGCGTCGGGGAATTGAGAACCGCTGGGGAGGCGAGAATGGCAGCAGCACGGCAATCGCCATTGCAGCCAGCGGGGGAAGAAGGCAAACGTGGGAATCCGCCATTGTAGTTGGCGGGGGAAGAAGACGAGCGTGGGAAAGACCGCCAAGCGCGGGAAGCCATCATTTTAGTAGGCGGGGGAAGAAGACAAACGCGGGAAGCCGCCATTTCGAGAAAAAGAAAAATTTTAAAACTTGCAAGGATGCCTAAACATGGGAACATTAATACCTTTGATAGCGATATCGAAGATTGGACCACGTATGTAGAACGCATGGAAGTTTATTGTAAAGCAAATAAGGTACCAGATGATGAGAAAACACTAACCTTATTAAGCTCAATGGGTGCGAAGACATATGGGCTATTGAAGCACCTTCTGTCACCAGATAAACCAGCGGATCAGACTTTCGCGAATATTGTTACTGTCCTGAAAAATCATTTAAACCCCACGCCGCTGATGATAGCGGAACGATTTAAATTTTACAGAAGAACGCAGCTGAAAGACGAAAGCAATGCTGAATTTTTAATTGAACTGCATAAGCTATCAAAGTACTGTCAGTTTGGAACAGGACTAGCAGATGCGCTGAGAGATAAATTTGTGTGTGGATTGTTAAAAGAAGGAACACAAAAGTGACTGCTTGAGGAGAATGATCTTACGCTTGATAAAGCTGTCACTATTGCAGCATCGCACGAAGCCGCAGCGAGAGGCACTGCGGAAATGCAGCTACGGTCACCGGAACTCAGCACCAATCAAACGGTCTTGGGTACAGTAAAATGTTATCGTTGTGGAAAGACAACGCACGATCAGAACCAGTGCTGGTTCAAAAATCAGGAATGCAGAAAATGTGGCAGGCTTGGTCACATAGCTAAAGTATGCCGGTCAGGAAAGAAGACCAGCAACAAAAAGTCACCGCAGGAAAAGTACAGAAAGGTACACAAGGTGACAGAGAACAGTTCGAACGAACAGAAGTCAAATTCAGACTCCAGCAGTAATGAACTGGGTAGTCTAAGAGTACACAATGTTGGTAATGAAGCAGACCTCCAAACAATCTGGGTCACACTTCAGATAGCAGGAGTCCAAGTGAAGATGGAATTGGACACTGGATCGGCATTGACGGTCATGAATAAGCAAGATTACAAAAGGTTATTCCCACATATTCCCCTGCGGGATACGGAGATTGTATTGAAAACATACACGGGGCAAAGAGTATACCCCATCCGGAAGATAGAGGTAAAGGTGGTCCACAAGGGCAAAGAAAGCCAAGGAATGGACTTATATGTGCTACCTGAGGGAGGTCCACCACTACTGGGACGGGAGTGGATTAGGAAAATAAATATGGACTGGCATTCCTTAAAAGCACTAACGGTAGATTCCGGTAAAAAAGATGTCAAACCTAAACGATTGTCCAGAATATTGGACGATGCTAAAGAGGTGTTCCAACAGGGACTGGGAACACTGAGAGGAATTACGGCAAACATCAAGGTTGAAGAACATGCAAACCCGAAATTTTTCAAAGCCAGACCGGTACCTTATGCGATACGACCTGCTGTGGAAGCTGAGCTGGAAGGGCTAGAACGTTCAGGAGTACTGTCTAAGGTAGACTGGAGTGAGTGGGCCACGCCCATTGTCCCCGTCATGAAGCGTTCATCGAGCAACAAGCCGGGGGAACCGGGGAAGGTTCGCATCTGTGGAGATTTCAAGATCACTGTTAATCCGGTGCTTCACACGGTGCAGTATCCGCTTCCGCGGATTGAGGATATCTTCGCTTCGTTGTCTGGTGGGAAACACTTCACCAAGATAGACCTGGCGCAGGCGTACTTACAGATGGAAGTTGAGGAAGAGTCACGCCAGTATCTCACGATCAACACGCATAGAGGCTTGTACCGGTATAATAGACTGGTTTTTGGAGTGGCATCGGCTCCAGCAATTTGGCAGAGGGCCATGGAGCAAGTATTACAGGGAATTCCAGGCACACAATGTTACCTGGACGATATTCTGATTACAGGAGATGATGACGAGGAACACCTTGCAAATTTGGAACTGGTGTTCACCAGATTGAAAGAATATGGACTTCGAGTTAATCGCCAGAAATGTGAGTTCTTTCAGAAGCGGATCTCGTACTGTGGTCATGTCATTGACTAGGAGGGGCTTCATAAGTCTCCTGACAAGATCGAAGCTGTTGTGAAGGCTCCCGCTCCGGATAATGTATCCCAGTTGAGGTCGTTCCTAGGGTTGATTAACTATTACCATAAGTTTCTGCCAAATTTATCCACGGTGCTGCACCCGCTGAACGCTCTTTTGCAGAAGGGAGTACCATGGAAGTGGAGCGAGGACTGTAAGAGGGCTTTTCGCAAAAGCAAGGCATTGATCACCTCAGAGGAAGTGTTGGCTCACTTCAACCCAACGCTGCCTATTCGTTTGGCTTGTGATGCTTCTCCATATGGTATTGGGGCAGTACTCTCACACAAGTTGCCAAATGGCCTGGAGAGGCCAGTTGCGTTCGCATCCAGATCATTCACCTCCGCTGAGCGCAACTATGCTCAGATAGATAGGGAGGGTCTCAGCCTTGTGTGGGGAGTAAAGAAGTTTAATCATTACCTGCAGGGCCAAAAGTTTATGCTTCTGACAGACCACCAGCCGTTGGTATCCATTTTTAACCCTAAGAAGGGTGTTTCGGTGATGACAGCACAGAGACTCCAGAGATGGTCCCTTTTCCTAGGGGCACATCAATATCAGATCGAATTCAAAGGTACAAAGCAGCATGGTAATGCTGATGGGCTGTCGCACCTGCCACTACCTACAGAGGAGGAGGCACCGACGGTTGACCCTGTTGAGTTATTTCACTCGACCATCATCGAATGTTTACCAGTCACCAATGCAAGTATTGAAAGAGAAACCAGGAATGACCCGACACTGTCCCGGGTCTACGAAGTGACAGTGAAGGGATGGCCAGCACATGGTGATCCACTGTTACCGGCATTCTCAGCAAGACGAGAACAGCTGTCCGTCTGTCAAGGAACATTGATGTATAGAACAAGGGTGATTATTCCTCCTAAGTTAAGGGAGAGAGTTCTAAAGGAACTGCATGAAGGTCACCTGGGGGGAGTCAAGATGAAAAGCCTTGCTAGGGCTTATGTGTGGTGGCCGGGTATCGACCAACAGATAGAGGATCTGACGAAAAGCTGCTCAGGGTGCCAAAAAGCGCAAAATGCACCTCCGATTGCACCGCTGCATCCATGGGAATGGCCTTCAACCCCATGGCAACGTGTACATATTGACTTTGCTGGTCCATTCATGGACTCCATGTTTTTAATTGCGGTGGACGCACATTCTAAATGGCCAGAAGTGATTAAGATGACTACCACTACCTCGGAAAAGATGATCGCGGTGCTAAGAACGATATTTGCAAGAAATGGTTTGCCAGAACAAATATGTTCAGACAACGGACCGCAGTTCGTGTCAGAAGAATTCCAGAAATTCATGAAGAAGAATGGGGTGAAACATTATACCTCTGCCCCATATCATCCGGCTACAAACGGGTTGGCCGAGAGATTTGTACAAACGTTCAAAAAAGCAATAAAGGCCATGAGCGAAGATCAGATTCCACTACAACACAAGGTGGACAAATTCCTACTGGCATATTGAAACGCCACTCATGCAGTGACAAACCAATGTCCTGCCATGATGTTCTATAACAGGAGGTTGCAGTCCAGGTTGGACTTGTTAAAACCAAATGTGCGGAGGGAAGTTGAAAACAAACAGTTCCAGCATATAAATAACAAGACCACTCGGAGTTTCGAAATAGGACAACCAGTGTTAGCCCGGGACTTTAAAAACGAGAAATGGCAATCTGGAACAATTCGGGCCAGACAAGGACCCCTGATGTACACGGTAGATATTGGTGAAAATGTAATACGGCGTCATGCTGACCAACTGGTAGAATCGAGAACAAGGGTCGAACCCATGGTTACGGCAGAGACAACCGTGGAAGAAGTTAGTGAACCTGAAGCATCTACCTCAGAAGTGAATGTACCTGATGATGATGTCCAATCCATAAGAGACCAACTAGATGAGTCACCCCAGCAACGAGAATCAGAGACCCCTGAAAGGCGTTATCCAACTCGAATCAGGAGGCCTCCTCAGAGACTAAATCTTTGAACTGTTTTGCATGAAGTTGTATATATATATATCTATATGTTATTATGTTATGTTAAATGGGGATATAACTGTTATGCTAAAAAGGGAGGATTGTGGTGTATGTAACCTGTTCCACCTTAAGAGAACTACCTTAAGGGATGTACTACTTTCTCTTGGCTGCTGTATACTGTAATACCGGTGGTGGCCACACCGGTAAATAAGTGTTGTGTAGGGATTTGCTGGGCAGTTCAGCCCTGACCTCCGAATAGTAAAGACCTGTTAAAGTTATTCTTGTGGTCTGTGTCCAGTGATTTATAATAAGCATAACTGGGACACACAGACTTAACAGGTAAGGCCTCCTGTGCTGACGCCTGTTGGCCCTCCTCCGTCTGGCCATGATTGGCACTCTCTCTCGGCGTCTCTGAGCCCTTGCAATGCAATGGAGAAACCCAACGTTTCCACCCATTGCAGCCCCCATTATAAGTGGCCACTCAAGGCTATGGCACTGAAAAATCAATCCAACTGCAAAGCTCTGGGCTGAAGCCAGAAGTACCTGTGCGAGCGCTGAGTCAAAGCAGAAAGCTCTCTCCCTTTGTCTCTCTGCAAATCTCTCTCGCTCTCACACAGAAGGAGTGGCCCAAAATGGCTACCACAAAGAATGCAGGAAGAGCCCCCTTTAAATAGCGCCCCCCCAGCCCCACAGCGACTGGGAACCATTCCACTCAACCAGTCGCTGCGAGCGCCAGGCGGAAAGAAGGGTGGTGCCACTGAAGTTCCGGTTCGGGGCGCACCAAGGGCATTGCACCATGAAATGACATCAGGATCTGCGCGTGCAGCTGAGCGGGCATTGCGGTTTTGCGCCACCGCTAATTCTTCACTCAAGTTCCCGAGAGGCACAGATCGCGCCGCGCCCGGGTGCTAGCTGCTTCGCGCCCCACTTATCGCCCTCTTAAGGCGCTAGCGGCTGGCACTACCAACTGAATTTCTAGGCCTCAGTGTCTCCGCTTCCACCATTTATGTCGGCAGCGAATTCCAAGTCATCATCACTCGCTGTGTAAAATATTTTTCCTCACATCCCCCCTGTATCTCTTGCCCAAAACCTTAAAGCTGTGTCCCCTAGTCCTTGTGCCATCAACTAGTGGGAACAGCCTTTCCCAGTCTCGCCTATCCAAACCCGTCATAATCTTGTACACCTCTATCAAATCACCCCTCAACCTCCTTTGCTCTAATGAAAACAAATCCAGCTTCTCCAACCTGTCCTTGTAGCTAAGATCCCCCATCCCCGGAATCATTCTGGTAAATCTCCTCTGCACCCTCTCAAGGGCCTTCACATCCTTCCTAAAGTGTGGTGACCAGAACTGGATGCAATACTCCAGTTGTGGCCTAACCAGCACTTTATAAAGGTTCAGCATAACGTCTCTACTCTTGCACTCAATACCTCTATTTATGGAGCCCAAGATCCCATATGTGTATTGATTTCTTTGTGGGTTCAATGACGAGACATTTATGAAAGAGAATGTCTTTTAATCTAAAGTCTGTTCAACTCTTTATACAGCATTTACAGGAGACATCATGCTAGTGATGCATCTAGAATGAAACTGAAACTAAACTCCACTGCCTTGCTTGTCTCTGTCACATGCCCTCTGCTGGTCAGGCACAAGCAATCAATACATGCAAACATGCTGGTAAGGCATCATAATCGAACAGGCAAATACCATCTCTATTTGCTGATATCATTACATCTCCTTTTCTTAAAACAAAAGTATTTTACTTTTAACTAACAACATGTTTTCTTTGTATTAATCTGCATTTTAACTGTAACACTTAATGAACTTACATTATCATTATCATGATCAAGGTTTTTTAACCTTGCTTTGTGTGTTCACATGAAATATGTCAATACACTAGAACTTGAAGAAAGAATAAGATAACATTACTTCCTTCTATAACAATAGTCCTTAAATTTGCTCAATGAGTCTCTCAGGAGGCTTCACGTGTCTTGAGGATTTTCTGATTGATTGTCCTTGAATCTGAGTTATTGCCTCAGATGATGGTTTCTCAGCTGTGTGATCAGGTTGTTCAACAGTATCAGTCTCTTGACCTGCTGTGGCTGGTCCCATGAGAAGATCTCGACGATTTCTTCTCAGAACAGCACCCTCATCTGTCTGAATGGTGTATGATCTTGGTTGAACTTCACTCAGGACAGTTCCCTTCTGAGTCCATGTGTTTGTTTTGTCTTTGAACCTTACTTGGTCACCAGTGCGGAGTTCAGGTAGGTTTTGTGTTCCTCTGTCATAGTAGTACTTTTGCTTTTCTTTCTGTTGTTCTTTGAACTTCCTCACTTTCTCCCCCTCTTTTGTTTTCAGGAGGTTCTCCAGGATGGGTAGGTTTGACCTTAGCCGACGTCCCATCAGGAGTTGGGCTGGTGACATACCACACTCGAGCGGCGTTGTGCGGTATACAAGCATGCTCTGGTAGAAGTCAGTTCCACTGTCTTTTGCCTTGCACATCAGTCTTTTCACTGTCTGGACCGATTTTTCCACTAGACCATTGGACTGTGGAAAGTGAGGACTTGACGTTGTGTGGACAAAGTCCCACTCTTTGGCAAAGTGTCGGAAACTTGCATTGTAAAACTGGGGTCCGTTGTCTGTGAAGACCTCGCTTGCCACGCCATGTCTGGAGAATATGGCTTTCATACATGTTATCACAGCATCTGCAGTGGTGGTGTACAGTCTACAAACCTCTGGATACAGGGAGTAATAGTCTGTGACTACAAGATAGTCCTTCCCTTGACATAAGAATAGGTCAGCGCCTACCTTCTGGTAAGGTCTGTCTGGCGCTGGGTGTGGCTTTAGTGGTTCTACCGGATTGCTTGCTCGATATTTCAGGCATATTGTGCAGTTTGACACCTCATTTGTCACATCTTGGTTGATTCGTGGCCAGTACATCACCTCTCGTGCTCTTTTCTTACACTTTTCGATTCCCAGATGTCCTCCATGGATCTTTTTTAACATCTCTTTTCTCAGACTCTTTAGGATAACTATTTTACTTCCTTTGTAGATGATGTCTTCGACCACTGATAATTCCGCCCTGCAGTTCCAGTACTCTGCCATGTCAGGTGAGCAGTCTTGCTTCATGTTGGGCCATCCATCCAAGATGCTTTTTCTCAGTCGTCTCATTGTTTCATTTTTGTTTGTCTCAGTCTTTATGAGCTCCATTTTTGCATCTGCTATGGGCAGTGCACTTGTGATCATGTCCACGTAGGCGTTCACTTTTTCATCCATTGTGGTGTTTGCGGGCTCACTTGGGTCAACAGCTCTGGACAACGTGTCTGCTGTATACATCAGTTTACCCGGTGTGTACACAACATTCAGTGTATAGCGTTGCAGCCTGATCATCATTCTTTGTAATCTAAGCGGACAGCTATTTAGTGGCTTTTGGAACAATGCAATCAAGGGCTTATGGTCAGTCTCTACACTGATTGCTTGTCCTGCCACAAACTGGTGAAATCTTTCACAGGCATATGTGATGCTGAGCAGCTCCTTTTCTATTTGAGCATATCGCGTCTCCGCGTCTGTCATTGAGCACGATGCATATGCAATAGGTTGCCAGTAGTCATATTGTTGCAGAAGAACGGCACCGAGCCCACTCTGTGATGCATCTGATGATATCTTGATGGGTCTCGCTGGGTCATAAAACCTCAGAACTGGTTCCTCTGTGAGCAGTTTCTTTAGATCGCTCCATGACTTCTCATGCTCATGATTCCATTCCCATTCTATGTTCTTTTCAGTTAGTCTTCTCAGTGGCGCCATCTTTTCTGAGAGGTTGGATATGAATTTCCCCATGTAGTTGATCATTCCATTAAACCTCTGCACGTCCTTTTTGCATTGTGGCTTTGGCATATTCTCAATGGTGGACACCTTTCTGGGATCTGGTCTGATGCCCTCACTGCTAAGGATATCTCCCACGAATGTCAGTTCTGTCACCCCGAGCTGGCATTTCTCTCTATTCAGCTTCAGGTTTGTTTTCCTTGTTGCTTCCAGCACTTTTTTCAGTCTCTCGTCATGCTCAGTTCTCATGGTTCCCCATACTATGATGTCATCCATTGATGTATCAACTCCCTCCAGGTGCTCATAGATCATATGGATAGTTTTGTGATACACTTCAGGAGCTGAGGCAATGCCAAATGGTAACCTTAGGAATCTGTATCTGCCAAATGGACTGTTGAACATGCACAGTCTTGAACTTGCTTCATCCAATTTCATCTGCCAAAATCCTGATGATGCATCTAACTTGCTGAAATACTTTGCATTTGCCATGATTTCCTCACGTGTAGGAAGCTTGAAGTGCTCTCTCTTTATTGCTCTGTTTAGATCTCTTGGATCCAGGCAAATTCTGAGCTTTCCATTCTTTTTGTCCACTACGACGAGGGAACTCACCCACTCAGTTGGCTCATCTATCTTCCGAATCACGTTCAGGCTTTCCATCCTGTCCAACTCTGCCTTCAGTTGCTTTTGAAGAGCAAACGGGACTTTTCTGCATGGATGTATGACCGGTGTCATACCTTTATCTACTCTGATCGTGTGTTCTCCTGGAATGCAGCCTAGACCCTTAAATAGGTCATTGTACTCTTTCATGGGTTCATCATAGACTGTCTCTCCTTCGCTTTCCACAATGAGGACTCTCTTTACCAGGTTCAGTCTCTCACAGGCTTTTAAACCTAGTATGGCTTGCACATCCTTTGGCACCACGATTAATGCTAGCGTGTGCTCTCTGTCCTTGTGTGTTACTTTGACAATGCATCTTCCTTTCACTGGTATATCAGTACCTGAGTATCCTGTCACTTTCACTTTTATTCCATGTATCTTTGGTCTGGGTCTAATTTTCTTAAAATCAGTCTCTGATATCACATTAACTTGTGCTCCAGTATCCAATTTAAATGGAATGTGTATGTCATTCACTTTCAGTGTCAACATCCGGTCTCTTTCTTCTTTTTTGTTTTCAGACACAACATCTACATCGAACTCCTCTATGTCGCTTTCATCTACTGCATGGACCTTGCTTTGTTGCATTTGGTTCTTACAGCAACGGGCATAATGGTTGTTCTTGTTGCAACTATTGCATGTTTTACCATATGCTGGACACTTTCTTGGTGGATGCTGTGTACTGCATCGACTACATGACTTTCGATTGTCCCTTTCATTTTCGTTCGCTGGCCACGCCTCTTTTTTCACATTGGCGCTCTTTTTGTTAAACGGTTTGTGTCCGTTCTTACTCACTGCATCCACGTTGCAGCTACTGTCACTGAACAACTCCTTTGCCTGCGACTTCACAGTCTCTGTAGCCTTACACAGTGCTATGGCTTTTCCCAGGTCTAGATCTTGCTCTCTTAGCAGTCTTTCCCTTAGACCATTATCTGGAATACCACACACCAGTCTGTCTTTTATCAGCGAGTCTGTCAGTCCCCCAAATTCACATGTTTTGCTTCGGTTTCTCAGTTCAGTCACATACTGATCAATAGTCTCTCCCGTTTTCTGTACACATGTGAAAAATCTGTGCCTCTCAAACATCACGTTACGTTTAGGTATGCAGTAGGCCTCAAACTGTTCCATTATTTTATCTAACTTCATTTTGTCTCCATCAGCAGCGAATGTGAAGTTATTATACACCTCCAGCGCTTCATCACCCACGACATGTAAGAACAGTGACGCTTTCATTTTATCACCTTTCTCGTCAGCTCCGATTGCTGATAAATACAACCCCAAACGTTGTTTGAACCTCCTCCAATTTTCAGCCACATTACCTGTCAACTGAAGCGTCGCCGGTGGGTGTAAACCTTCCATTTTTTCACTTTGTTAGCTATTCTCCAATGGTAAGCAACGATGTTCTCTTTTGGCTTGCTAATTTGTGGAGAGCTGATTTAACTTCAGATTTTTTCTCTTCATCTCTTTCAATCACTTCTGACACCATGTATTGATTTCTTTGTGGGTTCAATGACGGGACATTTATGAAAGAGAATGTCTTTTAATCTAAAGTCTGTTCAACTCTTTATACAGCATTTACAGGAGACATCATGCTAGTGATGCATCTAGAACGAAACTGAAACTAAACTCCACTGCCTTGCTTGTCTCTGTCACATGCCCTCTGCTGGTCAGGCACAAGCAATCAATACATGCAAACATGCTGGTAAGGCATCATAATCGAACAGGCAAATACCATCTCTATTTGCTGATATCATTACAATATGCTTTGTTAACCACTTTCTCGATGTGTCCTGCCACCTTCAGGGACCTATGCACTAAACTCCCAGGTCCCTTTGTCCCTGCACACTCTTTAAAACTGTACTATTAAGTGTATATTGCCTCTCCCTGTTCCTTCTGCCAAAATGCATCACCTCACACTTCTCTGTATTAAATTCCATCTGCCACTTGTCTGCCCATTCTGCTAGCCTTTCTATGTCCTGTTGCCGTTGATTGATATCATCATCACTGTTTGCCACACCCCCAAGTTTGGTGTCATCGACAAATTTAGAAATTCTATTCTGTATTCCAATATCCAGGTCATTTATATATAGCAAAAAAAGCAGTGGCCCCAGCACTGACCCTTGGGGAACACCACTGTCTAGCATCCTCCAGTCTGAAATACAGCCATTTACCACAACTTGCTGTTTTCTGTCCTTAAGCCAATTCCTTATCCAAGCTGCCATTGACCCCGCTATTCCATGAGCCTCAATTTTGTTAACCAGCCTTCTATGTGGTACTTTGTCAAACGCCTTCTGAAAATCCATGTAGACAATTGGTTAGCAGTTTGAGTGTAGCGCTACTGAGCTAGCCCATTAGTGCTTGATTTAGCACTCCAATCCTTTCTTTGAGTGATGATACTTAATTTTGCTTGCAGCCTGATTAATTAGCGCCTGGCACTAAATCTCAAACTTTTCTGAAGTTACCGCCCATTTCTGGGCTATAATGAATTTCTCCCCCCTGTCTCTTTGACAGAAACAGTTCAGAAGAACAGGTAGGAGAGTGGACGAGAGCAGATTGAGGATGAGAGAGCCTATGGACTCTAATAAGCACCGACCCTTGGAGGCACAGGTGGGAGCAAGGGAGAGTGAGAAACAGCAGAGCAAGGGGGAGAGGAGGAATTAGGGGTTGAATAGGTAGTGTGCAGGGGAAGAGATAGAGAAAGTGCTGGTCGTGAGGGTGTATTAAGAAGAAGAGGAGGTGGGAGATGCAATGGGAATGAAGGGTGGGGAGAAGCATGAGTGATCGGTGGGTTGGCTTAGCAAGAAACAACTGAGGGCCACAGTTTCCCTGCAGTCCCCACCCCAAATGCAGCCTGTAGCCTTTGGTGGCGCCTTTCTCTGTCACACCATACTGTGTCGCCCACCACCTCCTACCCAAAAGGAAAGAAGAAAAAGACAGAGTGATAAACAGGAGGACATTAAGAGAAGCAAAAAGATTTAGAGAGAAAGGTAGAAGAGAAATAGAAAGGTGGAAGCACAAGGAGCTGGGGAACAGTAACATGAGACATCAGAGAAAAGAGAGACCTATTTCCAATTTGCCATGTACCACACTATGGGAGATTGACTGATATCTTATTAAAGATCTTGGGGAGAAATTCGTGTGGTTTGCGCTACACGTTAGCGCCAGTGCCATTGACAGTTGTAATGACAACTGGTGATCAGGTACAGCAGGTGATCAGGAAGGCCAATGGAATCTTGGCTTTTATTGCAAGGGGGATGGAGTATAAAAGCAGGGAAGTCTTGCTGCAGTTATACAGGGTATTGGTGAGGCCACACCTGGAATACTGCGTACAGTTTTGGTTTCCATATTTAAGAAAAGATATACTTGCTCTCGAGGCAGTTCAGAGAACGTTCACTCGGTTGATTCCGGAGATGAGGGGGTTGACTTATGAGGAAAGGTTGAGTAGGTTGGGCCTCTACTCATTGGAATTCAGAAGAATGAGAGGCGATCTTATCGAAACATGTAAGATTGTGAGGGGGCTTGATCGGGTGGATGCAGGGAGGATGTTTCCACTGATGGGTGAGACTAGAACTAGGGGGCATAATCTTAGAATAAGGGGCTGCCCTTTCAAAACTGAGATGAGGAGAAACTTCTTCACTCAGAGGGTAGTAAATCTATGGAATTTGCTACCTCAGAGAGCTGTGGAAGCTGCAACATTAAATAAATTTAAAACAGAGATAGACAGTTTCCTAGTTGATAAGGGAATTAGGGGTTACGGGGAGCGGGCAGGGAAGTGGACGTGAGTCTAGGTTCGGATCAGCCATGATCCTATTGAATGGCGGAGCAGGCCCGAGGGGCCGTATGGCTTACTCCTGCTCCTACTTCTTATGTTCTTATGTTCTTATGAGGCCGGTTGCAGCTCCGCACGCCATATCGGTGGTGCCGGTAATGCTGCCTGTAACCTCAATCACCAGGGAGCTCACCATGAAGGAGATTGTGACGTCAGTGAGTGTGCAAGGCTCACTGGATGCCCTATCTCCCAACTTCGTTTTAGCCAAGGTACTTACTAGCTGGAGAAAGCAACGACAGCTTCAGGTGTCGTGCAGCAGCAGGAAGCTGTCTCCAGTGACGATACTTAAAGGGATCCTCACCAATCACTCGTACCTGTCAGGTTTGTGAAGTTTGAGTGGCTGTGTGCTAGTTCCTGCTACTGGCAGAGTTTTCCTTAGTCATTTCAAGGTTCTTTGATATCAGGAAGTGTTCTGGCAAGTACAAAACTCCCTCATTATTTTTGAAAGGCTTCAAAGTACAACACTTGCTAAAAATCACTCACCCACTTAATGTGCAGTTGGTGTACGACCACAGACAGCAAATCCTCAATGTCAGTGCCCGCTATCCTGGCAGCATCCACAATGCCTTCATCCTGTGCCAGCACTCTTCCATCCACCACATCAAGCTCAAGGGTGGCTGCTCGGAGACAAGGGCTATCCGCTCTCCACCTGGCTCATAACTCACCTCCGCAAACCCACCACTCCTGCCCAGTACTCATATAATGAGAGCTATGCTGCCAGCAGGAACATCATCGAGCAGACCATCGGCTTATTGAAGCAACAGTTCCGCTGCCTTGACCACGCGGGAGGAGGCCTCCAGTACTTGCCAGAGCGGGTGTCCCATTTTGTGGTGGTCTGCTGCATGCTCCACAACTTGGCCATCATGCCAGCAGGGATTGCGGGACCACCTCAAGAGGAGGACAAGGCAGAGGAGGATGAGGATGAGGAGAAGGACGAGGAGGAAGAAGATGAGGAGGAGAAGGATGAGGAAGAGGAGGAACAGGAGGGCGGGAGGGAGGAGGCAGTGAGACAGTTGGCCTTCTGGATGGGCTGTCCGTGACCGGCTCATCAGACTGCGATTCGAATGAATGAAACCCCAGATCCCCGTAGCTCACCACATCCCCATCATATCATCCCTTTCTCATGGCATATCACAGCATCCTCCTGGGCGCAAAGGTGAAATGAGGGAGCCACAAACTATTCCAAACACTATTAATAAATTTATCTATAAACATATCACACATATCACTTGAATTCTAATTCTAATACTAAGATGTGGGTGTGAGTGTTGCTCGGTAGAGATTGTTGGTGGGTGAGTACTGGGGATGTGGTGCATTGGGCAGTGTGTGAAGCTTGTGGTACAGATGGTGGTACATAACATTTGTTGAAGCATTCAATCACCCTGACCACCCGCGTGAGCTCGTTAAACTTCCTCTTGCACTGGGTGTGGGACCTGGGGACCACAGTGCTGCCCATGACGTGGTGTGCCACCTCCCTCCACATAGTCCGGCAGACTTGTGGCGAGGATTATCAGGAGTTTTAACATGAACTGTTTTATGGCAAATTTTGTCTGCAATGCAAGATTTCACTATACCAGGAGCAGACTGATTGCATGGTATTAATTGGCATTCTGATGGAATGGAGAAAGTATGAAATTTAATGTTCATTACAATAAACAGTCAGGTCAACTGGAAAATGATTACATTCTGGACATTGATTGAAAGACACCCTGATTTCTTAAACCTGCTGCCTTCTCTCCTCTTTCTAGTTGCTAGCCTGACAGGAAAATTACTACATACTTTACAGAAAATATTTCCCTTTAGCTGAACTGCAGTGAACACTTTAAAATATAATTGAGAGGTTCTGTCAGCCCTCTGACAGAGAATAAGTGCTTTAAGGCTACAAGAACCAGTTACTCCCGATCTGCGATTAATTTTCCTCTTGTCATTGAGGGCTAAACAATGGGAGACTACCCTTTAGATTTTTTCACCATAAGGGTGCTGTTTCATTCAGTTATAAGGTGATTGAATAGGGGTTCAAACTGGTTCCACTGCAGCAGCTTGCCAATTATACTGGTGCTAGCCACATATTAGCAATCCTCAGTACTGTACATCTTATTACAGCAGCAAATGGAAGGCAAACCAATTCCAAAAATTTGGAATAGCTCTTACGGTTGCTCAATGGGTAAGGGCATGGATTAAAACTGAGCAGCGGCGGAGTATAAAACCGGCAGCGAGACGAGGCAAGGCCCGACCAGAGCGGACCTGCGTGGGGAACACTGAGCAGCGGCGGAGCTTAAAACCGGCAGCGAGGCGAGGCCCGACCAGAGCGGACCTGTGTGGGGAACACTGAGCAGCGGCGGAGCTTAAAACTGGCAGTGAGCAGCGAGGCGAGGCCCAACCAGAGCGGACCTGCGTGGGGAACACTGAGCAGCGGCGGAGCTTAAAACCAGCAGCGAGCAGCGAGGCTTACCATTCAACAGCGGGGGAGAGAGGTAAAAAGTAATCAAAGTGTGACATCACCAGGAAGCAGATAAGTGATTGGTTGGTGAGTATTTCTCTATTTTTTTGAACTTTAACTCTGGTTTGTAGTTTCTAAGGTCTCTCTGGTGTAGCAGGGACTGTTGGTAAACCAGTTAACTGCAGTGTAATAGTGGGATTGATTGATTTAATTTAACTTCAATTAATTAAAGGGTAAGTCATGGCAGGACAGCCAGGCCACGTGATATGCTCCTCCTGCGATATGTGGGAACTCAGGGATACTTCCTGTGTCCCTGACAACTACATGTGCAGGAAGTGCATCCAGCTGCAGCTACTGACGGACCGCATTGCGGCACTGGAGCTGCGATTGGATGCATACTGGAGCGTTCACGATGCTCAGGACATCATGAGTAGCATGTTTACGGAGTTGTACACACCGCAGGTAGAGGTTGGACAGGAAGAAAGGGAATGGGTGACCAACAGGCAGAGTACTAGGCGCAGGCAGGTAGTGCAGGGGTCCCCTGTGGCCATCCCCCTCTCCAACAGATACACCACTTTGGGTACTGTTGGGGGGCATGGCTTATCAGAGGAAGGCAGCAGCAGCCAACTTCCTGGCACCAGGGGTAGCTCTGCTGCACAGAATGGGAGGAAAAAGAGGGGTAGAGCTATAGTAATAGGGGATTCTATTGTAAGGGGAATAGATAGGCGTTTCTGCGGCCGCAAACGAGACTCCAGGATGGTCTGTTGCCTCCCTGGTGCAAGGGTCAAGGATGTCTCCGAGCGGCTGCAGAACATCTTGGAAGGGGATGGTGAACAGCCAGTTGTCATGGTGCATATAGGCACCAACGATATAGGTAAAAAGCAGGATGAGGGCCTAAAAGCGGAATATAGGGAGTTAGGAGATAAATTAAACACCAGGACCTCAAAGGTAGCAATCTCAGGATTGCTACCAGTGCCACGTGCTAGTCAGAGTAGAAATAGAAGGATACTTCATCTGAATACATGGCTAGAGGAATGGTGCCAGGGGGAGGGATTCAAGTTCCTGGGACATTGGAACCGGTTCTGGGGGAGGTGGGACCAGTTCAAACCGGACGGTTTGCACCTGGGCAGGACCGGGACCGATGTCCTAGGGTGAGTGTTTGCTAGTGCTATGGGGGAGGGTTTAAACTAAAATGGCAGGGGGTTGGGAACCTGAGCAGGGAGACAGAGGAAAGGGAAACAAGGATAAAAGCAAAAGATAGGAAGGAGAAAAACAAAAGTGGCAGTCAGAGAAATCAATGGTTTAAATCAAACGTGGCCACAGTAAATAATAATTCTAATAGGTCTAAGAGCGTTAAAAAAACAAGCCTGAAGGCTTTGTGTCTTAATGCAAGGAGCATTTGTAATAAGGTGGATGAATTGGCTGAGCAAATAGAGGTAAACGAATACGATTTGGTTGGGATTACGGAAACGTGGCTCAAGGATGGCCAAGACTGGGAACTCAGCATCCAGGGGTATTCGATATTCAGGAAAGATAGGCAAAAAGGAAAGGGAGGTGGGGTAGCATTACTGGTTAAAGAAGGGATTAACACAATTGTAATGAAGGATATTAGCTCTGATGATGTGGAATCTGTATGAGTAGAATTGAGAAATACTAAAGGGAAAAAAACGTTAGTGGGAGTGGTATATAGACCTCCAAACAGTAAGGCAGAGGTTGGGGATGGCATTAAAAGGGAAATTAAAGAAGCGTGCAATAAGGGCACAGCAGTCATCATGGGTGACTTTAATCTACATATAGATTGGGCCAACCAAATTAGTAACAATACTGTGGAGGAGGAATTCCTGGAGTGTTTATGGGATGGTTTCCTGGACCAATATGTCGAGGAACCAACCAGAGATCAGGCCATCTTAGACTGGGTATTATGTAACGAGAAAGGGTTAATTAGCAATCTTGTTGTATGAAGCCCCTTGGGTCGGTGCGATCATAATATGATCGAATTCTTCATTAAGATGGAGAATGAAGTAGTTGACTCAGAGACTAGGGTCCTCAATTTAAATAAAGGAAACTACGATGGTCTGAGGAGCGAGTTGGGTAGGATTGATTGGGGAATGGCACTCAAAGGGTTGACGGTGGATAGGCAATGGCAAACATTCAAAGACTGAATGGATGAGCTACAGAGTTTGTTCATCCCAGTTTGGCATAAAAATAAAACAAAAAAGGTGACTCTACCGTGGCTAACAAGGGAAATTAGGGATAGCATAAGATCCAAGGAGAGGACATATAAATTGGCCAGAAAAAGCAATAATCCTGAGGATTGGGAGCAGTTTAGGATTCGACAAAGGGATTAATAAAGAAAGGGAAAATAGAATATGAGAGTAAGCTTTCAGGGAACATAAAAACTGACTGTTAAAGCTTTTATAGATATGTGAAGAGAAAAAGATTGGTGAAGTCAAGCGTAGGTCCCTTGCAGTCAGAATCAGGGGAATTTATAATGGGGAACAAAGAAATGGCTAACCAACTAAATACATATTTTGGTTCTGTCTTCACAAAGGAGGATACAAGTAACCTCCCAGAGATGCCGGGGAACATAGGGTCTGATGAAAGGGTGGAACTGAAAGAAATCAGTATTTGTAGGGAAATGGTGTGAGGGAAATTGATGGGACTGAAGGCCGATAAATCCTCAGGGCCTGATAATCTACATCCCAGGGTACTTAAGGAAGTGGCCCTAGAAATAGTAGATGCATTGCTGGTCATCTTCCAGAACTCGATAGACTCTGGAACAGTACCCATGGATTGGAGGGTAGCTAATGTTACCCCACTATTCAAAAAAGGTGGTAGAGGAAAAGCGGGGAACTATAGACCGGTAAGCCTGACATCGGTAGTGGGGAAAATGCTAGAGTCCATTATAAAAGATGTAATAGCAGAGCACTTGGAAAGTAGTGACAGGATCGGACGAAGTCAACATGGATTCACAAAAGGTAAATCATGCTTGACTAATCTACTGGAATTTTTTGAGGATGTAACTGGTAAAATAGATAAGGGAGAACCAGTGGATGTGGTGTATTTGGACTTCAGAAGGCTTTCGATAAGGCCCCGCATAAGAGATTAGCATGCAAAATTAAGGCACATGGGATTGGGGGCAAGGTATTGACTTGTATAGAGAACTGGTTGGCGGACAGAAAGCAAAGAGTTGGAATAAACGGGTCGTTTTCCGAGTGGCAGGCAGTGACTAGTGGGGTACCGCAAGGATCGGTCCTAGGACCCCAGCTATATATATTAATGGTCTGGATGAGGGAATTGGATGTAATATCTCCAAATTTGCAGATGACACAAAGCTGGGTGGGAGGGTATGCTGTGAGGAGGATGGCGTGAAACTCCAGTACGATTTGGGCAGGTTGGGTGTTTGGGCAGAAACATGGCAAATGCACTATAATGTGGATAAATGTGAGGTTATCCACTTTGGTGGCAAAAACAGGAAGGCAGATTATTATTTGAATGGCAATAGATTGGGAGAAGGGGAAGTGCAAAGAGACCTGGGTGTTCTTGTGCACCAGTCGCTGAAGGTAAGCATGCAGGTGCAGGAGGCGATTAAGAAGGCAAATGGTATGTTGGCCTTCGTAGCAAGAGGGTTCGAGTACAGGAACAAGGATGTCTTGCTACAGTTGTACAGGGCCTTGTTGAGACTGCACCTTGAGTATTGTGTGCAGTGTTGGTCGCCTTACCTGAGGAAGGACGTGCTTGCCATGGAAAGAGTGCATCGAAGATTCACCAGGCTGATACCTGGGATGGCAGGAATGACATATGAGGAGAGATTGTGTCGATTGGGCTTATACTCACTGGAGTTTCGAAGATTGAGAGGGGATCTCATCGAAACCTATAAAATTCTGTCAGGCCTGGACAGACTAGATGCAGGAAGGATGTTTCTGATGGCCGGGGAGTCCAGAACCAGGGGTCACAGTCTAAGGATAAGGGGTAAGCCATTTAGGACTGAAATGAGGAGGAATTTCTTCACCCAGAGAGTGGTGAACCTGTGGAATTTTCTGCCACAGAGGGCGGTGGAGGCCAGTTCGTTAAATATATTCAAGAAAGAGTTGGATATATTTCTTAAGGCTAAAGGGATCAAGGGATATGGGGAGAAGGCAGGGACAGGGTACTGAATTTGAATGATCAGCCATGATCTCATTGAATGGCGGAGTAGGCTTGAAGGGCCGAATGGCCTACTCCTGCTCCTATCTTCTATGTTTCTATGTTTCTATACTCTGCATACAGAATAAGAAAATCCAGGATCAATCCTGGATAATGCAGAGTTAGCTGTTCAGTGATCACGTTGATAACACTCCTAAGGACCAGTTTTAAAATTCCATCTTTGCCTTTGGGGATTTTTTCTGAATGCAACTTTTTCAAGGCAAATGAGACGCTAAAAGAAAATAAAAACAGAAAATGCTGGAAATACTCAGCAGTTCAGCATCTGTGGAGAGATAAACAGAGTTAATGTTTCAGGTCGATGACCTTTCGTTAGAACTCTAAGGGGGAAAGAATTCGTCCCCTTAGCGCTGCCTGTCAGTGCCAGTAGATGCGGCGTTGAGAACTGTAATGACAGCTTCTGTCGAATCCAGTGCCGCACGCAAAATCAGGACCCCCATAGCGCAGCCGGTAACT
Source organism: Somniosus microcephalus (assembly GCF_052327205.1). Lineage (NCBI taxonomy): Eukaryota > Metazoa > Chordata > Chondrichthyes > Squaliformes > Somniosidae > Somniosus > Somniosus microcephalus. The sequence continues at coordinate 296,104,138 of NC_140989.1, read as the reverse complement.
GCGATCGCCGGGGACTTCAACGCCAGGGAAATCATGACGTCAGTGAGCGTGCGACGCTCACTGAACGCCCGATCTGCCAAATTGCTTCTCGCCACTTACCTCACCACCTGGAGTTAACAACGACAGGGAGAGCTGGTGTGCAGCACCAAGAAGCCAGTTCCAGGGACATTGTTTAAAGGGATCGACCCTAATCACTCACACCTGACTGGTTAGTGAAGTTTCAGTGCCTGTGTGTTAGTTCCTGATTCTGCAACCATTTTATTTAGTGATTTGAAGGTTCTTTGGTATCAGGAGTGTTGTGGCAAGTAGAAAAGCAAAATTTATTCTTGAAAGATTCAACCTACAACACTTGCGAAAAATCATGGGGGCTATACTGGCAGTCCACCTCGCCCTCCAGGATCTACGGTGGAGGGAGCAGAGGCAATGAGGAAGATGAGAACATGTGCGCAGAGGGAGGAGGAAGAAGATGAGGAGGAAGAAGACGAGGAACAGGAGGGAGGGAGGAGGCAGCCAGACAATTGGGCTTCTGGACGGGTGGTCTGTGTCTGGCTCATCAGACTCCGATTTGAATGAATGAAACCCCAGATCCCCATTGCTCACCACATCCCCATTATATCATCCTTGTGTCACACCATATCACAGCATCCTCCTGGGTGCAAAGATGAAATGAGAGAGACCACAAAATATTCCAAACTCTATTAATAAATTTATGCATAAACATATCACACATATCACATGCATTCTAATAACTAATGACCCTTGTGCCTGCTATAGTTGAATAGCTGTCATTGTGTGCAAGGTGTGAGATGTGGGTGTGAGTGTTGCTAGGTAGAGATTGTTGGTGGGTGAGTGCTGGGGGTGTAGTGCATTGAGCAGCGTGTGAATCTTGTGGTACAGATGGTGTATGTAGCATGTGTTGAAGCCTTCACTCACCCTGCCCACCTGTGTGAGCTTATTAAAGTTATTCCTGCACTGAGTGTGGGTCCTGGGGATAGCAGTGCTGTCCGTGATGTAGTGTGCCATCTCCCTCCACCTAATATGGCAGACTTGTGGCGAGGGCCTCCTGCCAGTTGGTGGTTACAGGACTGGCTGCCTTCTCTCCACCACTAAAACCAATGCCTCCAAAGCTTCATGGGAAAACTTGTGGGCTCTTTTCCTGGAGCAGCAATCTGCCATCAGAATTTGCAAATAAGTGCTCCTTCTCCTTGTCCATCTTCTTATGGTTGTTGAAGCAGCTGCACAGCCAACAATGCTGAGAATGAGGTGCTGCAGCATCATGGCTCTCCCCTTTAAGCAGTGCAAAAAGCCTGTGGTAATCATTACTTGCGTTTAGACTACACCCGATATTGGTCCATCTTTTCAGTGTAATGGCAATGAGCTTGGGTTTTTAGAATAGATTTATGGCTCCAATCATTTTAACGAGGAGTGAGGACGAATTTTGCGTGCAGTCTAGATGATTTTCACCTGGCACTAATCCATCATTTTTTAGTCTAAACACTGCCCATTCCTTGGCTATAACAAAGTTCTAGCCCTAAAAGTTCAGAGATGCTGAAAGGGTTTTATTTAAAAATAAAAAAAATATATATATTTTTTAATTTACAAGTTTTAATCAACTTAGTATCAGCTAATAGTTGTGTAAATATGACAGCAAAATCCTGGAATTGGTCTTGAACCCACAAACATCTGTCTCAAAGGCAAGAGAACTACCAACTGAACCATTTTTGTTGCCATTTCGAACTTTTTTCAAAAATGACCTTTGACAGGTATGGTAGCATAGTCGTTATGTTACTGAACTACTAATCCAGAGGCCTGGACTAATAATCTATGATTTTTCCTGCCAAAGTGCATAACCTCACACTTTCCAGTATTGTATTCCATCTGCCAAATCTCTGCCCACTTAGTTAGCCTGTCTATGTCCCCTTGCAGGTTTTTTATGTCCTCCTCACTCACTACTTTCCCTCCCATCTTAGTATCATCTGCAAACTTTGATATGTTACACTCGGTCCCCTCCTCCAAATCGTTAATATAGATTGTAAAGAGTTGGGTACCCAGCACTGACCCCTGCGGAACACTACTAGTTACTGATTGCCAGTCTGAGAACATAAGAACATAAGAACATAAGAAATAGGAGCAGGAGTAGGCCAATCGGCCCCTCGAGCCTGCTCCGCCATTCAATAAGATCATGGCTGATCTGATCCTAACCGCCAATCTACTATCACAGAACCATCTCCAGAATCTAACAGAATTAGACACATGAAATAGGAGCAGGATCAGGCTACACGGCCCCTGGGCCCGCTCCGCTACCCACAGGGCCATGACCGATCCGAACCTAGACTCATGTCCAAATTCCTGCCCGCTCCCCGTAACCCTTAATTCCCTTTACTTCTAGGAAACTGTCTATTTCTGTTTTAAATTTATGTAATGATGTAGCTTCTACAGCTTTTTGGGGCAGCATATTCCATGGACCTACCACCCTCTGAGTGAAGTAGTTCCTCCTCATCTCAGTTTTGAAAGAGCAGCCCCTTATTCTAAGACTATGCCCCCTAGTTCTAGTTTCACCCATCATCGGGAACATCCTCCCCGCATCCACCCGATCCAACCCCTTCACAATCTTATATGTTTCAATAAGATCGCCTCTCATTCTTCTGAACTCCAATGAGTAGAGTCCCAATCTACTCAACCTCTCCTCATATGTCCATCCCCTCATCCCCGGGATTAACCGAGTGAACCTTCTTTGTACTGACTCGAGAGCAAGTATGTCTTTTCTTAAGTATGGACACCAAAACTGTATGCAGTATTCCAGGTGCGGTCTCACCAATACCTTGTACAACTGAAGCAATACCTCCCTATTTTTATATTCTATCGCCCTAGCAATGAAAGCCAACATTCCATTGGCCTTCTTAATCACTTGCTGCACCTGTATACTAACCTTTTGAGTTTCGTGCACCAGGACCCCCAGATCCCTTTGTACTTCAGTACTTTCCAGTTTCTTGCCATTAAGATAATAACTTGCTCTACGATTTTTCCTGCCAAAGTGCATAACCTCCCACTTTCCAGTATTGTATTCCATCTGCCAAATTTCTGCCCACTTACTTAGCCTGTCTATGTCCCCTTGCAGGTTTTTTATGTCCACCTCACTCACTACTTTCCCTCCCAACTTAGTATCATCTGCAAACTTTGATATGTTACACTCGGTCCCCTCCTCCAAATCGTTAATATAGATTGTAAAGAGTTGGGGACCCAGCACCGACCCCTGCGGAACACCACTAGTTACTGATTGCCAGTCTGAGAATGAACCATTTATCCCAACTCTCTGCCTTCTGTTAGATAGCCAATCCTCTATCCATGCCAGAATATTACCCCCAATCCCGTGATTTTTTATCTTAAGCAATAATCTTTTGTGTGGCACCTTGTCAAATGCCTTTTGGAAGTCTAAATACACTACGTCCACTGGTTCCCCTTTATCCACCCTATATGTTACTTCCTCAAAGAACTCCAGCAAATTTGTCAAACATGACTTCCCCTTTATAAAACCATGCTGACTTTGTCCTATTAAATTATGATTATCCAAATGTCCTGTTACTGTCTCCTTAATAATGGACTCCAAAATTTTACCTACCACAGATGTTAGGCTAACCGGTCTATAGTTTCCAGCCTTCTGTCTACTGCCCTTTTTAAATAAGGGTGTTACATTAGCAGTTTTCCAGTCTGCCGGGAGCTTTGCCGAGTCCAGGGAGTTTGGGAAAATTATTACCAATGCATCCACAATCCCTACCGCCACTTCCCTCAAGACCCTAGGATGTAAACCATCCGGTCCAGGTGATTTATCCGCCTTGAGTCCCATTATTTTACCGAGTACCACTTCCTTAGTGATTTTGATCATGTTTAGCTCCTCCCCCCCTTTAGCCCCCTGTTTGTCCAGTGTTGGGATATTCTTAGTGTCCTCTACTGTAAAGACTGATACAAAATATTCATTCAGTGTTTTTGCCATCTCCATATTTCCCACCATTAATTTCCCGGTCTCATCCTCTAAGGGAGCAACATTTACTTTAGCCACCCTTTTTCTTTTTATATAACTATAAAAACTCTTACTATCTGTTTTTATATTTTTTGCTAATTTACTTTCATAATCTATCTTCCCTTTCTTAATTAAGCTTTTTGTTATTTTTTTGCTGTCTTTTAAAGTTTTCCCAATCCTCTATCCTCCCACTAGATTTGGCTACATTATATGCCCTTGTTTTTAGTCGAATACTATCCTTAATTTCTTTACTTAGCCACGGATGGCTGTCTTTTCTTTTACACCCTTTTCTTCTCAGTGGAACATATATTTTTTGGAAGTTGTAAAATAACTCCTTAAATGTACACCACTGCTCATGTACCATCTTACCCTTTAATCTATTTTCCCAGTCCACTCTAATCAATTCCGCTCTCATACCTTCATAGTCTCCTTTATTCAAGCTCAGTAAGCTTGTTTGAGATCCAACCTTCTCACCCTCTAATTGAATATGGAATTCAACCATGTTATGATCACTCATTCCAAGGGGATCCTTTACTAGGACATTTTTAATTAATCCTGACTCATTACACAGGACCAGGTCTAAGGTTGCTTGCCCCCTGGTCGGTTCAGTTACATACTGCTCAAGAAACCCATCCCTAATACACTCAATGAACTCATCCTCAAGGCAGCCCTGCCCAATTTGATTTGTCCAATTAATATGATAGTTAAAATCCCCCATAATTATAGATGTTCCCTTATTACAAGCCTCAACTATTTCCTGATTGATACTCCGTCCAACAGAGTTGCAACTGTTCGGAGGCCTATAGATTACGCCCACTAGTGTTATTATCCCCTTATTATTCCTTATCTCCACCCAAACTGTTTCATTATCCTGACCTTTTGACCCAATATAATTTCTCTGTATTACAGTGATTCCTTCCTTTATTAACATAGCCACCCCACCTCCCCTTCCTTCCTGCCTGTCCTTCCTGATCGTTAAATAACCTGGTATGTTTAATTCCCAGGCATTGTCACCCTGCAGCCATGTTCATACCCATATGTAGTTATTTGTGCCATTAACTCGTCTATTTTGTTACGAATGCTACATGCATTCAGATAGAGAACTTTCAAATATGTTTTGTGACACTTAGTTCCTGCTTTTGCCCTTTTTATTACTTTACCTTTTACTCCATACCTTCTGCCCCTTCCTGACACGCTCTGGTTTTTAATTTCCCCACTGCTACCTAAGTCTATGACCTTCTCTGTTGTCATTTTTATTATTTGCTCTCTAGGAACCTCCCCCCCCACTAGTTAGTTTAAAGCCCTCTCTACAGCCCTAGTTATATGATCCGCCAGGACTCTAGACCCAGCACTGGCCAAGTGAAGCCCATCCCAACGGAACAGCTCCCTCCTGCCCCAGTACTGGTGCCAGTATCCCAGGAAGCAAAACCCATTTCTCCCACACCAGTCTTTGAGCCATGCATTTAACTCTCTAATTTTATTTGTCCTAGCCAAATTCGCTCGTGGCTCAGGTAATAATCCAGAGATTATTACCCTTGAGGTTCTGTCTTTTAATTTGACCCCTAGCTGCTCATACTCCTTTAACAGAACCGGCTTCCTAGTCCTATCTATGTCATTTGTACCAACATGGACCACGACAACTGGATCCACCCCCTCCCACTGCAAGTTTCTTTCCAGCCCAGAGGAGATGTCCTTAACCCTGGCACTGGGTAGGCAACACAGCCTACGGGACTCTCGCTCTCGGCTGCAGAGAACTCTATCTATCCCCCTAATAATACTATCCCCTACCACTACAACATTTCTATTTACTCCCCCCTCTTGAATGGCCCCCCGCTCCACGGTGCTGTGGCCAGGTTGCTCATCCTCCCTGCAGTCCCTGCTCCTGTCCCCACAGGGAGTAAGAACCTCGAACCTGTTGGACAAGAGCAAGGGCTGCGGCTCCTCCAACACTACCTCCTGGATCCCCGTACCTGCCTCACTCGTAGTCACATCGTCCTGTCCCTGACCATGGGCTACATCTGAATTAATTAACTTCATAGGTGTGACCATCTCCTGAAACACAGAGTCCAGGAACTTCTCCCCCTCCCTGATGTGTCGCAGTGTCTGAAGCTCAGACTCCAGCTCATCAACACGGAGCTGGAGTTCCTGTAGCAGCAGACTCTTGTCACAGACGTAATCACCGTGAGCCTCAATGGGGTTCACCGGCTCCCACATCTCGCAACAGTAACACATCACCTGCTCCATTCTATGTAATTAATTAATTTTTTTATTGTTAGTTATGGACACCCTCTGCCCGATTATAGATGCAAGTATCCCCTTTAATTAATTGGATTTAAATTAAATCAATCCCTCTAATTACACCAGTTAAATGGTTCACCAACAGTCACTCTGCACCAGAAAGGCCTTATTAACTGCAACCCACAGAGTTAAAGTTTGAAAATAGCACCTAACACCCCACTTACCCTAACTCACACTTACCCAAACTCACAGCACTCTCTGCTGACTCGCACTCCATCCTTGCTCGCACTAGCAATGGTCTTTTTATACTGTTTGTTTGTTTACAGCCAAATGAGTCACCCCTGCTGATTGGTTAGAAAACTGGTTTTCACTGCCTGCTGTGCCAATTTACTCCTACTGCAGTGTAACCTTGTTTTACTCTTCTTAAACCAACAGAATCCCAAATACTTAACTTTTCCCCTTTACTTAAACTGCTTAAGTAATCTTATCAAGAATGATTTAAAGAGAAATAACAATTAAAGAACTCTCACACTTACCCAAACTCACAGCACTCTCTGCTGACCTCGCACTCAGAATGAACCATTTATCCCAACTCTCTGCTTTCTGTTAGATAACCAATCCTCCACCCATGCCAGAATATTACCCCCAATCCCGTGATTTTTTTATCTTGAGCAATAATCTTTTGTGTGGCATCTTGTCAAATGCCTTTTGGAAGTCTAAATACACTACGTCCACTGGTTCCCCTTTATCCATTCTGTATGTTACGTCCTCAAAGAACTCAAGCAAATTTGTCAAACATGACTTCCCCTTCATAAAACCATGCTGACTTTGTCCTATTAAATTATGTTTATCCAAATGTCCCGTTACTGTCTCCTTAATAATGGACTCCAAAATTTTACCAACCACAGATGTAAGGCTAACTGGTCTATAATTTCCAGCCTTCTGCCTACTACCCTTTTTAAATAAGGGTGTTACATTAGCAGTTTTCCAATCTGCCGGGACCTTTGCTGAGTCCAGGGAGTTTTGGAAAATTATTACCAATGCATCCACAATCCCTACCACCACTTCCCTCAAGACCCTAGGATGTAAGCCATCAGGTCATGGGGATTTATCCGCCTTGAGTCCCATTATTTTACCAAGTACCAATTCCTTAGTGATTTTAATCGTATTTAGCTCCTCCCCCCCTAGAGCCCCCTGTTTGTCCAGTGTTGGGATATTCTTAGTGTCCTCTACCGTAAAGACTGAAACAAAATATTTGTTCAGCATTTTTGCCATCTCCATGTTTCCCACCATTAATTTCCCGGTCTCATCCTCTAAGGGACCAACATTTACTTTAGCCACCCTTTTTCTTTTTATATAACTATAGAAACTCTTGCTATCTGTTTTTATATTTTTTGCTAATTTACTTTCATAATCTATCTTCCCTTTCTTAATCAATCTTTTAGTTATTTTTTGCTGTCTTTTGAAGGCTTCCCAATCTTCTATCCTCCCACTAGATTTGGCTACCTTATATGCCCTTGTTTTTAGTTGGATGCTATCCTTAATTACTTTACTTAGCCACGGATGGCTGTCATTTCTTTTACACACTTTTTTCCTCAGTGGAATATATATTTTTTGGAAGTTGTAAAATAACTCCTTAAATGTACACCACTGCTCATGTACCATCTTACCCTTTAATCTATTTTCCCAGACCACTCTAATCAATTCCGCTCTCATACCTTCATAGTCTCCTTTATTCAAGCTCAGTAAGCTTGTTTGAGATCCAACCTTCTCACCCTCTAATTGAATATGGAATTCAACCATGTTATGATCACTCATTCCAAGGGGATCCTTTACTAGGACATTTTTAATTAATCCTGACTCATTACACAGGACCAGGTCTAAGGTTGCTTGCCCCCTGGTCGGTTCAGTTACATACTGCTCAAGAAACCCATCCCTAATACACTCAAATCCCACCATTTGAATTCAGCAAATTAAAATAAATCTGGAATTAAAGAGCTAGAATAAGTAATGGTGACCATGAAGCTATTGGATTGTCGCAAAAACCCATTTGGTTCCTTTAGGACCTGCCGTCCTGACCAGGTGTGACTCCAGACTCCAGATCCACAGCAATTTGGTTGTACTCTGGGTGGGGGACTTCAAGCTCCATCACCAAGAGTGACTCCGTAGCACCACTACTGACCGAACTGGCTGAGTCCTGAAGAACATAGCTGCCAGAGTGGGCTTGCAGCAGGTAGTGAGAGAACCAACATGAGGAGAAAAACCTACTTCACCAATCTACCTGTCGCAGATCTATCTGTCCATGACGTATTGGTAGAGTGACCACTGCACAGTCCCATCTTCAAACTGAGGACACTACCATCTTGCTAAATTGGATAAATTCAGGAATAAGCTAAAAACTGGGCATCCGTGAGCAGCAGCAGAATTGTATTGCACCACAATCTCCTCTAGGCTTCTTTGACAGCACCTCCCAAACCCGCGACCTCTACCACCTAGAAGGACAGGGGCAGCAGGTGCATGTGAATACCACCACTTCCAAGTTCCCCTCCAAGTCACACACCATCCTGACTTGGAAATATATCGCCCTTCCTTCATCATTGGTGGGTCAAAATCCTGGAACTCCCTCCCTAACAGCACTGTGGGAATACCTTCACCACATGGACTGCAGCGGTTCAGGTAGCAGTCACCTTCTCAAGGGCAATTAGGGATGCCAGTGACACCCACATCCCATGAACAAATAAAAGAAAAACCCTTTTGAATGAAATGAATGCTCATTTTACAGGTATATCAAGGACTTTTCAGAAAATGACCAAGGCCACAAAAAAAACAGGTGGGAGGAGAAGGAAAACCAAGTGAAAGTCAAAAATTAAAAGCTGCTAAGCATCTTCAAGAAGAGGCAGCTAATGGGTGTTCCCTTTCGGAGATCATCACAAACTAGATTGAGATATTCAGGTACGAAAAAACTAACGCCTAGAAATTCAGTTGCGTTCGCCAGCCGTTAACGCCATAAGAGGGGTAGATTTCCAGCGCTAGGCACTTAGCGCCCGGGCGCAGAACGAACTGCGCCTACGCCCAACTTCAGTTGTCATTTAGCGCCGGCGCAAAGTGTTTGCGCCCGCTCAGCTGCACGCGCAGCTTATGACGTCATTTCGTCGTGCAACGCTGTTTGTGCGCCCCAAACCGGAAATTCAGTGGCGCCCGCCCAATGTGGGCGTGGCGCTGTTAAGAACTGTGAAGTGGAACGCAACAGAGGCCCTGCGGGCCTCGGGGAGCGCTAATTAAAGGGCACTTACACTGACCTATAAAGCCCAGCCATTTTGCTGCAATGACTTTAGTGCTTTGGATTTCTGGACAGAGACCAAGGAACAGAGCTTACTGATTTGGGACAACATAAGAGAGGTATTTTTGGCTTCTGGCCAGAGCTTGGAAATTTGATTCATTGTGATTTCACTGTTTGCAAGTTTATTATGGGGGCTGTATGGGGTGGCAACCCTCAGTTGCAGCATTATGTGCGAAGGGCTCACAGACGCTGTGTGAGAGGGCCAGCCATGCCTAGACGCAGAGGGGCCATCAGGTGTCGGCAACGTAGGCCTTACCCACTCAGGGAATACCGGCAGCAGGTGTCCTATCTCACCATGACTGCCGCGCAGTGTGTTAAGAGGCTGCGCTTCAGAAGGGAGGTGGTTGCAGAGATCTGCCAGCTGCTTCACCGAGATCTGCGTCCGCAGCTGATGTGCAGGACGTCTCTCTCGGTGGAAGTGAAGGTCACGGTGGCTCTGAACTTTTATGCAAGCGGCTCCTTCCAAGCCGCTGCTGGGGACATAGCGAACATCTCCCAGTTCGCCGCGCATCGCTGCATCCGGCAGGTCACCGATGCCCTTTTCGCGAGGAGACACCAATTCATCTCCTTCCCCATGACACTAGAGAGGCAGGAGCAGCGTGCAGTCGGATTTGGCAGGATCGCGGACTTCCCCATGGTGCAGGGTGCCATTGACTGCACGCATGTGGCTATGCGGGCACCTATCGACAATGCTGAGGATTACCGCAACTGGAAGGGCTACCATTCCCTCAATGTACAGCTGGTGTGTGACCACAGGCAGCGCATCCTAGCTGTCAATGCCCGCTTTCCAGGAAGCAGCCACGATGCATTTATCCTGCGCCAGACTACTGTGGCTGACATGTTCGAGGCACAGCCTCCACCAAGGGGATGGCTTATTGGGGACAAGGGCTACCCTTTGTGTACATGGCTCATGACCCCGCTCCACGCGCCCAGGACCCCTGCGGAGGAGGCATACAACGAAAGCCATCAAGCCACAAGGAACATCATAGAGCAAACGATTGGCGTCCTCAAGCAACGGTTCCGCTGCCTGGATCGCTCCGGCGGATCTCTACAGTATTCGCCGGATAGAGTCTCCCAGTTCGTCGTCGTTTGCTGCATGCTGCACAACCTGGCTATCCGCAGGACTCAGGCACTGCCACCTGACGTAGCACCACCACCTCAGGAGGACGCGCAGGAGGACCATGAGGAGGAGGAGGTGGAGGAGGAGGAGTACCAGGCCAGGAGGGAGCCACAAGGTCCAAGGGCCGTCCGCCGGCGGCTTATTGAACGACACTTCTAGGCCCCCTGTCAGGGAATGGCTTGTGGCAATGAACGCACCTGAATGCAGCCGCTCCGCAAGCCCTCAGCCGCTTAACGCAACAACCACTGGAAACATGACACCTGGACAAGCTGAATAAATAAAAAGCTTTACTTAACAAACTCAGGGCCCTTCCCACATGAAACAGAAAAACAGACAACACCCCCCAAAAAACTGTGAAAAGAATATCTCACTCCCACAACCTGGGGAGGAATAACAAAACTTGCCCATCCAATTGGCCTTCATCCTCGGCCTTACCAAAAGAAGCCCCCCCCCACAACAGAACACAAACACCCCCATATAAAAAACACTTGGCCTTCATCCTCGGCCTTACCAAAAGAAGGCCCCCCCACAACACAAACACCCCCATATAAAAAACACCGTTGCCACCATACTCTACTGTGTGTGCCGAGAGGGCGAGTCCTTGTGCAGCCTTGTGCGGCCCCTGCCCGACCTGTTGCTCCGCCTCAACCTGGGCCCTGTGGGTGTTGCAAGGCTGGGGGAAGGCTCCTGAGGGGCAGAATGCGTGACGGCAGATGCCCTTGGGGGTCGGCCTAGACGAGGTCCGGCCCTGGAGGGGCCGGCTGCTGACTGCTGCAGCTGTGGCTGCGCAGCATCAGTCTCTGCAGCAGCTCGTCGCACCTTGGCTGGGGGAGTTGCAGTGGCGGCTGCAGCAATGGGGGCAAGCTGGCTGATGGCACGCGCTCGCTGTTCGCCAGAGACACTGGCACTCGGCCGGGCTGGCAGTGCAGCAAGTGCAGCAATCTGGTGGAGGCCAGACCGCTGTGCTGCAGCAGGGCGGCGGGTGCCCTGGCGATGCTTCCGTGACACAGCGAGTGTGGCAGAAGTGAGTGCCCGAACTGCCCTGGTATGTGCCCGCATCAGATCAGTGAGTGTCTGCACGGCACCACTCATGAACTCGCGACTCGCGTCCTGCGCTGCCGCGAGTTGGTGGACACCCCTGTCCTGCGCTGCCGCGAGTTGGTGGACACCCCTGTCCTGTGCTGCCGCGAGTTGCTCGACAACCCTGTCCTGTGCTGCCGCGAGTTGGTCAACACCCCTGGCGTGTGCTGCCACGAGTTGCTCAACACCCCTGGCCTGTGATTCCCCGAAAGCGGCCACACTATGAGCCAGGGACTCAATGGCCTGAGGCAACTGTCCCACAACCCCCATGAACTCCTTGTGGCGCCGCTCCGAATCCGCCGACATTTGATCAAGGAGGCGCACCTCCTGGGCGATGTCCGTCTCCGGACTGGAGGCCGGACTCTCCCTCTGGGGAGAAGGCCGCCGTTCTGCCCGACCCTTCCCGCGTGCCTGGACGGCACTGGGCCCAGGAGCTACACCTCCCTGCAACACTTCCCCCTGGCTCTCCTCCAGGCAAGACGTGTCCCCTCCATTGCCACCCCCTGGCGCAGATGATGCTTCCCCCGATGTGCCGCCTTCCTGTTGGTCCTCGTCGTGCTCCTCTTCCGAGGGTCTGGCACTCTCTGCTTCAGGGACCTCCTCCTCACCAGCTGAATGCAGGAAGGCACAAGAGTAGCTTTACAGTGAGGACAGGGCGTCAGCGAGGGAGGCATGAGTGGTGGCATTCAGCGCATTGGTCGGACAGTAGCAAAGGATGTAGATCTGATGCGCTAGGGGAACGAGAGAGGTCCAAACGGTCATGTCCTTACCATTGGGTCGCAGCACAGGGTCGGCATCTCCAATGGCAACAGGGCCAACCACCCGGCCACGCATGAGTCGAGCCACGCTCTCCTCCAGCTCACTGAGCTCCTGGAACTGGGCACGGCTTCCCCCGGTGACATTCTGGCTCTTCAAATTCCGGGCCATCTTGGCCTGCAAGAGAAAGGACGGCCTCTAAGTACATTGTGGTGGCCTGTTGTTGTGTGCACTGCCTCCCATGGTCGAATAGCTTGGCCAGTGTGTTAAGTGCAGAAAGTGCTATTGAGGATCATGCCAGTGCCATAGCTGCAGGAGGAGGGCTGGCCATTAGGCCTTTGAGGTCCCTTTGCCCATAATGTGAGGTGCACATGCAAGGATGAGGAGGACACTGGAAAGGGTACTCACCTTGACCATCCGAGTGAGGTCGTTGTACTTCTTGCGGCATTGGTCACCAGTCCTGGGGACATCGCTGTTGACTGACACCCTGTGGGCGATTTTCCTCCAGGCTCTCCTGTACTGCCTCCTGGGAGCCTTCTTGCCACTGTCCGGGCACAAGATCTCTTTGTACCTTTCCAACCCCCTAACCAGCACCCTCAAAGCATGCTGGGAGAAGCGCTGCGCTCGTTCACGGGCCTTCTCCATGGCTTCAGGCGCTATTTGGGTCCACCAGCAGTGTTCAGGCCTAGCTGCAGGGCTCCACTATCCAGGGCGTGTCTGCAGACAAAGTCGACCCTTCCCCCTTTAAGAGCTGGCCGGCGTCAGGGCGTCTGCTGTCAATCAAAACATGACCGCACCTGCGCTGCGCCCGGCCTCGGCGTTATCAGTCCGCACCGCCGGCTTAGCGCCTGAAGATAGGAGTGCAACGCCAGTTTCAGCGCTCGCCCAAACTCTTGGCCAGATCTACTGAATTTCGGCGAAGTGACCTGCAGTTTCCGGCGGGCGCTAACTTTAGCGACCGCCCGACTTTACCGCCCCAAAAGTGGCTATACTGAATTTCTAGGCCTGATGGTGAAGCAGTCATGCTTCTGAAATGGAAATGAATCTTCGGAAGGTGAGGAATACTTACTGGGACAATTCAGTAAGGAAAGAGACAGCTGAGGTCTGAAGTTGTCAAAAGTCAATGTGCAGATCAGGGTGCTGAAGAGTACACAGCAGGAAGATGAGACGCTGGCAGCTCCTGACATTTGTGTTGAATTTGGTTGGAATAAATTAGCGGATTAAAGATGGAAAGGTGAGTGTGAGACTGGGAGGGAGAGTTGAAATGGTGAACCACAGGAAAGTCAATACTTGGAGAGAGAGAGAAAAAGAAAAAACAATTCACCAAATGAAATCCATTCCATTCCTTGTGTGAGTTGTGCACATCAGTCTGTGAAAGTTTCTACAGGGCTGGTCTGATGATGTTAAAAATCTTTTTTAATTGAAAATCAAAAGCAAAAATACAGGACACATTCAGAAAATGAAAAAGCTGTCAGGCTGCTTGACCTGCATACATCTGTCTAAGAGGATAACATTCTTTTATGCTTGGTTATCTTCCCTTATATGAGAGTGATACAGATGGTGTAAGGAAAGAGATAGCCTTGAGACCTGACGGGAAAGACCTTGCTGTAGCTTTATTTTGTCACATTCTGGGCAGCAGAAAGACCTGTTTGATTTGAAGAATGTAATCCTGTCTTTTAAAATGTGACCAGGAATAAATCTCACTATGTCAATGCCTCATTAGATAAAATCCATAGCCCAGAGTTAGGGTCTGACAATTCCCCAGCAACATCAATGCAGATTGTGATTCATTTCCCTGTGTCTTGGAGGATACTTTGCCCCCAGCTGCATTGTGCAGACTTGGCAGTAACTCAAAATTCAGCTTATTCAGTCAGCTTTCGCATAACAGCTGGAACAACCTTGTGCATTAAGGATTGTGAGGAAAAATAAAATTAGAGAAGGAATATATTGAGAAATAAAATTGAATCAAGAAAAATAGAACTAAGAGAATATAGGGCTGCTTTGATGAAACCAGGCTACCAGTAGGGAGACTCACCTGCTAGGAAGGAACATCAGGAAATCACAGGTGTACTCCCCACAATTTCCCACCCTTTAAATGCCAAAAACATGATTTTGTAAAGTTGATTTTGTTTACTTTTAAACAAAAGAAAAATTAACACATAAAGTTTTTAAAAAGCTAAGTATCTACAAGAATAAGTGAAAAAATGTAGGAGGGTGAGAGAAAACAGGGCTTGGAATCTAAATACCGTAAGTGTCAACAGGTGGTCCTTGCCTTTATGAGTCTTTTTTTCCATTTGTTTGTAAATACCTGGTGCAACCGTGCAAACTTCTGCAGATAGAGAATGACAGTACCTCAGCGTCTTTGAATTGAGCTGATTAGTAGGTTCTATTTGACTATTAAATTAAAAGCTTCACCATGTAAAATGAGAGAGGTAAAATGGGTCTGAAGAAAATGTGACATTTATTATAGATTGTTATTATAATTATTTAATTGGATGATTCAAAGAGGGGAAGGGAGGGGAGGGCGAGACATTCTCCATCTCTCAGGAGGACATTGAAGGAAGAGGATTCTGACTAAGTGCCAGGAGTGTGAGGCGGTGGTGTGCTACCACAGGCAGGAGAGAGCATGGGCAGCAAGGTTCCTGGTCCTCAGTGGGGCGCACTCACTAGGTGGGAGGGGCTAGGAGTGAGCAGGTGCTGCTAGGTGCTTGATTACTGCAGGGAGTTAGAGTGAGTTTGTAAAACGTTGTTGGTGTTTTTTTTTTCAGGTTTTAGGGCCTTCTTGGTCCTCAAACAGCAGCCAGATGGCTGCTGAGGGGCCCGGAGTGCTGGGCCCCTCAGAGGACAATGTTCGCAGGATGAATTTAATCAGGGGAGAAAATGTTGGGGGAAGGGAGAAATTAAGGCCCAAAGATTTGGGCTGGGACCCCAGGAGGTTTGGAAAAGAAAACACGGTGGTGGTTCAGTACGAAGATAAGGAGATATGAGCTTGGGATATTATCCAGGCAGTACATGAGGACTGCGGCGAGGGAAGCTGCTTTGCCTGCCGACTAAAGCCGAATATTGGAATCGAGGTGACGGTTAGTGACCAAGAGGAGGTGGAAAGACTTTCACTGAGTTTGAAAGTTGGAGATAAGTTCTTGGAGGTATCTCTGCTATATTCTGAAGAGGTGGTGGTCGTACTCTTAAACCTGCCGGTTTATATTGAAGATGAAAAGTTGGAGTTGTGGGACATTAAAACTTGCTCGGCAATAAAGAGGAGATACTATCCAGGAACACGGGTAGCAGGTGGAACCCGTTATGTAAAGGTGCGGTTCCCAGAGGAGGTGAAGTCATTGCCGTATGGCATGAAATTCGAGACAATGGAAGGAGTACAGTACTTCCGGGTACTGCATGATAACCAGCTAAAGGTTTGTTATTATTGTCTTGGACACGACCATCTTGTAAGAAGCTGTCCAGACTTGTACTGTTATAACTGCGGCGAGTCTGGACACATCGCTCGGAGCTGCAAGGCGGAGAGCTGTGGGGTGTGTCACAAAGGCCCCACCCACTGTGAGTGTGCAGCAGAAGGAAGTCCCTTGAGTGATGAGGAGATGGGAGAAGGAGAAGGAGCAGGAGGTCTGAGTGGAGTGGCTGGAGGAGTAGAGTAGGCAGAGGACATAGCTGGTGAATGGAAGGAGAAAAGAGCGCAGGAAGAGGCAGACAATTGTGGAGCAGAGAACAGGATGGAGATAGTGGAAAACACACCAAGTATGGTAGAAAAGGACAAAGCAGGCAGCGGGCAGCACGGTTCAAGGGCAAAGTCGAGCCGTAATACGGTTCAGCTCTCCCTAAAGAATCTGGTGTACACGGGGGGAGAGGAGGCAGGAGCGGGGTGCGGGGTAAGTGTAAGTACTTCAAAGAAAGACGGGGAATCGGACATCTCGGGGAGCAGGAGGGGGCAAGAAAAGGAGAGGGTGCAAGAGGCAGGAACCTTAAAGGGGCAGCAGGACGGTAGTGGGGAGACAAAGACACCAGAAGGGAGCAAGATAGGTGCAGATGCGCCATTGTCCAGACCAGAGAGAGAAGAAATGGGGAGCAAGGGTCAGCGGTGGAGATGAGGCCGAAGGGAGTGGCACTGTTGGAGATTTTGGGCTGGATTTTCTCAATGGAGATGAGTTGGAGGCGGGACTGCTGCTTGTCATGTCAATGTCCCGCCTCAATCATCGTCTGACCAACCAGAGGGATTTTCCCCTGATTGACCTTGTTAAGCTCACCCTGCGGGCTCAGCAGGCCAATTAGGGGGAAGTCACTGACAGAGCACGTCAACGTATGACATGCTATCTATCAAGACATCTTGAAAGAAGAAATATCAGCGTTTGACAGCTCTGTGAAGCTGTCAAACACTGACATTCTCTGTAGTTTGATGAGTCCTTGTGTTCAGGACTCATCAAGCCTTTCAAGTTTGTCGATTTCAGATGGCTGTTGGTTCGGAGGATCCAACAGCCAGTCTGTGAAATCGACAAGGAATATGTTGGGTCTCCCGATCCAGGGTGGATGAAAGCTGTAGGAAGAAAACAAGGTAAGTGAACATTTTTAAACACTTATCACTCACCTTACATACTTACCACTCCACACTTGCACCCATCACTCACCTCTACATCTTACTTCCAGGTGCCTCCGACCACCGCAGACCTCCTTCATGTCTCCTCCAACCCGGCAGGGTTCTCTGAGGTCGGGAAGCCTTCACCTGAGAAGGCAAAATGACACAAATCCTTTTTCCTGCCTGTTAACTACCTGATAACAGGAAGTTAAAAGGATTTAATCCCTTTCCCGCCTCCAGGAGACGGGACCCAAAGCAACACATCTTCCTGCCTCCTGGCAAAAGGGCACGGAGGCGGGATGGCGGTGGGTTTGCCATCCGCCCCCACTTTCTGCTACTTTACCGGCAGTCCCGCCTCCATGCCCGCCTCCTCGGGGCTGAGAAAATCCAGCCCTACATATCTGATGGGAAGCAGGGGCGGGAGGTTACAGAAGAGCTTGAAAGTGAGGAGTCAGAGGGAGACAGAGACATGGAAGTGGGGTTTGGGGTGGCATCGTGTGGAAAGGGAAAGGTTAGTGAGGGGCAGAAGGGGCAGCTCATCGGCCCAAACCTAATGTAAGGAAAAGGCTAAAACTGCAGGGAAGGTTCAAACAGGAGGTGAAAAAGAGCCGGAGGCTGCAGGAAAAAAACAACTGCTGCCCGAAAAGTTGGGAAGGAGCATGAGAGGAGGGAAGGGCCGGAAATTAAATGATGGGGGGATTATCAGGCACACTTCCCCTATTCAGAGCCATGATTACTGATCAATTTTTAAAGTACAATAGATTAGTATATGTTATGGGAGACAAATTAAACTTTAGGTTTTGATGTTAGTATGTGGTGGAGGAATGGCTGTGCAGAGCGGCAGAATAGATTTGTATGATACAATGGAATGATCACAATGTTGTAAATGTTTTTAATGTTCAATAAATAATATATTAAAAAAAAGTGAGTGGCACTCTCGCCTCTGAGTCAGAAGGTTGTGGGTTCAAGTCCCACTCCAGAGGCTTGAGCATAAAAGTCTAGGCTGACACTCCAGTGCAGTACTGAGGGAGTGCTGCACTGTTGGAGGTGCTGCCTTTTGGATGAGATGTTAAACCGAGGCCCCGTTTGCTCTCTCAAGTGGATATAAAAGATCCCATGACACTATTTCGAAGAAGAGTGTTGTGTATGTACCTTTAAGAGAATAACTGGTCTCAGACTGCAGTACCGGCAGTGACCACCCCTGTATAAAAGGCGCTAGAGAGCCTCTGTTTGTTAGTTTTCACTATTGACTTCCACCAGTAAAGACTTGTTTATTTTCACTCCTGCTGGTCCGTGTCTCAATCATTCACGGACTTAACACTGGCGACGAGTAAGAAACGAACTTACCTGCAACTCGGCAGCACCTCAGACGACGTTGCTGAAGGTCGGAGCCAGAAGAAAGAAAAAAAAAAATAGAGTCCAAAGAAACTCGGGAAACGGGCGTCGACCGTCAATCATCGGTTTGAAAACTTGCAGGAGAGACTGTTCAGAGCCAAGCTGGGTTCCTCGGTCTGTGGTTTCCCAGCTAATCGGGCTGGTGGCAGGTAGTGCTCTGATCCTTCCTGGGCTGTGGCGGGTTGAAGCTCGATCGGGTGGCTTTTCAACGAGGCCGGGCAGTGAGTCGGGAAGCAAAGCGAGAGAGGGTGGAGCACACAGGGCGTGGCCGGTGCTTCGAAGCCGGGCAGCATTCAGACCTAAGAAGATGGAGGTAAGTGTCCCAGAGGGTCCGCTCCATGACGGGAACATAATAAAAGAAAAATAATCAATATTTAACGCGCAAGAAACTGTGGAAAGCAGCGCTAACAACAGCGGGGAAGAAGGCAAAGCGCGGGAGGCGCCATTTTGTTATATCGGGGAAGAAGGCAAAGCACGGGAGGTGCCATTTTAGATTTGCAAGATGCCGAAGACTGGCTGTATCACTGCTTTTGATAATACATTAGAGGACTGGACCACGTATGTGGAAAGAGTCGAGGTATATTTCGAGGCAAACGAAATAGCGGAGGGGAAAAAGGCATCGATATTGCTAAACTTAATGGGTGCTAGAACGTACGGCCTATTGTGGGACCTGATTACTCCAGCCAAACCGAAGGCGAAGAGTTTTAACGAAATTGTTGCTGTCCTACAGGAACACTTAAACCCTGCACCGCTGTTGATAGCAGAAAGATTTAAATTCCACAGGAGAACTCAGCATAAAGATCAGAGCGATGCTGAGTATCTTACGGAACTACGCAAGCTATCAAAGCACTGCCAGTTCGGAGCAGGACTGGCAGATACCCTACGGGACAAATTTGTCTGTGGACTCCTGAGTGAAGGAACACAGAAGAAGTTACTCTCAGAAAAAGAGCTGATGCTAGATAAGGCTTTCAGCGTGGCAGTATCGTATGAAGCAGCAGCCAGGGGAGCTGCAGAAATTCATCATAAACCACAGGAATACGGCACCCACGGAATGACACGGGGATTTGCAAAATGTTATCGCTGCGGCAGAACTAACCATGACCAGAAGGACTGCTGGTCCAAAGACAAAATATGCAGACAATGCGGGAAGATTGGACACATTGCACGAGTTTGCAGGTCTGGGAAGAAGACCAGCGACAACAAAAAGGCTACTAAGGAACCGCACAAGAAAGTACAAAAGATGACGGACAGTAGTTCCGAAGACCAGATGAGCGATAGTGAATCCGGAAACAGGAGACTAAGCTGTCTCAAACTTCACAATGTAATCGCAAAAGAGGATCACCGAACCATTTGGGTCACCCTCACGATAGCAGGGTCCCAAATTAAAATGGAATTGGATACAGGATCAGTGCTAACCGTCATGAATCGACGAGACTACGAGCGGCTATTTTCACACATACCCTTGAGAGAGACATCCATCGTCTTGACGACGTATACGGGGCAAAAAGTATACCCCAGAGGAAAAATAAGGGTGCCTGTCGAATACAATGGCAAGAAAATACAGAAATTGTATCTCTACATACTGCCAAATGGTGGACCACCGTTATTGGGATGTGAATGGATCAGGAAGATAAACTTAGATTGGCATTCCATTCATGCAATGACGGTGGACGGTAAAAAAGATGAAGGCGTCACTCCTGGACGATTGTCAACAATCTTAGCTAACGCCAAAGAGGTATTTCAACAAGAACTGGGCACGCTTAAAGGCGTAACTGCCTCGATAAAAATAGAAGAGAATGCAGTACCATATGCAATTCGCCCAGCCGTCGAGGCAGAGCTGGAGAATCTGGAGAAGGCGGGCGTGTTGTCTAAGGTCGACTGGAGCGAGTGGGCGACACCCATCGTCCCTGTCATGAGGAAAACGTTAAGCAATAAGTCCGGAGAGCCAAGGAAGATTCGCATCTGTGGGGATTTCAAGGTGGCGGTGAACCCTGTCCTTCACACAGTACAATATCCTCTTCCAAGGATAGAAGACATCTTCGCCTCACTGTCTGGAGGGAAGCATTTTACAAAAATTGACCTAGCACAAGCATATTTGCAGATGGAGGTTGAAGAGTCCTCTTGGAAGTATCCCACGATAAACACTCACAAAGGTCTTTACCAGTATCATCGATTGGTATTCGGAGTAGCGTCGGCTCCGGCGATATGGCAAAGAGCGATGGAACAAGTCCTGCAAGGGATTCCGGGGACTCAGTGTTACTTGGACGACATCCTTGTAACAGGTGAAGATGACAGTGAACACCTTAACAACCTAGAACAGGTGCTCACTAGACTACGGGAACATGGGCTGCGAGCCAACCGCCCCAAGTGCGAATTTTTTAAGAAACAGATATTGTATTGTGGCCACGTGATTGATGAAGAGGGGTTACATAAGTCCCCTAACAAAATTGAAGCGGTTGTTAAGGCCCCAGCGCCTGAAAATGTGTCGCAACTGAGGTCATTCCTCGGATTGGTGAATTACTATCATAGGTTTTTGCCAAATTTATCGACTATTCTGCACCCACTGAACGCCCTGCTACGAACGGGGGTAGCATGGAAATGGAACGATGATTGTAAGCGTGCTTTTCAGAAGAGTAAGGACTTAATCACTTCAAGGGAAGTATTGGCTCACTACAACCCAGCACTGCCAATCAGGCTGGCGTGTGATGCGTCTCCCTACGGCATTGGGGCGGTACTGTCACGTAAATTCCTTGATGGTTTAGAGAGGCCGATAGCTTTTGCGTCACGCTCGTTAACTTCTGCCGAGCGTAACTACGCCCAGATTGACAGAGAGGCCCTCAGCCTAATGTGGGGGGTGAAGAAGTTCAATCACTATCTGCACGGTCAAAAATTTACTCTACTAACCGATCATCAACCTCTTGTCTCCATTTTCAACCCTCAGAAGGGCGTACCGATAATGACGGCACAACGGCTGCAGAGATGGTCCCTTTTCCTAGGGGCACACCAATATGACATCGAGTACAAAGGAACTAAACAGCATGGAAATGCTGATGGATTGTCACGCCTACCGTTGCCGACGGTGGAAGAAGAAGACCTTGCAGTGGATCCAATGGAGTTATTCCACTCGAACATAGTCGAATGTCTCCCTGTGACGAATGCAAACATAGAAAAGGAAACACGGAATGACCCGACACTATCACGGGTCTATGATTTAACCGTGAAGGGATGGCCAGCACAAGGCGAACCACTGCTGCCAGCATTCTCGCCGAGAAGAGAACAGCTGCCAGTGTGCAGAGGAACCTTGATGTGTGGATCCAGAGTAGTAATTCCACCTAAGTTGATGGATAGAGTACTCAATGAGCTTCATGATGGTCATCTGGGTGGGGTAAAAATGAAGAACTTAGCCAGAGCGTTTGTGTGGTGGCCGGGAATCGATAGAGAAATCGAAGAGATGACCAAGAGCTGTGCAGGATGCCAGAAGGTCCAAAACGCCCCACCACAAGCTCCCCTGCATCCATGGGAGTGGCCCTCATCTCTATGGCAATGGGTGCACATTGATTTTGCTGGTCCCTTCATGGACTCGATGTTTTTAATTGCGGTGGATGCACATTCAAAGTGGCCAGAGGTAATAAAAATGTCCTCAACCACCACGGAAAAAACTATCACAGTTTTGCGAACCATATTCGCCAGGAATGGGCTGCCTGAACAGATTTGCTCTGACAATGGACCACAGTTTGTGTCTGAAGAGTTCCGGAGGTTCTTAAAGAACAATGGCGTTAAGCATTGCACATCTGCCCCATATCATCCAGCCACTAATGGATTGGCCGAGAGGTTTGTCCAAACATTCAAGAAGGCTATCAAGGCAATGTGTAATGAAAATATACCCCTACAACACAAGGTGGACAACTTCTTGTTTGCCTACCGGAATGCGACGCATGCGGTTACCAGCCAAACTCCAGCCATGATGTTCTTCAATCGAAGACTACGATGCCGCTTGGATTTGGTTAAGCCAAACGTCCGAAGAGATGTGGAGAACAGGCAGTTTCAGAATATGAATGAAAGGCCGACCAGGAGTTTTAAGATAGGTCAACCAGTGTTGGCCCGGGACTACCGCACTGAGAAATGGCAGCCAGGAACGATTTGTACACGACAAGGACCTCTCATGTATACCGTGGACGTTGGGGAGAGCATTGTAAGACGCCATGCTGACCAGATTCTAGTGTCACTGGAAAACGTCAACTCCACACCACGATCTGATACACCTGGCAATGAAATCGACATACCAATTGCAGCTACTGCAGAATCGGTGATATTGGAAGCAGATGAACCAAACAACGACATTGATCTCGACTCAACATTGCCAGAAGAACCTGATACCCCAAAGAGGTGTTATCCAGACAGAATCAGGAAGCCTCCTCAAAGACTGAACTTATAATTGCTTAAACTTAACCAATGTATCTAGCAACCGTAATTGTGATTGTAATTAGTTATCATTTAGTTGTTAAATGAATGTTATGTACTGTTTATCTAAAAGGGGAGGAATTGTTGTGTATGTACCTTTAAGAGAATAACTGGTCTCAGACTGCAGTACCGGCAGTGACCACCCCTGCATAAAAGGCGCTAGAGAGCCTCTGTTTGTTAGTTTTCACTATTGACTTCCACCAGTAAAGACTTGTTTGTTTTCACTCCTGCTGGTCCGTGTCTCAATCTTTCACGGACTTAACAAAGAGCAGGGAGATATCCCCGGTGTCCTGGCCAATATTTATCCCCAATCAACATAACAAAACAGATTATCTGGTCATTATCACTTTGCTGTTTGTGGGAGCTTACTGTGCACAAATTGGCTGCCGCGTTTCCTACATTACAACAGTGACTACACTTCAAAAGTACTTCATTGGCTGTAAAGCGCTTTGGGACGTCCTGAGGTCATGGAAGGCGCTTTATAAATGCAAGTCTTTCTTTCTTTCAATCTCATTGAATGACCTCTTACGGACGTGTGGCCAATCCTGACTGTTCAATCAATTGAGGTGTCTAAAAGGAAGATAGGCACTTGCAAAGTAAGGGTAATAAGGGCAAGACGTTAGGACTAAAGGGGTAGACCTGCCACAGATAATAAAATGGCAGATCAGGCTCGATGAGCAAAATGGCTTTACTCATAATCCTATGATCCCGTGTTCATTTGACTTACCTATGACACTATTCATTGACTGCTATTTTTCTCTTCAAATTTTTCCCTGTTGTCTGCAGCTAGACTGCATCTCCTCTTTAAGAGGTGCTGGCTGCCTTTAACTGGCGTCACGGTCATCCAATTTCCGGCCTCCCTAAACAGATGTGCAGTCAGCGGAGGAGGCTGAGCCCACCAGCACACCCTCCAGCAGGGACATATTTATGGCCGTGGTGACTGGCAATGCTGGATTTCTTCACACCTTTTCCTTTTTTTCCCTTATTACTTCTATCTCACCCTGAACACACTGCCTGACAAACTACAGATGCTTTCACCCACTACTTTTTTCTCTGCTCTCTCTTCACATTGTAAGCTGCTATACATGTAATAAAAGCCGCTGCTACTGTGTGGAAATTGAAATTGCGAACGAATTTGGAGATGATAATGGACGGATTCAAAATGGAGGCCAGAAACTAGCACCACATGTACTTTAGAGGCTAGGCTAGAGGTCTTCATGTGGTGAATCACTGGGCACAAGTGGGCTGAAGCTAGGGCAGGGAGATAGGATGCTACACGTGCCAGCTCGCCAGAGGGTGTGATTGCATACGAGCTCTGCTGCTCTGGACTTTGAAGCTGGCTTTGAGGGTCCAGGCTACTGAAGAAGGCTGATGGGGATATATCAGGAAATATTAGGCACTGGGCAGCCTGCTAGTGAGCTTGAGCACAATATCGTAGAGCATGGAGAAGTCCAGCTCCAACTTGTGTCAAAACTTTGTGCAGAGCTTGGTGACCATTCATCAACCTGATAGTGGTGCCCGCTGTTATGGAGCCTCTCTTGACAGCTCTTACAACTGCCGTGGAAGCGCAGATAGCTGCTACCTTGGCTTTGGGGGCAACTGTTGACATGGGCTTCCATAGCATCATGTCACACCTGCTCCCTGTTCTTATGCAGAGCCGCGGGAGTGCTGAAGTGCAATCCCAGGAAAGTGGCCTTGGCTCCATGGGGGTAACACCTGCTGTAATCTCTCAGGACAACAGCAAGCCTGCTTCACCCCCACCAATTCCACACTCTGGAGTGCTCCTGCCCACACCGAGATGCTGCAGTCTACAGCCGGGCCCTCAAGGTCCAGAGCTGCTTGAGGTCGCCCACCATGGCCATCTGATGTGTCTTCATTGGAAGCTCAGCAGCCTTCCACTCCCAAGCTAGAGCCAATGGGGAAACACTTCATGGGAGGACTAGGAAAGTTAAACAAGCAAAGAAGACAGACACGAGGGCGCAATCATGCCAGCCCTGGGGAGGTGGGTATGGAAGCGGGACTGCCGGGAAAATGGTAGATTTTGGGGGCGGGTGCCCAACCCGCCTCCATGCCATCTTTCCAGGAGGCGGGTAGCTGACCCGCGCCGGGTCCCGTCTCCTTGGAGGCGGGAAGGGGATTAGTGCCACTTATCTGCCTGTTAACAGGTAGTTAACAGGCAGATAAGAGGATTATCCCCATTTTACCCACACAAGTGCAGGCTTCCTGAAGGCTGCGAACCCCGCCAGGGTCAGCGAGGTGAGTAGTGGGTCTCCGGGGGTCGGAGGGGTGCAAAAATGCGCTGTGAAGGTAAGTGATGGGTGCAAGTGTGGAGAGGTGAGTATCTGAGGTAAGTGGAAAGTGTTAGAAAAAGTTTACTTACCTTTGTTTCTTCCTGCAGGCTTCAAGAGTTGGGTATGCGGAGAGTCTCGCACCTCTGCGGCAGAGATGACAGACGGCCGTTGCATTCTCCAATGCAACAACCATCTAATTTGTGCAAAAGAAAGAGGTTTGATGAGGTCTTGAATTCAAGAACTCATCAAACTACAGAGAATGTCATTGTTTGACAGCTTCACAGAGCTGTCAAACGATGACAATTCATCTGTCAAATATATTTGACAGATGAAATGTCATATGTTGATGTTCTCTGTAACTGGCTTTCACTTAATTGGCCTGCTAAGCCCGCTGGGTGGGCTTAACAAGGTCAATCAAGGGAAAATAGCTTGGGTTGGCCAGAAGTTGATGGAGGCGGGACTGAAGCCCGACAAATGGGAGTCCCGCCTCCAAATGCTCCCCATTGGCAAAATCCAGCCCTAAGGGCTTGCACAAGGGTGATTCACAATAATTTCTGTTCACTGTTAAATACAGATGGAATTAGATTGATTGATAAATTTGCATTTTGTCCTGGATTTGGTGTTAGTGTTTATATTTGTAGTGAAGTGAGGGCAACACTCCTAAGGCTGGACTGATGGAAGCCAATTGGATGGTGGCAAGGACTATGGGACTGTTGGTGTAATGGGGATGGGAGGGATAGTTTAGTGAAGTGCTCTTTGATGAACTGCTCTCTGAGAGCTCTGGCAGCTAGGGGCACGGATTGTTAATGCCTCTCCTGCTCTTCCTTTTCTTCATGTTCCTCCTCCTACTGCATTTTTGCTGCTCAGCTGGTGGTAAGGGTGGATCCCTCATAATGTCAAAGTTATGGAGCATGCAACAGATGACCACAATCCTGAATACCCATTCAGGGGTGTACTGCAAAGGTCCTCCCAAATGGCCCAGGCAGCGGAAGTGTTGCTTCAGCACACCAATTGTTTGTTCAATGGCATTTCTAGTGATGGCATGGCTTTCATTATAGGCCAGCTCTGCAGCTGTGGCCGGGTTCCTGACAGGAGTCATGAGCCATGCCTGGAAGGGATAGCCCTTGTTCGCCAGTAACCAGCCTGTAACCTGATGGCCTGTCTGGAACAAAGTTAGCACAGAGGACTGTTGCCTGATGATTAAGTCATGACTGTTCACAAAGCAGGCACAGACCTGCATGGTGCGTTGCCTGTGGTCACAAACCAGCAGTACGTTGAGGCAGTGGAATCCTTTTCAATTGGTAAAGATGCCAGGCTGGTTATGGGGAGCACACATGGCAATGTGGGTGCAGTCAGTGGCATCTTGCACCTTTAAGCTTTTGGACTTTTTTTCCTATTTTATTGAAGTAGCGGCTTGGTGCAATAGATGTTAAAAGTTTTTTTAAGTGTGCAGAGAGTGCACAGGGAGTGCTGCTGGATACTTGCAAGGCTTCGGATGGTAAAGGAAGGCATCTAGTGTAAGATTCGCAAAATTTCTACATTTCCCCAAAGGTTATTAATAATAAAAGGGACCCTGCATGGACATTTTAATGAAAAGGGTACC
This sequence comes from Somniosus microcephalus, assembly GCF_052327205.1. Classification (NCBI taxonomy): domain Eukaryota; kingdom Metazoa; phylum Chordata; class Chondrichthyes; order Squaliformes; family Somniosidae; genus Somniosus; species Somniosus microcephalus. The sequence continues at coordinate 296,077,254 of NC_140989.1, read as the reverse complement.
CAAAGATGGCGTCCGCACCTCGTTGCCAAAAGCCTGCAAGATTTAAAAAACTTGGGCTCTGTGGCACAAGCAGTTTTGGGAAATCGAAACCCAGGCTGCAGTTTCTGTGAAGAGAGATTTTTGTATTTTGAAAGCAGACAGGACTTTGAATTATGCATTAAGTCAAATCGGAGACAGATCAAAACCAGTGAGGCCTATACTTAAGGCCATCAAGTTGTTTGCATAAATAATCGGAAACAGCTTAGGGAAGCCATCGAAGCTGGGCAGGCTGATTAAGATGTATTAATAACAAAAGCAACTCAGGAATCGGGCTGGTAGGTGCGATTACCGGCCATCTAAAAACGGTTAGTTTAGATTGCTACAATTATTTAAACTAGCCTGCCAAGATTGGGACAATGAACTAACCTGACTTGGCGCGCAGATAAGGGCCATCTGAAGGAGTATAATTGTAGGCCCACTGGCAACCTTCTCTCTCTGCTCTCTGCCCTTGCTCCTGGCTCCTGCTCCGGCCCCTCGCCCTCATGGCTACTGCTCTTCCCCCGTCCTGCACTTACCGCCCGGCCACTACCCGTGCCTTTCCCATTCCATCAGGAATGCCCGGCATTGTGCCAGGCGGACACGGACAAACCAGGCCAGGCGAGGCAGGAGGCGACGAGGCGAGGTGGTGAGGAAGACGAATGGGAAGACGATTGAAGAAAAGCTTCGAATAATCAGGCCTTCAATCCAGCTCACCATCGACTATCTTCATGCAAACTCCAACTGCCGGCCGAGGAAGAGGAACCATCATCCCTGTGAGGTAAAGTACCCAAGCAGAGACTTTAACTTTGGGGTACTTGTACCTGGACGACGCCCTTGCAGCACCCCAAGACCACGTGACAACGGCAGGCTCCAGAGAGCACAAAGAGCGAACCCCAAACCCCACCGCTGTTTTGAATTCAGCAGATCTTTTGATTGGTGAGCATGAATTCTGGCCCCTCATAGCTTAATCTAGTTATGTATAGGGGGTGGGATAGGGATAAGGGGATTGTTAAGATAGTCGTTTTCCCTTGATGTGCCGTGTGTTCCCCATTCCCTGTATTAAGTATAGTTATTTTGTATTTGCCTGTAAATTTTATACTAGTAACTTTTTCATAAGGTTGTTCAATAAAAATCTTGGTTTTCTCACATCCGAAGCACCTGTCTACCCGAGTCTTTTCTGTATCGCCGCCTGTACCTAAGTCCGGTGTCTAGAACCCAGGGGCGTGGGAGTGATTCAAACTGCTCATAAACAGTCAGAGGCATAACTGACTGGGCGCACGCGCCACTCCACACCACCCCCTACACTGAGAAAACAGAAAATGCTGGAAATACTCAGCAGGTCAGGCAGCATCTGTGGAGGGAGAAACAGAGTTTCACATCTCAGGTCGAGATGCTGCCTGACCTGCTGAGTATTTACAGCATTTTATGCTTTTATTTCAGATTTCCAGCATCTGCTCGCAGAGGGAAGAGGAAGATACAGTAGAGGATGAAGCATAAGAGGAGGAAGCAGAAGAGGAAGAAGCAGAAGGAAGGATGCAACGCAGAAAGCCCCTTTCTGGCTGGGATATCCAGAATGGAATCATCTGCCTAAGGTATCAGTGACCACAACCCCAATTCCCCTTTCAACATTTCTCCCACACCTTACCTTCCCTCTGTTGCTGACCATCACAGCGTCCTTTTGGCCACAATGCTGAAATAAAAGCCACCACAAAGCAAACTTTCCAATCCAACTTTATACATCTATCCATCCAATATGACATCAAGAAATCAACTCATCACCCTTACGCATTCCCTTAGTGACAGTCTTGTGTGTGCCTTTGCCTATCCTAAAGATGTCACGCAGTGCTACCCCAGTGGCTGCAGCATGGCTGGTGGAAGGCTGCTGACTTTCAGTGGGGGACACTGCAAATGGCCTTGCAGGATGACCTTGAGGAGCTGATGGCTGGGAGTGTGAAATGAACTGACGATGATTCTTATTATTATTATTCTTCACTCTCCTCTCCCTCTTCTTGGTCAACCATTGGCTGGGCAGGCTTGATTTCTTGGGTGTCTGAATTGAGGAAGGCACAAGGGTAAAGTTGTGATGAGGGGAGGGTGGGAAAGCAAGAGCTGAATGCGTACACCATGTGCACCTTGTAAATCAGAAGATATTGTGGGATGAGGGCAACGTGTGAGAAGGTGGATAACGTATGAGGATACCAGCATCTTGTATCCTTTCAGCCCCACCATTGGCCAAAGGCTTGGCCATGCCCCTGCCAAGAATAGCCAGCACTGACTTCTCCAAGGGGGTGAGGTGAAGCTAGGAATGTAAGGTGCGCCTTGTGTTTGGTAGAGATTGTTGGTAGGTGAGTAACGGTGGGGGGTCGTGCATTGAGCAGTCTATGAGGCTAGTGGTGCAGTTGGTAGGAGACAGCTTTTGAAGATGCATTCACTGACCTTGACCACTGCTCTGAGGTCATGAATCTTCTTTGGGCACTGGAGCCAGGTCCTGGGGGTAACACTGCTGGCAGTGATGGCCTCGGCGATCTGCTCGCACATTGTTTTTTCTGGAGATCTCCTGGCCCCTGTGAGTAGAGGAACTCTTTTGCAGTGTTGACCCCCTGCACAAAGCTGGAGTGCTGTGTATGAGACCCTGGGTGCCCCTTCCCTGGCTTGTTGAGTCATTTGTGTAACTGCTGAAGCACTTTTACCATTTTTTTAACATGCGGTAGGCAATTCAGCTTTAAGAGCTGAAGACTGCCATTTCGGAAATTATTTTTAATTTTTTTTTCCAGAAGGTAGTTGCGCTCTAAGGGCTAATGACTGCCTATTTTTAAATGATTTTTGTTTTTTCCATTTTAGAAGGCAGTTCCCCATTAAGCTGATCAGCCATGATCTTATTGAATGGTGGAGCAGGCTCGAGGGGCCGAATGGACTACTCCTGCTCTTATGTTCTTATGTTTTTATGTTCTAAGCGACTGTACGGAATTAGTATAGCGGGCCTGGGGTTTTTTGTCTCTGGCCAGTCAGAAGCCTCTGAGCTGCTCCAGGGACCCCCTTGTGGTTTCGAAGCGCTCCCCTATTCCTGAGTTCTGACCCCCGGACTTATTCAGTGGCAATGTAGACAGAAAACAACGTGACTCGTGGTTTGGGTGCAAAACAGAGCAGTATTTATTGAAAACAAAAGAAACAACTTAAAATAATCAATATGGCTCTTATGCCTGGTACAACACTTTTGCTTAAACGCAGTACACTTAGTGTCCACTAGAGGGCTCCCTACTCAGTGCAACTCTCCTTTGATTAATACACGCAGTACACTCAGTGTCCACTAGAGGGCTCCCTGCTCAGTGCAACACTGCTTTTATTTTAAATCCAGAACTTTTTACTTAAAAGACCCTTTACTCACTACAGCACCTTAGCTTAGTGGCTTTTACTTAAAAACACAGCACTTTAATACAGTTACTTTAAAACAGCTAACAGCGTTCACCACAGCACTACTTTGCTTGGTGCAACACTCCTCTAAATAAAGCACTTTAAAAATAGCTACAGAACTCAGTGTTCATCACAGCGCTTGAGCTTAATGCAACACTTCTTTAAATACAGTTTTAAATACAGTACTTTAAAACAGCTACTCCTCTTTTAATACAGTTTCAAATACCAAATTCAGTGTTCACCATCGCACTTCTCTGCTAGGTGCAACACTGTCTTACTTAAATAGGGGAGGAAAAACAGACACAATGAGGGAAATCGACTAAAATCACAATTCTAACAAAATTCCCACTTTACCCCCACCCCTATGCCTATCCTAAGTTGCCTTGTGGAAAGCCAGAAAAATATCACTGCAATGTCAGCTCCGTGCCCTGCGAACTTAGATCTTCACTGCCCCGAAGTGAAAAACACCCCAGTGTTTTAAAAGTAAACTGCTGGTGTTTCACTTCCACAGGCAGACTCTCACGCTGTAGAGGCACACGGAGGCAAGGCCAGAGAGAGAGAGAGCTTCTGGGAAGCTATCTTTTATACCTCCTTTTGGGGCCTGCCAAGTTCCGGAGGTTTCTGGGCTAAAACAAAAGGAATTCAACTGGCCCATTGTCCAGTAATGGGCGATTCATCCAAACCCATTCATTTTAAACTGTTCCTTTTCTCAGATCAAATGTCTCTTCTGTGCTGAGCTTTGAATGTAAAGCTGCAGTTTAAATGTGTCTTCATTGTGTGTGATGGGCTATTGAACCATTTCCATTCATCCTGATGGGTTTTGAATGGAGCTGTATTACTATGTAAACAGCTTGGGAGGAGTGTAAACAGAAGGCCCTTGTTCTGTGGTCACCCGAAACCGCAGTCTGAAGTGGATAATCCCTTGTGTACACAAAGTAGCAGTTCCTGTAAACAAACATTGATCGTCTCTGCAGGGAGGGAACTCCCTGAACTACCTTTGATTGGCAGTTTAGTCAGCCATCTTTGATCCTCCCTTTTCATGTCGATTGTCTCTGTGCCCTGACACGAGGTCAGGCAGCCATCTTTGATCACCCCTTTTTCACAGACACACACACAAGCTGCTTCCAAGTCCTTTTGTCTTTGGCCATGCGGTCTGACGGCCATTTTCATCCCTGGAAATTTAAAGGCACAACGCCCAGGGATTCTTTAATCAAAAAAATTAATCTTCAGGGCTGTAAATTATTGCGAATTCTTACACGACTGACACTGCTTTCTAAAATGACAGGCTAGCTTTAAGAGAATGCAGCCTCGCTCCAGGAATGCTACGGCCATGCTACAATGGGCCTCCTGCTCAGACTACCTCCGGAAAAAGAGTGTTGCACTACATGTTTTGCGCTGTGCTAAAGTTAATCAGCAGGCAGCACTATTATTGCGGGTGCTGCTAACTTTTCTGTCACTGAGGAAGGAAGCTCAAAACAACCTGAATTTATTTTGCAAACTCTAAATTCGGATTATAGTTTTATTTGTACAAGAGATTATGGTATTTCCAGTGATGCCGTAGGTTTATAATTTATGTGTGCAGGCAACATTAAAAAGTCATAGGCCTCATTATGGTGGGCAGGAAGTGCGCGCACGTTCCATGGGGAAAGAGAGGTAGCTGTTCCTCCTGGTGTAGACAGCCTCAGTGACCTCCCTGATACATTGCTGGACTGTGAACTGTGATATATCACTGATGTCACCTGCTACAGCCTGAAAGGAGCCCGTGCCATAAAAGATAAAGGCCTCAGTGACCTTGACAACTGCCCAGGCTCTGGTGCGAAGGTCGAGTTCTGGCTGCAGCAGATGTAGTCGTTCGTTGACAGCCTTTTAGGTGAAGCGAAGGCGCCTCGGATATTGCTCCTCCAAGAAGTTCATGTAGAAGCGCTACTTGAATATCCGCTGTGGACATGGCCTCCTGCGCAGTGTTCTCCTCCTCCATTTGTTGCAGCCGCTCCTGCTCTCTGCTGTGTTATTTGCTGCTCTTCCTGCCCCGAAGGCTGCCCTACTTCAACCACCCATGACTGCAGTCAAACTGTTTATCCAAAAGCAGTGCAACACCAGCAAAATCTTTTTCTCAGCAGTCAAAAATCAATTTCTGGAGTCAGATAACAAGCCCAAAAAATACTCAGAAGTTAACCAGTCGCCTGAAATGACAAACCAGCAACTAACCTGTAAATACTGCATGTTCCCTTTAAATAAAGCTGCTGAAGGATCCTTTGGCTGTGAATTTAAGCGCACTGAGGGGGCGGGTTTGGAGGCAGGGCTGCTGTCAAAATCACAAAGATTGACAGTGGGTAGGAAACCCGCTGTCAACCCGCCTCCACGCGAGTCTTCCAGGTGTCAGACCTGACACCAAGTGGCGGGGGAGAAAATTCTGGTACTTAAATGGCTTGTTGAAAGCCAATTTAAGAGTATTTTGAGGCTTACTTCTAATTCTACCTTCTCCCCCACTGGTTACCTGCTGTTTGGGGAACACGCCAGCTCAACCTGGCGTGTTTTGAGTCTGCTCTGATGTTTGTGAAAAGCTGACAGCTGCAGAAGTGGTGTCAAGGATGCCATGTTGCAGATGGTCAGTTTCAGAGCAAAGAAAATGTAGGTTACAGCATTTTTAATACAAATAGAGATTTCTTTAGCTTACAAGTTTTTAAATCCATCTGTATGTCCAGTGCCACCTCATTGGGAGAATCTCTCTCACCACTGACAGATCGCTTCTGTCACCTCACCTGCAGCTGCCATCTATTCCAGTGACATCAGAGCCAATGGAACAATCAGACCTTGGTCCTCTGAATCTTTCCACGATCAGCCCCAACACCAACATCACCAACCTCATCACCGACCTTCTCCGCCATCACCTGGTGCTGCACTGGACACAAGGCATCAGCCCCTGACAACATTGCTGGACAGGAGGACAGTGATGGCATCACCATGGCCAGACTTTCTTCACTTGATGCTGTAAACCCTGGCTGCCACATGATGCGCCAGGTTGACACCATCCCACACCAGCACCATGAAGCATTCCTTTAATGTCCAAGCCATTCCATGCACACACATCACTATAGTGGGGCAGGGGGCTGGGGGGTGGGGGGGAGTTAGGACTGAACAATCACTGGAACTCAGTAAGATACTGCTCAATTTGCGCTCAGGTCTGTCCAATAAGGGGCACTTTTGGAAAAAGATATTTCGCTGTATGACAACACATTACCAGAAACTTCACATGGTCATTGGCTAAACCTCTCAAGTGCCTACCCTTGTGTCTTGTTAGTTGGCATGCTTGCAGTAGGATGAGGGTGAGTGTGAGGGGTGGCTAGTGCTATGAGGAAATGATAAGGGTTGGGTGGAAGTGCAAGGTAAGTTGGTGTCCTGGGGAGGTCTGTTCCACCTTTGGAAGGGAAGAGAACCTCCCTGGGTGCTGTGACTCCCTCCATAAGCATATGGAGGGAGATATTTGAGAGCTTGCAAGCATTCACCTTTGTGCAGTGATTGTCAGTGTTTGCAGCATCTCAATGCTGTCAAACACTGACAGATTAACTGTCAAAATAAAATTGTGCATGATCCCTTTAAGGAAACCGGCAGATGATGCGCCATCAAATGATGTCATCAGACCTGCTTCCTCTTAATTGGCCGGTTAACAAGGCCAATCAAGGGAAAATCACATCTGCAGAGCTGAGGCAGCTGGGGGCGGGACCGGAACCCAGAAACCAGCTGACCCGCTCCCATCCTCAATTAAATTCGCGGCCTTACTGTCTGTTAGCGCATGTGTTTCTGGCCGAGTTTAACATGGGATTGGGGGTAATATATTAATTAACATGGATGGAGGTTTCGTTAACAGACAGAAAACAGAGTGTAGGGATAAACGTGCAATTTTCAGGTTGGCAGGCTGTAACTAGTGGGGTGCCGCAAGGATCAGTGCTTGGGCCTCAGCTATTTGCAATCTATATTAACTGACGATACAAAGCTAGGTGGGAAAGTAAGCTGTGAGGAGGACATAAAGAGCCTGCAAAGGGATATAGCCAGGTTAAGTGAGTGGGCAATAAGGTGGCAGATGGAGTATAATGTGGGGAAATGTGAGTTTATTCACTTTGGTAGGAAGAATAGAAAAACAGAATATTTAAATGGTGAGAAACTATTAAATGTTGGTGTTCAGAGAGATTTAGGTGTTCTCGTACAGGAAATACAGAGAGTTAGCATGCAGCTACAGCAAGCAATGAGGAAGGCAAATGGCATGTTGGCCTTTATTGCAAGGGGGTTGGAGTACAAGAGTAAGGAAGTCTTGCTACAATTGTACAGGGCTTTGGTGGGACCACACCTGGCAGGCCCGTATGGCCTACTCCTGCTCCTAATTCTTATGTTCTTATATTCCTATGTGGTGAGTCAGACAGTAGGACACTGTGCCCATTTAACAGCTGAAAAATGGGCACGGTGCGATCGAATTTCTAATGTCTTTCAGAACAAGAAAAGCAGGGGCTGTTATTAAAGATGAATAGTTACTGGCATTGGCATTGAAAAGATGATTACAAAGACCACATAATGAGAGCTTGCTAATTGAGGAGAGTGTTTAATGGCAAGAGAAATCTACAAATTACTTCTGCAGTGGAAGTGTAATCATGAACATGGCATTGAACCAGGTTTGGTTCTTGTACTTCGGAAGCACATATGTGAAACTTGTCCCAGTGGGCATCCTGCCACTCAAATGACTTTCCTGATCCAACAAGATGATAATTTTTCTTATGAGGGTTGGTTGGCTGTTTTTCATGCACAAACCCTTACAGTCCCTTGTAGTCATACTCAACAACCCTGTATCAAAGACCCTCCTTTCAAATTGGAAGCATCTGTTTGAATATTTGGTGTCATAATTTTGTCTGATAATGCTCCTCTGAAGCGCCTTGGGACGTTTTACTACGTTAAAGGCACTTCTGCTCTCACCCCTTCCCCTCCCTCCTGGAACCATGATAAGGTTCACCTTGTCCTCACCTTTCACCCCACCAGCCTCCACATTCAACGGATCATCCTCCGCCATTTCCGTCACCTCCAGCGTGATCCCACCACCAAATACATCTTCCCCTCACCTCCCCTTTCAGCATTCCGAAGGGACCACTCCCTCCGTGACACCCTGGTCCACTCCTCTATCACCCCCAACACTCCTTCCCCTTCGCCCGGCATCTTCCCGTGCATGGAGATGCAGCACATGCCCTTTTACCTCCTCCCTTCCCACTGTCCAGGGCCCCAGACACTCCTTCCAGGTGAAACAGCGATTTACTTGTACTTCTTGCAACTTAGTATACTGTATTCACAGCTCACAATGTGGTCTCCTCTACACTGGGGAGACCAAACGCAGATTGGGTGACTCCGTTCAATCCGTAAGGGTGACCCCGAGCTTCCGGTCACCTGTCACTTTAATTCTCCGCTCCACTCCCACTCAGACCTCTCCATCCTCAGCCTCTTACACTGTTCCAATGAAGCTCAACATAAGCTCGAGGAACAGCACCTCATCTTTCGATTAGGCACTTTACAGCCTTCTGGACTCAACATTGAGTTCAACAATTTCAGACCATAACCTCGGCCCCTATCTTTTTTTCCCAATTTTTTTTTCTCTCTCTCACATGGCAGCTGTCGATCATTCTGCCAGAGCCATTTACACTTCATCTAGAGCCATCTTTTGTTTCTTAACTTGTCCCATTACCATCTCCTTTTGCCTTGCTCCATCATCCCTTTTGTCCCTTAATCTCTCCTGCCTTCCATCCTATCACAGACCTTCCCTTTTGTTCTTTCCTCCCCTCCCCCCTCCCAGCCCCTACACTTGCTTAAAAACCTGTTCCATCTCCAGCTTTTTCCAGTTCTGACAAAGTGTCATCGACCTGAATTGTTAACTCTGTTTCTCTCTCTACAGATGCTACCTGACCTGCTGAGTATTTCCAGCATTTTCTGTTTTTATTTTATATTTGATATAAATACATGTTGTTGTAGAATATATTTTGTCACTGAAGAAGGAAGCTCAAACCAACCTGAATTTATTTTGCAAACTCTAAATTAGGATTATAGTTTTATTTGTACAAGAGATTATGGTATTTCCATTGTGATACCATAGGTTTATAGTTTATGTGTGCATGCAACATGAAAAAGTCATAGATCCCATTATGGTGGGCAGGAAGTGTGCGCACATTCCAGCCAGATTTGCACCATATTGGGTAAGGACAAAAAATATGCATCCTTTACCCACGCCTCAAACAAGTGTTAGTCCCTTTTGTATATGCAAATTAGGGGCCTAATGTCTGTTTGAGGCTTCCTCTCCAAAATTGGTTCGCCCTGAGGATCCCGATCGTTGGCCCCATGATCCCTGATCCAGCGATTCCCAGCCCCATCCCCGATCCCTGACCCCGAACCCGGAACTGACCTCTAGATCCACTTACCCGAGAGCCGCTGCGACGCCAACAGTGGCCTAATCTTGCATTCCTTTCTGCCTCGTCAGCTCCATTATAATGAGGCCTGAGGCCCAATATCTGGGGAGCTTGGGTCTCACCATTCAGGTGCAGGGAATGGATCTACCAACCCCAAACGCTCAAAAATGGGCATGCCCAAATTTCTGGGCCATATTATTATTATGGAACAACCTTTCAATCTCACAATAAAACATGCAGTAAGATTCATTCTCTTCAGCCTCTGCTGTTGCTGGCAAAATGGAGTACACACCATTCATTGCTATTCCATTCCCCAGGCTAATAGACGACAATTTCCATGCACAATGAATTGCCTGGCCAAATGTATTGGCACAGTAGAAATAGGGCAGCTAGCATGATAACATCTTATTTATGCCCCTTTTACCTCTAAAAATGTAAATGCTTCAAAATGACTAAAAAAGGACTAGCATTAACTTATGCAACAGAAGTATAAATAAAACGTAGACCTAATTACAAAAATACCAAAAATAGGTATCTCACTTCAGACACAGCTCACCACATAGTTCATTTCTTGCCTCAGGCCTTCATCACACAAGATGATATCCCTTACAGTAAGGGTTCATTTACTGCAATACACAGTACGTTCTATTTCCAATTCACTAGCATCACTATCACCAAATTCATAACACTCTCTTTTGTAGCCTGTTATGATTGCTCTTTTTGGAGCCTCTGGATTTAGAACAAAGTAACTTCATTCAGAAACCGCCATTACCAGGCTTATGTCAGTTGCTGGTCCCCTGATGTTATAATTCACCATTCTTCCCAGACTTTCTAAACTCAATTACACCAGCCATTTAACTGATGATCCATTAGTAGAGTTATAGTCATCTGGTTCTGGACAGGATATTCCATTTTTGAGTAGGCTCTCTGGAATTGTCTACAATGTTAATTGGATACCAAAAGTTTTCTTATATAGAAGTCTGCTTTTCCCCCTCTTAATTCTGAGTCTTAGTTGTGGAGCTATTAGTTGTTAAGCTTGAAGCAAACATCAGACTCAAGCCATGATTCCCACCTCATGTCCTGTTCTTTTCCTGCCTCTCGCCTAGTTTTTGCCTTGGCAAAAGGTGGTAACCCTAGCCACTGAGTCAACTAGCAGTGTCAAAACACACTGACATCACACTGCACTGGAGGAGCTAATCCACTTCAAAAACAAATGTTATGTTTCAAACTATAATTTATTTAAATTTAACAAGTTGTAACTCCCATTGAACAGAATACTGATTATGTTGGCGGGATAAAAAATGAATAAAAGCTAAGGCCAGAATAACTTGTTTGAGGATTCATCAATAACGACTTAAGCAATTTGCCTCACTCACAACACTTTTCCACACTAACCCATCTTACAATGGGCCTACATAATTTAAATTCTCTTTTTGCAGTGTATGTCCTATCTGGCCACAAGACTAGTCTATAAAGGTCTTCTATTTAAAGATACAAGATAAATTGTATTGAATATCTGTGGCTACATTCACTTTATTTAAAATATAATGATAGAAAGCTATCATAATAAACTGAACTGAGTTGAAAGAAGGCATTTTACTTCAAAGTTCCAAAGGAAAGGGTTTTCAATGGAAAAGTACACTTACCAAAGTTGTTATGAGCTAGAATGATTTGCTTCAAGTAGTTTTCCAATTAAAAAGAGGACATTCAATTAATTTATGTATGAGAACTGGTGATACTAAAGTATTTGGATTCTCAAAAAGATGAATGGAATCACCTCGATGTGTCAAATTTCCTTTGCATATTTAATGTTTACATTTTTATTAAGGCTAATTCTTTGAAATGAAATTTTGTGCACATCAAGCACTCCCAGGTCAGGTATAGTTTGGTTTAGTTGCAGGACTAAGCTCCCACTATAATACCCCAAAATTGTACTTTAACCCAAATCTTAGAAAAACACTTCATACTGCATGAATGCCTTACTATTTCCCTCACCACTTATCTTTATGGCTCCTCTGAATGTGATCCCCCAATTATGTAAATTTGTGGGCACATTTTTCACAGTGGATGCACAGGAACTGGAACTGCTCAACATCATTTCAACTAGGAAACTTACAGCTATCATACTGGAGATATTTATCCTATCAGCCTGGGTTGGATTTTGATACAAGTTCCATTTATAAAATGACGTTATGGAAACCTACCGTTTTCCCACCAGTTAAAGCATTTATATCCTAAAAGCACCCCTCACCACCCTTGCATGGTAGCATCCGAAAAGTTTCATATAGAAACATAATGATGACTAAGCAATTCTAACTTAACTGCATTTCAAATTTATAGTAAAACATATTGGCCTAGAAATTCATCTCAGGCGGTGGGGCAAAACTGACTGCAATGGAACTGACTATCAGGCACTGCGTATAACGGGTGGCCAATCCGATACTGCCCGTTTTGCACCACCGCCCGAGATTAATTTCTAGGCCATTATGTGCACAAACACTGATTCAGATTGTTTCCATTAGATGACATCTGCATAATGAGGAACAGTAGTAATTAGTGAATTTTATACTAGTATTTCAGAGCGCTTCAAAATGCAAGATCACATATGAAAGAATGGACCAGTTTTATGAGAAATGGATGCGCTTGTTTTCTTTACTTTTTTCTTTAAAAGGGAAAGGGCGTTGAACTGAATTGTCATATAATTCTAAATGTTACAAAGGGAGATAACTTCACACTTGTTATTTTCATTGGTTCCTGTATTTACACTTTCAAACTAAAGCCTATGAGTAGTCATTTTGTATAGAAACTCCTCTCTTTAACACCCTGAAGTATGTCCATTTCTTGAGGTCACCGCTGTGAAGCCTAATGTCATTGGACAAGTTATGATAATTCTAATGCTACGTAAGGGTGTAGCAAATTGGATTTTGTTTATATTGTCCGAGTTGAATTTTTAAACTTATAAGGAATGAAGTTCCGCAGGGGCTCTCCCACTCATCTGGCATTTTTCTGGGGTTTTCGCGGCACTTCCGCCAAAGTTACAGCAGACGAGCAGGAGAACCCTTGTGGCAAGTCAACCCCATAATATTTCTAGGATCAGCTTGAATGGGATTGCATTTATATCCCTCAAGGTTTCCCAGACATGACAGCAATAGTACTGCTTCCTCATACAAGTTGCTGTAGTTTTGAAACAATGGGAGGACCCCGGATGGTGGTCAGTTGGAATAGCCATATCATTGATAAGCAGCTTAGGCCAACAATGAAGATGGTCTTCTTTGTTTTCATTCAACGTTAGTGAAATATCTATTATACGTTAATGAAATCATACCTTACATCTGGTGTAGACAACATATGTACAGACTTAAGGTCGATGACAAGTCTTTCTACAAAGATTTAAGACATGTGACAGACAGTCTCTCTCTCGCTCTCCTTCTCTCTACCTTTCTCTCTCAGAAATAGAAGGTGATCTGTGTTTTCACAGCAGCAGCAATAAGCTATTTGTGTATTTAAAAAGTCAATACCAGCTTAGCTTCACTAGCTTAGCTCGAGGATGTGCACCAATGTTCAAGAGTTAGTAAGTTATGTCTTTATTGTTTTACATAACCAAGGAGCAGAGGGAAATCAATTGCACACACTGTGAAAACTGTATACTGTTCATTCATGTAATTTATATGTAAAATAAATCAGTTGCTGGTTTGAAGCTGTAACAATGAAACCCCTTGTTACATGAACTCGATACTGTAATCCCCTACATGCCAGCACGTAAGCTTCTCCTATGTCCTGAAAGGCAGCCTGGTGAAAATTGTAGTGACTAAACAGAATACATTTTATAGTAAATTTCACCTTACTTCAACTCATTTTTGTAACATTCTTCGGATCATGGATAATAACAAAGAATGCCACACTGTCCCTGTTAGCGGGAGAAATTAACTCAGCTGACCAGAAAATGACTGAAAACTGTTCTGCTTTGAACTTATTGAGAAGAACCTTCACTCTCTGTGCCTGTCTTCCCTACCAGTTGAAACTAGCCTTTTCTTGACCATGTGCTTCTTTATTTCAGTGCTGGACAGAAAGCCAAAGTCCTGACGCTCTCCCAGCTCACCATGTCCAGGGATTGGCCAGCTAAGCTGCCAGTCAAACCAGCTACCATCCTTCTAGGTGTGGGTTCCCTGGCAATTATCCCTCTAATGCCTCAAATGAATGGGCCCATCCCAACATAATGGTCCAGATTTTAAAGGGGGGGTAGGTATGATGCACGTGATCCCTGAAGCGGGCAGCGCACCCGGTCTTAACGGCAGTCCTCAGTTGAATAGATTTTCCCAGAGTCCCACCTGAACCCGGCCAGATCCACTACCTGGCCGACTGGCAGGAGCGAGAATTGAGGTAGGAGCCGGCCTAAGGGAACAGGGCCCGGCATACAGTAAGTGCTGGCGGAGGGGAGTGGGTGGAGGAGCGGGGGGGGGTGTTTCCAAACGGATGTGGGTGTGGGGTGGGAGAGGGAAGGCTGGGGCTAGAGAGGCCTGAGGTTTTCTTCCTGATCCTCTGAACAATTAAAAATGTTACTTATCTTGTCCTCTTCTGGCCACACTGCTGCATCCCGCTGGGTTTCTCTGGCGGCCTTCCCGAGTCTTTGTAAAAGTCACATTGTGGCACCAATGACATCATCGGGTTGTGACTTTTACATTTAAATTAGGCCCTCACTTGTCTGCAGTGCCAATCTTGGCCGACTTCAAAGTCGGTGAATATAAGACGTCGACGGACGGGAATAGTGCTGCCTCAGGCCAGTAAGTGGACTTGGCCTGATCTTAACCCCTCCCATGCATCATTCTCACTGGGCGGGGGCGGTGGGGGTTAAATCAACTTCAGTAAGTTTGAAAATTTACTGGAATATACAAACGAACCTCCATTGTCTCAGGTTGAAGCGATATGCAGAAACATCATTGTGGACAGGTGCTTCATCTGAATCTAATCTGCATTTCCTATAAGCTGTGTGTTATGGACTCTTCTAAGCTGAATATAACTTAATATCATCATTAGGATATAAATTACACCAAAATCCTTCCTTGGTCAAAGAATCAAAAATTCCAAAATGTGACAAGCAGTAACAATAATGAAGAACAGTTTATCCTTTGATTTTTTTTCTAAGAAGCAATTTAGTGATTTTATTTTTGATAGCCAGGTAGTAATCATAGACACAACAATGGCTTAGAGGAGTTATCAAGCCCAGTATTACAAAAGAACAGAATTAACACATACAGGTCAAGCTGAAGCATCCTGAATAGATAAAGATGCTGATTGGGAGTGGAAGGGAAACCTGGATGGTGCAGATAGTCAGACATTGGCCTTAAAGGAGCCTGGGTTTAAATCCAGCCCAGCCTGGCAGGGTGCGTCTCCTCTGTCAGCATAGATACAAGGTTAACTGTAAGAAGGCCGTGCCTTCTGTTGCCTAGGCCCTAAGCTCTGGAATTCCCTGCCTAAACCTCTCCGCCTCGTTACCTCTCTTTCCTCTTTTAAGACGCTTCTTAAAACCTACCTCTTTGACAAGCTTTTGATCACCTGCCCTAATTTATCCTTAAGTGGCTCAGTGTCAAATTTATTGTCTTATAATACTCCTGTGCAGTGCCTTGGGATGTTTTACTACATTAAAGGCACTATATAGATACACGTTGTTGTTGTAAGAGATTTAGAACAGAGGGCAGGAGAAAGTTCTTCACTGAGAGTTGTGAGACTGTGGAATTCACTTCTGTAAGGGGTTTTCTCCGATACTGGTCCTCCGTTACACACAGTTCTTGGACGTCAGGATTTATAAGAACAAAATACACACGGCACAGGGTTTTGGCTCAACCTTTGACTTGTTCGTTTATTGAACACACACACACAATTACTTCCCTAGTATAAATCCCTATGATTTATATCAGGCTAACAACCCCAAAATACAAACCCCTACCCAAGGGTCATTTGCATCGACACAATATGACACAGTTAAACCCGTCCGCGATTTGACTGTTACATATAAAGTTACCCAGACTCAATCACAAAACCCCTATTGTGATCTGACTGAAATGCACAAACTTACTCTATGATTTGACTGAAACATACAATCACCACTCCCGATCGGCTGTCTCTTGGAGTTGATTGTAGGCCCGAATCTTTCTGTTCGGTGTTCTGCCATTGGCTTCCCACACCACTGTCTTCGAAGTGATCTTTTACTTAAACCAAAACCAACTTGCAATCTTGAAACGCATATCCTGGCCCCTCCTATGCACACGATGGCCGTATCAAAATGTGTGAATTGTCCCTCGTATTGTCCATTGATTAGAGATACCTTTTTGACAATGCAACCTTCCCAAGGTGACTGCATATGTGAAGTTGTTGGTTTCTGTTAGCATTCATATTCAAATGGTTCAAGGCCTGGCCCATTGTCTAGGCCTGCACTGATACTAGTTATTCGTGGATACGGTCTTCTTTAACGATGTAACCCCTTAAGGTAAATGAATATGCAAATGTTCTTGTTCAGAAGCATTCGTATTTTAGATTGTCTGTAATCCAGTCGTATTTTCAGCTGCAGTGTTTGAATTAACCCTTTATTGCCGAGCACTTTTTGTGGGCTCTACTGTTCTGGGTTTTATATTTCATAGTCCAATTTTTACCATTGTGGGGGAGGAATGGACCCTACGCTTCTAAGGTTGAGGCAGAATCTATGTCAATGTTCAAGATTAGACTGGATAGGTGGATGACGAAAGACATTTGTGGGAACAGGGTGGGTAAATGTGATTAGAACTATTTGTTCATGTGGAGGGTAATGCTGATATGGCCTCTGTCTATGATGTACTTCTATGTACTTCGAGCAAGAGTCATATGTTTTGGTTTACTTCTCAGTGAATTTAAGTCCACGGCACAATATTGTCCTCAATTATTACTGAATTGGAAATTTGTTCACAGAGGCCACAAGTGACTGGTTATGGAGAAGTGTCATAACCTCCCACCGTCCAGGGCCCCAAACACTCCTTCCAGGTAAAACTGCGATTTACTTGTACTTCTTGCAATTTGTTCACTGCTCATGATGTGGTCTCCTCTACATTGGGAAGACCAAACGCAGATTGGATGACCGCTTTGCAGAACACTTCCGTTCAGTCCGCAAGCATGACCCTGATCTTCTGGTCGCCTATCACTTTAATTTTCCGCTCCAGTCCCACTCTGACCTCTCTGTCCTCAGCCTCCTACACTGTTCCAATGAAGCTCAATGTAAGCTTGAGGAACAGCACCTCATCTTTCGATTAGGAACTTTACAGCCTTCCGGACACAACAACAAGTTCAAAAATTTCAGATCATAACCTCTGCCCCCATTCTTTTGGACAGCAGATGCGGATTCTGCTATTCCCATTTACACCTCTTCTAGACCCATCTTTTGTTTCTTTACTTGTCCCATTACCATCCTCTTTTGTCATTTAATCTCTCCTGCCTTCCACCCTATCACAGACCTTCCCATTTGTTCTTTCCTCCCCTCCCCCCTTTCCCTAGCTCTGTACTTGCTTAAAACCTGGTCCATCTGTAACATTTTCCAGTTCTGACAAAGGGGCATCGACCTGAAACGTTGGGCCCGATTTTCTGGATCGTGCGGGAAATTTTCAGGTTCCCCGAGTGTCGGGTTCCGACCCGAAAAAAAATGGGTCAGCCAGCTGCACGCAATTTTCCCTCAAGTGGCCAATTAAGTTCCAGCGTGTGGGCAGCCTTGCTAATTGTCCATTTCCAGTCAGAAAGCCCCACAGTATGATGTCATCATTCGTGGTGCTTTTAAAGTGTCCAGCAAGCTTCTCCACCTCTGCAGGCTTCTCAACCACTCTTGCAGAATGGCAGAGGAGCCTGCACCAGCTGCTGCCAGCGGCAGAGGCCGAGTTGCCATCAAATTCAACGAGATGTCACTGCAGACCTTGGTGGATAGGGTAAGGGCCCACAGGGAGGTCCTCTACCCTCGCTCAGGGAGGAAGAGGCCTCCCAAAGAGACCAGGGCTGCCTGGATGGAGGTGGCTGCAGAGGTCAACTTTCTGGGAGTCACCCGTTGCACCTGGATGCAGTGCAGGAAGCGCTTCCATGACCTTCACCGCACAGGGAAAGTAAGTACGAAGTTTCCATCACCTTCTACCTGATCCCCATTGCCTTTCCCCAACAGCACTCAGCTTCAGCAATCTCTTCCTCCACATCCCACTTCACAGTCACATCCATGCACCCTTACCCATTCCGTATCTCTCTATGCTCACATTCACATAACTATTCAACCATGCAGCCCTCACACTGCCTCTCACTCTGATTCTTGGAACACAACTGACAACACACAGGGAGGGCCCTTGGTCTTGCAGCCTCACACCATCTTTGTCTCTTTCTAAGTATCTATGTTATGCAATCTCTACACTCACTCCTGCACTCTCACTCAAACTCCACTTGTCTCTCTCATTGCAGGAAAAGAGAGCTCACAATAGGAGAGAGCGAGTGAAGACTGGAGGAGGACCACCCTCAATCGCCCACCTGAGCCCCTGGGAGGAAGCTGCGATCAAGATTGCTGGGGCTGACGTGCCTGTGGATGCTGGGGCAGGAGAGACAGGAGCAAGCCCGCAAGCTGGTGACAGAATAGTTCCCCATCTCTCTCATTGACATAGCATGAGTTGCTGATATGATTCTGAAGCCACATCATTTAGACTTATCAGCATATGCCAAATCCAATGTGCAAGTAGCCTTGGCATCACATCTCTAACTCTTTCCTTTACTCCCCCAGAGGACCATCCGGAGCCCCCGTTGCCACTGCCGAGGAGGAAGAGGCTTTGCAGCCAGACTCCTCAGAGGAAGCTCCAGCCTCTGAGGGCGCAGCGTCAGCAGAAGTAAGCGCACCCAGCGCCAGCACAGACACTCACACCTCGGTGGGACCCTCGGGACATAGAGTAGTGTTGTCACCTGGTGTATCACGTATCACAGCTCACAAGTGAGCAACAGCAGAGTGTGGAGACAGGGACAGCAGTGGGGAGTTCTCGTCGGAGGGCGCAGGCCTCTGCCAGCTCAGCTCAGCTGCATGTCGACCCTATGCCCCTGGGTCCATCCGCAAGAGAGGAGGTGATGGATCTCCATGCACAGATGCAGAAGTCTCTTGGCAGGTTTTATCTCCAGGGTCACTGCGAGTGTGGAGCGATTGGAGGAGTCCATGGCAAGCATGAGCAGAGCCTCATTGGAGTCATTGGCGCATGAAAGCATCACCACAGAAAGGTTGGCAACCTCTGTGGTAAGGCTGGCTGCAGTCGAGGAGAGGAGGGCTGCGGCCGAGGAGAGGAGGGCTGCGGCCGAGGAGAGGAGGGCTGCGGCCGAGGAGAGGAGGGCTGCGGCCGAGGAGAGGAGGGCTGCGGCCGAGGAGAGGAGGGCTGCGGCCGAGGAGAGTAGGGCTGCGGCCGAGGAGAGTAGGGCTGCGGCCGAGGAGAGGAGGGCTGCAGCCATGGAGGAGCTTAGTCGCCAGGGTGTCGAAAACATGGTGAGTGCTCTGAATAGAATGTCATCTCTTGAGGAGCGATGGGCATCTATTGAGCACCGAAACCAGGCCTTCATGGAAGTCCCTCTGAGCAGGACTTCCAGTGCTGAGACGGGTCCCCATGGCCCCCCTGATGTGCAGCAAGGTGCTCTCCAGCCACTTGCAGGCGCTGAGGGGGAGCTGACCCATGAGAGGGAGGTTGTTGGCACACCTCAAGGAAGTGGGGGCTCCTCTCTACGCGCTCACACTTCCATGCCACTTCAGAGTCCTCGGTCAGAGGCCTGCTGGAATCCACACCCCAGTGAGATAGGAGTCTCAAGCCCTGCACAGCCGCAGGAGCAGCAGACTGCTGGCGAGCCCTCACAGGCTCGCCACCCCAGAGGACGCCCGCCAAAGGTGTCGAGACAGGCGCAGCAGGAAAGTGAGCAAGGGGCCTCCACATCTGCTGAAGCCACAGGGGTACCACTACGTAGGAGCACGCGTAAGAGCAAAATAAAGCACCACTAATCACAAAGGTAGTCACCTGGGTGGAAAGTCTTGTAAATAGTTTTAATGCCATCATTTTCCTGTACATAAAAAATCTGGTGGCAACTGCTGCAGTTATGGCATCTGTCATTTGGCGAATGGGAATATCACATAGAGGCCTTAGGATAACTTGCAGATGTCAGCAAGCTGGTCAAATAGGTAGGAATGTGTAGGCATGGGCCACTGTCCATGGTCAGTTAAGAAGTAGTGAGGCTGCAGTGTTTGATGTACCAGGCTATGCAAATCTGCCCAGGATGAGTGCGTTCCTTGCATTCCGCCCAGCAATGTTCTCGCGCACTGGTGCCGCTGGTTGGCGGGCCTCTGCAGGATGCTCGTTTCCGTCCTCCTCCTCCTGCTCTTCCTCCTCCTCCTCTTCAGCATTATCCTCAGCATCATCCTCATCCGAGGTGGCTCTGTAAGGAGCCTCTTGGTCCTGTGGAATCGGCAAGCCATGACACTGTGCCATGTTGTGAAGCACACAGCATACCATGACGATTTTAGAGACCCTGGCTGATGAGTACTGTAGGGCTCCACCTGATCTATCAAGGCATCTGAAGCGCATCTTCAGCAATCCGATGGTTTGCTCGATAATGCATCTGGTGGTAATGTGGCTGGAGTTGTAGCACTGAAAGGATTCGCAAATTTCATGTCTCCCCTGAAGATTTACTTCTGGCTTATTGGAGAAACCCTGGCTGGACTGAGTTTAAAATCCAGGGCTCCAGGGCCCAACAAGATGGCTACGGTCAACCTCATGGCCAAGGCCTGCAAAGTTCAGGTTTGGACTGAAAAAGAAGGAATGTTCCAGAAATTAGAAGGCAGACAGGCCTTCTGCATTTATGTATGAGAAGCAAACAGTGGCATTCGGGCCTCTGATTAAAACCCATCAAGGCCGTTTGCACAGATAATCAACGGGTAATAGCTGCATTCAGACCTTCGTTAGCTGACTTCAACACTGTTTGGAAACGATCAACGGGGCATTAAAACTGGAATGGCCCCATCACAAGACCAGTTACACAAAGGAAAACACTTATGGGACGTTTAAAGACCAATTAACTGACCACCAAGGTCGATGGGCCCAGATCGGTTTCCTTTGTATCATCTTCAACACGTCCAGGTCAGACAAAGAAACAGGCTGATCTGGTGAGTGATAAGGGCTCCCAGAAAGGGGTATAAGTAGTCCCTCGGGAAGCCATCTCTCTCTCTCTCTCTCTCGCCTGGACTCCGGTGCCCTGCCTTACCATCAAGAAGATCGACGACGAAGAGCCCGTCCAGGGAAGCAGGATACCGACAGTTACCTTTGAATCACTGGGGTATCTCTGCTCTGGGCGGTGAAAACCCTAAAGACATCGGCAGGCAACGGGTCACAGAGCAGGTGTTCTAACATTCGAGACTGGTGAGCATAAACTTTCTGGCCCATCGCAAGACAACTTAGATAGGTGTAAAGGGTGGGAGTTAAGGGGATTGCTAAAATTGTCATTTTAGTCATTTTCCCTCGATGTGTCCGTTTCTCCTCCCCCGCTAAGTGTAATTGTGTTACATACATAGTGATTTTCTCTGTATAGTGTTTATTTTTCTCTATTTTTAATAAACATTGGTTTTCTTTGCACCAAACCACTGGTCTCGTTTTGTTTATATCGCTGCTCGTAATAAGTCCGGTGGTCAGAACCAGAGGGGAAGTGATTCGAACCGCACGGGGCTAGAGCAGCTCAGATACGCCTGACTGACCAGACACAAACCCCAAACCAAAATCCACTACAGCGCTCCTCATGTTCACTGGCTGGTCTCCTCAACGGCGTCATTAGCCAAGAGCACAGGGGATATCCCTTGTCTCCAAGTAGCCATCATTCAAGTTCGCTTGGCGGACTGAATAGCGGAGGCACAGTAGACTGGCGCAGTATGAAGGAGTCATGGCAGCTGCCAGGGTACCTGGCACAAACATGCAAAATCACCTTCTTGTGGTCACACACCAGCTGAATGTTAAGGGAGTGGAAGCCCTTGCGGTTGACAAAAACTCCTGGATTGCGGTGGCGTGCCCTAAGGGCCACATGTGTGCAGTCAATGATGCCCTGCACCCTTGGAAAGTCTGCCAGCTGAGCTCATCCACGCGCTCGCACCCTCACACTTGCGCGATCCCGGGTGAAATGGATGTGATTGGGCGCGAGGGCAGAGGGCATCGGTTACCTGCATGATGCAAGTGTGTGCGGCCGCCTGGGAGATGCCGCTGATGTCTGCTGCTGATCCCTGGAAGGAGCCTGAGGCATAAAAGTTGAGTGCGGTGGTGACTTTGATGGCCACTGGTAAGGAGTGTCGACCTGGTGCTCTGGGCTCCAGGTCTTGCTGCAGCATTGCGTAGATGTCAGTCACAACCTCTCGCAAAAGTTGGAGCCGCCTCTGGCACTGCTGCTCAGTCATGTTGAGGTAGCTGACCCTATGTCTGTAGACCCTGTTTGGGGGGTATCTCCTGCGCCGATGGCCTTCCATGCGCTGGCCCCTTTTGGCCTGTGCTGCCCCAGGTGGCTGAGCTGCAGCCTGCCGCTCCTGCTGGTGCTGCTGTTGTTGCTGGTGCTGCTGTTGCTGGAGTTGCTCCAGCCTCCTCTGCTGTTGGAGATCCTCTAATGCCAGGAAGGGAAGGAACAAAAGGCCTCCCATGCTTCTGGCAGATGCCTCCGTTGAGGAGGCGCTGAGTTAGGGTGGTGAGAGGGGCTTCCCAGGAGCTCACACTGGAGAAGTGTGTGAGGCTCCAACCTTCCACAGCTGTGCCTAAGCCTTCAACAAGTTGCCCCAAGCCTTCAGCAAAAAGGTCCTGCAGCCTCCAAATGCTGTCTGATTAAATATCTTCAGTCCTGATTGACCTGCAGCTGAAAGCAAGCAAGCCAACTCTGTTCACGGCAGGTTTCGTCAGCGGTGTTCCCACCAGGCGTGTTTTATGTGGGGAAAGGCTGAAAATTGCAAGGGCCCTTGAAAATAGGATTAAACATGCCAATAATTGATCATTAGGCTCCCGCCGAACATTCCCGCCTGCGGCGGGCGGGACTGATTTGGGTCACGCTGAAACACGGGGGCGGAAGTCAGGCGGGGCAGAGAATCGGGTGGGGGGGCCTCGACCCCCTATTTCTGCGATTTTCAGCCCCCGCCCGCCTGAAAAGCCGCCCGACGGCTGGGAGAAAATCGGGGCCGTTAACTCTGTTTCTCTCTCCACAGCTGCTGTCTGACCTGCTGAGTATTTCCAACATTTTTTTGTTTTTATTTCAGATTTCCAGCATCCGCAGTGTTTTGCTTTTGTCATATCATCTTCTGAGGTTGGAGCTGGGCCACACAGTGCTGGGCCAGAGTAAAGGGAGATTTACTCTGCATTGAAATGGGCTATACCTAATCTAGGACTACTTGAAGTTGACGCCAAGGGCCTGAAATTGAAAGCCCAGCACGAAACTTTTTCATCTTCTCAAAAATGTTTCTTAAATGTCACATCTGCATAATGTTCAGACAGCTCTGCTGCACTGTCAGAACCAACAAATCATTCAAATGAGCAACAACATTAAGACAGTATTGAAAAGAAAATACAGAAGGTGAAAAAAATCCAACAGATGTTTCAAGTTTATTATACATTTTTAAACAGTTTTCTTAATGGTGATATTCTCCTTTTAATATAGAGAATGAATAGAAGCAGACCAAGAATTGATCCTTTGGGCACCAACTAGACTGCTCAGTTGCATAGCTGGAGAAGAAGTGGATGTGACAGACCCATCTGTCCTGTTGCAGATCATAAGAATCTCTGCAATATATATATATTATTAGAAATTTATAGCTTTGCAACATTTTAAAATTGTTTTCGGGGGGAGAAAGTCTAATCTATCTGGTTGATGTTGGGGGGAGAAGACGATTGTGTTGGCCAGCCCTATGTTTACACTTGTGTTTGTAAACAGTCCCTTTTCAGGCCCAGATAGTTTGACCAGACAACTCATAATTGTGCTATGTTAATATATGTAAGGGTCCACTGCGAAAGTGCAACACTGGGGCTAACGATCAATAACATGTCATTCTATAGTGGACACTAGGTGGAGCCGTAGAGCTGTATATAGCTGTATGTATAAGACTACACTACCCAGCTGTATGTATATTAAGACATTACCCATGAGGCACTAGGCTACCCACAAGGCAGCAGTCAAGATGGAAGCCTCTACAGATACTGTACCTAGTCCACACGTGCTCAATAAAAGTGTCTAGCAAAAGCTAGCTGTGTTCATAATAAGAATGTCTATTTATTAATGAACATAAGATGGTACCAGGATACCAAGAGTGGTAAATATCTGCTAAAAATTTGTGAAAAGCGACATGGAGAATCTGAAGCCACCAGAGCGTTTGAATCTCGAGGGAAATGTCGACTACAATTGGCGGATTTTTAAACAATTTGAACTCTACATTGCTGCCATTGGATTCAGTACGAAGCCAGACGCAAGAAAACTAGCGTTGCTGCTTACAGTTGCAGACCCGCAGGCGATAGAAGTATTTAATACATTTGTATTTAATCCAGAGGAGAACAGAGAAAAATTAGAAGATGTGCTAAAAAAATTTGATGCACATTGCTCTCCCAAAAAGAATGAGACGTATGAAAGATACATCTTCCGTTCTTGGACACAGCAACAAAATAAGACTTTTGATAGCTTTATAACTGATCTGAAACTGAAAGCACAGACATGTAATTTCTCTGAGCTCAAAGCATCCATGATTCGTGACCAGATTGTGTTTGGTATTCATGATAAAAAAGTCAGGGAACGTCTGTTGAGAGAAACCGAACTAAATTTGGAAAATGCGGTGAAAATATGCCAAGCCAGCGAGCTAGCTCGAAAGCACGCGAAGACTTTCAGTGAAATCAATAATGATGCGATTGTAATGAGTGATAATGCTGCTGTCGGTGCTGTGTCCTATAAGGGGAAGAAAATGTGGGCAGAACAGAAACGAAAAGCAATCGGAGGATGACATTTTTAATTGTAAACGCTGTGGTTACAAACACCAGTTAAGACAATGCCCAGCATTTGGAAAAATGTGCACAAAGTGTAATGGAAAGAATCACTTTGCCAAACAATGCTTTTCAAAAGTAAAAACAACGAAAGGGCAACAAGTTAATGTGATTGAGGACACTGATTTAAGTGAGACATTTTTTGTAGGAATGGTGTCATGTGACAATTTCAAAAAGGATACAGAAAATGTGCAGCCCTCAGAAATGGACAATGCTGAACATAAAGTCAATGCAGTAAAAGTGGACAAATGGATGATCCCACTGCAGATAAATGGAGCATTAGTTACATTGAAACTGGACACTGGGGCAAAAGCAAACTTAATCAGTATGAGTGACATAAAAAATATGAAAGAAAAGCCCAAAATACAGAAAAGGTCAGTACTACTGAAGAGCTATAATGGACAGAAAATAAATAGCTTAGGTGTATGCAGACTTAAAGTGACAGTCAAAGACAAAGTGCATCATCTCATGTTTTCTGTTGTGGCTGAAAGACTTGATTCGATACTAGGTGACAAAGCTTGTGAAGATTTAGAACTGGTCAAGAGAGTCTACCGTATAAACTGTGCCATAAGCAGACCAGATGACTCAGGTGATGAAGCAGAGAGCCCATCAAGGAGGAAAAGGCCAAAGGGCATCCATGTCTTCAAAAAGCCTAGTTTCTCCAAGAAGAAAGAAAAATACTTTAAGGTCAAAGAGAAGCCAAAGGAAGAAAAGCACAAAGAGGAAAAACACAAGGAGAAAAAGTCCAAAGATATAACCGCAGCAGATGTTGTTAAGCAGTGGAAAGAGAAAAAGAAAAAGAAGAAGCCTGCACCAGAGCAGGAAGCAGTTCCGGTGGATACTCCTTCTTCCCTCAGGCCAATCTTTGGTGTTCCATTAGCCGAGGCTGCTGAGAGGACTATGCTGTATGATGGGATCCAGCTGCCAGCAGTTTTTCGAGAGTGCATTGACTACATTGAGAGTTATGGCATGAAGAGTGAAGGAAACACTGAAACCCTCTCCAAGCAAAGATCGCAAGGAGACCTCGATCTATACAAGAGCAGATTGATGACAATGCCGCAACTGCATCTTGTCATTCACCGCCAGAACAATCTCATAAAGACACATCAGACTTACCCGTGTTGAGAAGATCCACACGTGAAGTAAAAGAACCTGATAGACTTAATCTTTGAGTACAATGTAAAGCTTTGAAAATGTGTTGACTGTTTTGAAAATGTTTATGTTTATATAGCACTAACAAAAGTGTTACTGATATTATCTTTATTGTTTTCTTGAAAGTTGATTGATATTGATTTTGTTAAACCTCAAAGAAAGGGAGATGTAACCATCAATAACATGTCATTCTATAGTGGACACTAGGTGGAGCCGTAGAGCTGTATATAGCTGTATGTATAAGACTACACTACCCAGCTGTATGTATATTAAGACTACATTACCCATGAGGCACTAGGCTACCCACAAGGCAGCAGTCAAGATGGAAGCCTCTACAGATACTGTACCTAGTCCACATGTGCTCAATAAAAGTGTCTAGCAAAAGCTAGCTGTGTTCATAATAAGAATGTCTATTTATTAATGAACATAAGAGGGCTGATCCTGCAATCAGGTGCTCCTGGCACCGAGCAGTGCTCCCAGAGAGTTGGAAAATCATGGTCCTACTGCTTTGACTTTTATCCATGGAAAATCATAGGCTGTGGGCCTGACATTTCCTGAGCTGTGCTCTCTGGGAGCACTGCTCCATCCAGAGCCAGCTCATCGCAGAATTAGCCCAACAGTAGGGACACCATAAGTGTCTTTCTCATGTAAAAACTTTTCACCAAGGATGTGTGATCTAAACATTACTGCTGAACATTGCTAATGTTTCAGAACATTTATTGACTTGGGAGGAACGGGTACTCTAAGTTTAGTGAAGTAATGTAATTTAAATCTGGTATTTTTATTCTTGCTTCTATTAATTATATTTATTAAAAAACTTGATTAATAGTTTCCCACCAGTTTTGAGGAGATCAGGAGTACACGCTATACACTTCATACTATTTCCAGTGCATATGCCAATGGTAAAAGGGTTTATTACTCACCACGAGACTTGCTATCGCAGTTACTTCACGTATAAGATCATGTTTTGATTTATTGATAGTGAGGACTTGCCCATGGAAGTGGACTTTTGCATTGGGAACTTTTGGAAAATTGCCCAAACCATAACACTAGACAACACTTATTGAAATTATAACTTCCGAGATTATCAGAGAGGACTATGTGGTTCTCATAGTCAATTTTTTTTTTAAATCTAGGAAGACAAATTCATGAAGATAGCTTTTACAAAGACTTTGACAGACAGTTCTGTGAATTCCAATAATCCAAGAGATTGTGGAATGGTTAGTTCTAAAACCAAGCTGCCTGGCAATCAATATCAGGCATTCACAGGGATAGTCATAAAGTGCAATCATTCCTTATTGTACTGATCCTGTTATAGTGCCACTCTCACTGGCTGCCACAATGATAAAGGTTTCCTCCCATGTCATTTACCTCATTATACAGCAATTGTTATCCTTACTATCCATCTGCCAATATATCTGATGAAACAAATGAGTATTGCTCAATTGGTTTATTCCTTATGGAAACCATTTCCTTATCAGTCACCACTGATCCTTTCTGAACAAGGTTGCCCTGTCATTTTAAAATTGCTCACCATGCTGCTATTGGTGGTAATAGCAAAAATAATGGAAGGAGTGAGGTAAAGTGGACTTGTCTTAGCTGGGAGGTGGGGGAATGTGAGCCTTAATAATTTGAAAAGAAGCTTCTATTAGAATAGCCTCAGAAACGGTATGCTAACAACAAACTTACTTTACTCCAAGAAGCTTCTCCTGCAGTTCCAACCTTCCACTCCAACCAGTCTTTTTCCTGTAACCAGTTCCTACTGTACTTCAATGGCTCCTTCTCCTGATAGCCCATGAGTATCTTATGCAAGTGGCCATTCTCCATTTTGTTTTTTCTTGCAAATTCCCCCAACCTCCATCTTTAGTTTCTCTGGCCTTGACACTAAGTGGCGTGGGGATTGAGCCTACATATATTCCCACTAGATGATTCTGAACATTACTATTCTAATACAAGAATATCAGTCAAATCAAACCCCCTGTGCATACACATATACTTCCAGGAGAGGTCACTGGAGAACAATCAGTAGTTAAATTATGGCTAATTTTTTCCTTCCCCAGCTCCGAGTGTGCTGCCTTGTAAGCCGTGCTATCTTTCTAATGAAATTTTAAACCGAGCCTGCCTATTCAGGTGGATGTAAAATATTCCATGGCACTATTCAAAGAAGACTCAAGAGCCACACCTGTCAGTTGCATACATCCTCAGAGATTGACATCAGTACCTGCGTGTAGGTACAATGTTCCTCAAATACCTTTCTTATCTGGCAAGTACCCAAGAGTTTTGCATCCCATGACTTTGAAGTCATGGGCAGTCTTCTCCTCATTCTTCCCAGGATGGTAGCACATCTTCACCCACGTCACAGTACTCCAGCTCCTTTGTGCTCTGTGAATCACCCAGTGCCACCTCCCCACTAACACTAAATAATTGCCTTCAGGTGAAAATATCTGAGCTGGTGCCAGGGGTGAGAAAGCAAGTGCTGCAGGGGGTGACATTGTAATGGTCCTCATTATTCTCTTCTTCATCATCATCGTTATTGTTATGGTTGACAAGGAAGAAAGCTCTTCTCTTGTGTTTCTCTGCCTTGTCATCATCCTCCTCCCCGTCATCATCCTCAGTTCTCCCATCGCTGGTATCGGCAAGAAAGGACCGTAGAAGCTAAGAATGGGTGAGCATTACCCCCTTGGGATTAAGGTGACAGAGGGGGGTTGGAAGGTTGTGTCTATGTGATGCTTCACAGGGATGCCAAGGTAACAGTGTAGGTATTCAGTCACCAACTTGGAGCCAGTAACATGTCATTAACCTTGACATCTCATATGGCAAGAACAGCTTGACTTCCCATGACTTCTATTGTCTTCTCGTTGCAGACAGTGAAGGGTTTAATGGTGGGGATGTTCCCTGTGGTGACTTGCATTGTCAGGCATTGTACATCATTTTCCCCTGCAAGAGGACAGAATAAATGCGGTGAAAGCTAGCAGTTGAGGAGTGTGTGCCAAGTGGCATCGGAATGTTGAAGTAAGAGATGCAGGGGTATCAGCCTGTTAAAGTGGGGAAATGGGTATCAGGGTTGTGCATGTTAGTAATTGCTGTTAAGGGAGCTGGGTAACTATAGTACAAGATATCAATTTAGAGCCCCTCACCCACCCCCCCCCCAACCCCCTTAACTAGAGTGTATTTTGAAAAGTTAATTGTGCAAGTGTCGCTTTGAGGGTGAAGAGTGGGCAAGGAAGAATTACCTTGCCTGCCTTGGTGAGATCATTGGATCTTTCGGCACTAGTCTACATTCCTGGGGGTGAGGGAATCAGCACATAGTGCCAGTGATATCTCCCTCCAGGTAGCACGAGTGATATACCTAGCTGGTTTGCTGGTACAGACACTCAGGAGTCTATACCTCCTAACTTCAATTTTCTTCAGGATGGCTTGGAAGTCTGAGTCTATAAAGTTCTATATTCTTCTCCTCCGGCTTGGTGCCATGCCCTGCTGCCTTGCTTGGCTGCCTGGTGCAGGTCCTCCTGCTGTAGACATAATTCTAGAAAAGGCTGATGAAATAATTGATGAGACATGTGTTGAAGTCAGCTGGCAGTCAAGTCAGTGAGCCAAGCACTGTTCCTTCCTTCCCTTGTTGTCCCCTAGTCTGATACTGAAGTGTGCAGGCTAAACTGTCCTTTTATAATCTGCACTCCAGTTTCCATGCACTCCAGCTATATACGCCCATTTTAAATGGAATTTATGCCAATGATTACTCCAATGGGTATGTAAATGAGCTTAACAACGGAACAACTCTCCACGAGGAAATTCACTTTCATTGTCTCAGAGGATAATGGATCTATCCTAAATGTATCTGGGAAATTCAAAGAATGAGAGATTATACTAGAGGTAGGTGATCTTACCTCATTTACCTCCAACCAGTGATATTCCATGAATGAGATTTCAATGGTCTCAACAGAACTGCAGCTGAAATGCTTGATACATTATTTGTTAATCTACACTTATCCCTATAACCTTCAGTCTCTTTCACAAACAGTGTAACCTCTTTTTAAAGGAGATAAAGGGCATATTATTAATTACTCTTGAAGTGAATATATTTCATATATCTAATGCCCTGTGGATTTTTTTTAAATCTCTAGTCTCACTTGAGGCATGCTAATATTTTATTCATGTCTTCTTTTATGTGACCAGAGCTTAAGTTAAATAACTTGCTTATATCAATATCCATGCTTTTCAGCATTTGCGAGATTTGATCCTGCTCTTTTCCAATCTTCTTTTCTCCAAAGAGGACTAACACAATTTCTTTAGTTTTGTCTCAAAATAATGTTTTGAATTCCAGTTTATCCTTTTTGCTCTACTGAACCCTCGCTAATGCAGTAATGGAAATAAACATTCTCAAATCAGGTCAGATGCGGAGTAAAGCTTGCACTAAGGAGCTTTACTCTGCATTTAGTTGTCCTGCACCTGACTTGCAAATGTTTGGTTCTGACATTGGGTGCTTGAAATGGAAAGCGTCCATTTTCCAGCACCTTGATGCATACTATCGTGGCACCAGCAGAGGCTTGGAAATTGGTGTCCAACCCACTCCCCAAGTTAGAGAATGTGTCCCGCAGAATAAAAATCAAAGATAATTCTGCTTTTGTGGTCTTTGTTTTCCATCTTAGCCTGTCTCTTTTTGTCCTCTCTTCTAACTGTTTTCTGTATGTCTTGCTTTTCATTGGCTGCATCACTCACTTCTCCCCCTTCTCATTTCCCCAGTTGTCTCTCTCTCTTTCCCTGTTCACAGCCTGCCCAGCTGCAGGGTTTTACTGGTGCTAACACCTACTTTTCTCTGTCCTTCTCGCATTGCAAAGCTAAGGAATACTATTTAGAGGCAGAGCCAACGCAGCATCGATGACACAAGTAAAAGGTTTCCTTTATGAACGCAGGAGTTTAATGGAGCCTGTTCACCTGCGCTATGGAGCCTGCCATAGCCACACCTCTGAAAAACTTTCCCTAGAGTCCTCTTGTACAAGTGTGATAGCACTTGCATTTATTAAGCATCTTTTATGTCTACAGGATGTCCTAAAGTGCTTCACAGCCAATTAATTGCTTTTGAAGTGTACTCTGTGTTGTTTTGTAGCAAATGCAGCAGCTAAGTTACCCCACACTGAATCCTTGCACTATCAACATCTGTTACAGATTTGGATTTTTATACAGCCATCTTCATTCTCAATAGTCAAAGTGAAATTTTGTCAAATGGGATCTGTCCCCTATAGTCTGGAAGCAATGGGGGTAATTTTGCCGGCACTCAGGGGTTGGGTTTGGAGGCGGGACTGCTGGCAAAATCAAAAAGATTGACAGCGAGTCCCGAACCCGCTTCCAACCCGCCTCCAATCAATCTTCCCGGGAGTCGGATCCCCGATTTGCACAGGGACCCGACTCCTAGCGGTGGGAAGAGGATTATAGCCACTTAACTGCTTGTTAACAGGTAGTTAAGAGGCTTTTTCCAATTTTGCCAAATTGACTGCGGGCTTCACAACGTCCGGACACCACGCCAGGTAAGTGTGGTGTGTTGTGAGTCTGCTGCAGTGTTTCTTCATTGATGACAGCTGCAGAAGTGGTGTGAAGGATCCAATGGTACACTGGTGAGTTTCAGAGGTAAGAAAATGCTGGGAAAATCATTTTTAATGTATTTAGACTTTTCTGTAGGTAATAACGTTTGAAGTGTTTGTGTAGTCCCACCTCATTGGGAGAACCTCTCTCACCAGTGACAGATCACTTCTGTCACCTCACCTGCAGCTGCCATCTGTTTTATCCTAAGGAGAGAGTCTCTTGAGAGCCTGGGTGCAAGGGCTCACCTTTGTACAGTGATTGGCAGTGTTTGCAGCATCTCAATGCTGTCAAACACTGAAAAATTATCTGTCAAACAAAAATGAGCGTGTCCCCTATAAGAAAACCGGCAGATAACACGTCATCAACTAACGTCATCTGACACCGGCTTTCTCTTAATTGGCCAGCAAGTCCAATTGATGCAAAATAGTGTCTGTGCGTCGGGAATCATTGGGGCTGGGATCGGAACCCGCAAGTCAGCTGACCCGCTCCCAACTCACCTCTTCAGGTAAGATCACAGCCAATGGGCTGGATTTTGATACTGGAGGCATGTAGGAGGCGGGACTACAACTTTTGGGGTTGTAGTCCCGCCTCCATCGAGTTGTGGCCAATCCACGCGATTGACCTTGTTGAGCCCACCCAGCGGGCTCAGCAGGACAATTAAGGGCCACCCGGCAACAGGTGACATCACAGATTGACATTTCATCTGTCAAGAGCCTTTGACAGATGAAATATCAGCGTTTGACAGCTCTTTGAAGCTGTCAAACACTGACAATCTGTACTCCAAGTTAATTCCTTCCTCTCAGGCTGATTTAGAGATCTCTCCAGAACAGAAAGCTGAATGCTGCAACTTTTGACAGCTCGCGGCCATTCTGCTTTCTGTGCCGGTGAGATGAGGGACTCCTGAGACCTGAAGGAAGGATGGCTGTAAAGGTAAGTAAAGGTAAGTAAAACTTCTTTACACACTTTACACACACCAAACACACTTACCTCTGCACTCATGCACCCATCACTCACCTGAACACCGGACATCTCGAACCCTCCAAGCCCTTCAGCCTGACGGTCCACCTTGCTAACTTGGTGTGGTTTGGAGCCGTCGGAAATTCCACACTTCTGGAATAAAAATAGAGATTAGGTAAAAACTGCCTGTTAACTACCTGTTAACAGGCAGTTAATTGGCACTAATCCCCTTCCCGCCTCGGGGAGGCGGGTCCCAGCACAGGTCGGGTATCCGCCTCCTTTGAAACTGGCATGGAGGCGGGTTGGGGGGCGGGATGGGTTCATGCCCCCCGATTTCAAGATTTTAACCCCCCCACACGCCTCCAATCCCGCCTCCACGGCCCAATGAAAATCGAGCCCAATGTCTTTTTTATTGTCCCTACTCAGGTGTGTGAACAATAACTATTACCCATATCTGCTGCTTAGATATAATGGGCCAGAGTTTGCTGTAGAAATAACGGTGAGGCTATCAGCTCTCACCATTATTTATGCGCAAATTGGACGACAACCTCTGGTGACTGCACATGCGCAGCTAAATGCAGAAATCCAGAAGTTGAGATGGTCCTCCAAAAGCTTCCCTAAAATGACATCTTGCCCTCTGGCTCCCCATTCAAGTAAATTGAACGGTGTGAAGTTGCTATACTTACATGATAGCTACCCACAAAATATGCCAGAAAAAGTCCATTCAAGTTTAAGTGAATTTTTAATGGTGCAATAAGTCTTAATTACTGCCAAACAACTTCTCTGGCACTGAAATTAACTTTTACAAGTATGAAGTCTCATTCCTTCAGATTTTAATTATTGTTGGTGATTTAAAAAAATTAAATAAAACTTTTTTTGTACATTTTCTTTCTGTCTCTTTTATCTCTCTCTTAGGGCTCGATTTTACCAGACCTGAGGAGGTGGGTTTGGAGGTGTGTTAGCTGGTAAAATTGGAAAAAATGGCTTCAGACACCCAACCCATCTCCATCCCACCCCCACGCGATTTTCGTGTGTGTCTGTTCAGCTGCTCCTAAACTGACCTGACTCCAACCGGTGGGACAGGTAGTTAAGGCAGTTAAGAGCCTGTTAACTGCCTTGATAATCCTATTTTGGCAGAGGTTTCCCATTTTCATGCCTCAGTTTCCCATCTTGTCAGAAACAGTCCTGCTGCACGGAGACGAGTTGGTGGAGGACATGATCTGTAGTCATTATTGGTGCAGAACTTTAAAAGTGCTCCTGTAACATGGCTGGCATTCAAATGCAACAACTTGATTGTTGGAGGTTTGGGATAAGATTTTGCAAATCTACTGACCTTGTGACTGGTCAAGCTGACACTTTTGGCTGGATTTTCATTAAGCTGTCGGGAAGGAGGCGGGGCTACAACTTCCGGGTTTTAGTCCCGCCTCCATCGACGTCCGGCCAATCGACGCGATTTTCCCTTGATTGACCTTGTTGAGCCTGCCCAGCGGGCTCAGCAGGCCAATTAAGGGCCACCCGGCAACAGGAGATGTCACAGACTGAAATTTCATGTGTCAAGAGTTTTTGACAGATGAAATATCAGTGTTTCACAGCTGTTTGAAGCTGTCAAACACTGACAGTCTGACTTCTAACCTGAGTCCTTCTACGCAGACTCAGTTAGAACTGTCACCGACACTGAAAGCTGAAGGCTGTCACTTTTGACAGATCGCAGCCATTCAGCTTTCAGTTCCGGCTGAGTGAGGGACTCCCGACGCCTAGAGGAAGAAAGGCTGTTAAGGTAAGTACAGGTAAGTAAAACTTCTTTACACACTTTAGACACACCAAACACACTTACCTTTGCACTCATGCACCCATCACTCACCTGAACACCGACATCGCGACCCCTCCAAGTCCTTCAACCCGACGGCCCGCCTGCTCTAACCTGGCGTGGTTTGGAGCCGTCGGGAATCCCACATGACAACCCTCAAAATAGGGATTAGGCTAAAAACTGCCCGTTAACTACCTGTTAACAGGCAGTTAATTGGCACTAATCCCTTCCCGCCTCGGGTCGGCGGGTCCCAGTGTGGGGCGGGTACCCACCTCCTCTGAAACTTACGTGGAGGCGGGTTTTGGGCGGGATGGTGTTGGGACCCTCGAATTCAGGATTTTTGCCCCCCGCACGCCTGAAAGCCCGCCTCACGGCACACGGAAAATCTGGCCCTTTGAGTGTGCACTCGCAAGCTTCTTGCCTCAACTGAAATCTATAACAATGGGATGGGAACCATTTACATCCTCTCATCCTGATCATCCGATTCGGAGGAAGAGCAGCGCGGCTTAGTGCTGCCAGATGAACAAGTGGCTCAGCACACAGCCTCCTTGGAGGAAGATGAAGAGGACGAGGAGGAGTACAGGGAGTGATGCCCTGCGGTGCTGGATGTGGCCAATCAAGCAGCAGGCGACCACATTGCTGGCCATTAGGCAAGGGATGCACTCATCCATGCCAGATTCGCGTAAGCTTACGTTTCAACCACAGGTGGCTGGCACATGGAGATGAATATAAATCCAACAGTCTCAAAACCCCAGGCATCATCTGTGCAATAAACGGTGGTTTGCGCTCAGTGTCGCCACCATCATTCTACATGGAAATCACATTGAGCCTTCACTCTTGAACTTCCATTTCCCAGAACACAGAGGCCACACTTTAGGTGATCTCAGCAGATCTTTAAACCTTTTTCCACACTGAACCCATGTGCGTCTGCACACAGACCTCGAGCTCACCTCCTCAGCAATTTGTAGCCAAGCTGACTTGGTTTGCTGAGGAGGCCGCCTCCTTCCGTTTCCAGGGAAGAGGAGCTCCTGACGTCCTCTAACTCCCTCAACAAGAGCATGGAGAGAGCCCTCATTGCACCTGGGTGCAGCCTTAGTTATTGGGGCTGCCATTCCCGCAGCTCCCAGCACCTTTAAGAGAAAAAAGCATTAATATTACTAAGCCAATGATTGGAACACATCTGGCATCTTTTTCATTTCATAGTCACATAATAAAAAAATCATAAATATCTTTCTCGAATAATATGAACAGCAATTTAATTCCTTAAATTTTGTTCATAACAGACGCTGTCAACTCTCCTTTCTATATAATACAGCACCAATCCATCCCATTGACAGTTTTCCCAAAGGGGATATGACCCCTTTAAATTTTCATTCAAATAATGCGTCATCAGATGCGAGAAACTGACAGCCTCCAAGCAATTGCCCGGAGGGAGCCGCACGTTGGCCGTAACGAGGCCAATCAAGGCAAAATAGTAACTGATGGGAGACGGCAGCCGGGAGCGGGTCGGAAAGCCTCTGAACAGCGGATCCGCCCTCAACCCACCTCCATTAATAAAATCGCGGCCTTCATCTTTCTTAATCCAATCTTTCTTTCTTTCTCTTTATTTTGCTTTCTGTACCTGATTTGACATTGAATTCAATATTCTAACTGACATTTCCTGGTTCCGACACTGCTCATTAATCATTCTCCAATCTGATTGGTTAAGGAGATACACAGTTGTTTGCCCTGTTCACATGGCTCCAGATGCTCTGTAGAGGGCGTTGCACTTTTTGGCTCTCTAATGTACAGTATGTTCCAGTGCAAAACCCGAAAGAAAGTCTGTGGGCAAGTGCAAGTGTAATGAACGGCTGGCGCCAATCATTCACCATTACACTATGAAATTCTTTCAAATGATCAACGTTATCACGTTAGTCACAGGTTTACAGACCAAAGCAACTCATTAATTTACAATTAACTAATGACATAAAGGATTTTGATTCGCAAATACTGAATATGAAAATATATATGTATATACCTGCAACGAAAAAGCTTGTAATGGGTCAATTGATCTCCATCAGAATGTCTTTGGAATCTGTGTGAAGGTCTCCAGTAGATTGACCAGTGTTGTCTCTGAACAACAACTTCAGCTTGTTTTCATTCTTATTCAAATCGCCATTTATCTTCAAACTGATCCTGGTCCTACTCTTGTTCAATTTACGCAACTGCATTTGGACAGAACTCCAGCACTGTTTCATACTCCTACTTTTAACCCCTTGGATGTTGTGGTAAACCACTGCTAACTCTGTACATGTCTGTGTGGTAAACCACTGTTAACTCTGTACAGGTCCGGGCATGTCTCCACCCCTGGCTCCACCCCTAAGCCCGGGTATAAAGGTGACTCACCACCCTTCCCCCGGGAGCTCTTAGGATGGATCCACTAGCAGAGGCATGCTCCAGTTCTTAGTCAATAAAAGCCTACTTTGTATAAGTTCAACTCGTAGTCTTTGGTGTTGTTGATAGTGCATCAATTTTATTGACTAAATTTTCGACATGGAGCAAATCTTGAAGCCGGAACGTTTAGACCTGGATCCTCAAGCAGCAGATGCAGCCAATAACTTTGAACACTGGCTGAGCTGTTTCGAAGCCTTCCTGGAGGCCTCCAGCACTACCGTCACTACAGATGACGTGAAACGGCTTGTCTTGAACTCACGGGTGAGCCACCGAGTCTACTCAATCATCCGAGACGCCACAACTTACGCGGCCGCCATCGCGACGCTAAAGGAACAATACGTGAGGCCTGTTAACGAGGTCTACGCCAGACACCTCCTGGCTACCCGAAAACAGCGCCCCGGGGAATCGGGCGCCGAATAATTACTGGCACTGAGAGTCCTCGGCCGGGCCTGTAATTGCAAAGCGGTGACGGCCAAGGAATGCACGGAAGACCTGATCCGAGACGCCTACGTAGCCGGCATCAGGTCCAACTATACTTGGCAGAGGCTGCTGGAACAGAGGGGGCTCGACCTGCAGAAGACGGTGGCCCTCGCTAACTCGTTAGACGTGGCCCTCCAGAACATGGACGCCTACCCCCCTGACCGGATGGCCACGTGGATGTCACGGGAGCAGCCATCTTGGGACCCGGTAAGGCCACAAGCCGCCAGCAGCCCAACTACAGCTGCAATGACCAGAGGCCAGAAATGCTACTTCTGCGGCCAGGCCAAGCACCCCAGACAGCAATGCCCAGCAAAGGACGCGACCTGCTCCAAATGCGGCAAGAAAGGCCACTATGCGAGAGTGTGCAGGGCGAAATCGACCCCCAATTCCAGCAGCGCCGCGTGTGAACCGTGCAGGCCGCCATTTTGGACCCCACCAACCACGTGTGAGCCGTGCGGGCCGCCATTTTGGGCACCACGAGCCGCGGGGGAGCCGCCATCTTGGACACCATTTCGAGACCAGGCCCCCGGCGCGGGCGAATACTACAGCGACCCACCGACCTCGACGATGGCCTCCATCACCCTGGGCCAATCTAGGCCCCATCAACTAGCCAGGTCCATGATGAACGTAAAGGTAAATGGCCATGCCACAAATTGCCTTTTCGACTGCGGAAGCACGGAGAGCTTCATCCGCCCCGACACGGTGCGACGCTACTCCCTATCGGTTATGCCCACACGCCACCAGGTCTTTATGGCCTCAAAGTCCCATACGGCGGATGTCGGCGGCTACTGTGTAGCGACTCTGACAGTGAACGGCGTGGAGTACAGAGATTTTAAATTCCTCATCCTGCCACAGCTCTGCGCTCCCGTACTGCTAGGATTAGACTTCCAGTGCCATCTGGAGAGCGTCGCGATGGCATATGGCGGGCCCCTGCCCCCACTTACAGTCTGCAGCCGGCAGAATTTAAACACGGCGCCGCGCAAAGTATGCAGCCTGTCCACCCTGAAGGTCAAACCACCCCCGTTGTTCGCTAACCTCACCAAAGACTGCAAGCCAATTGCTACCAAAAGCAGGCGGTACAGTGCCGGGGATAGGAGCTTTATTAAATCAGAAGCAGAAAGACTCCTGAGGGAAGGGATTATCGAGGGCAGCACCAGCCCATGGCGAGCCCAAGCGGTGGTAGTGAAGACCGGCGAAAAACAGCACCTGGTTATTGATTACAGCCAGACGATCAATCGATACACGCAATTAGACGCATACCCACTTCCCCGCATATCTGACATGGTCAACCAGATAGCACAATACCGGGTATTCTCGACGATTGATCTGAAGTCGGCATACCACCAGCTCCCCATCAGGCCTGAGGACCGCCAGTACACGGCCTTCGAGGCCGACGGTCGCCTCTACCGCTTCCTCCGAGTCCCCTTCGGCGTCACCAACGGGGTCTTGGTCTTCCAAAGGGAGATGGACCGGATGGTTGACCAGAACGCGCTGCAGGCCACCTTCCTCTATCTAGACAACGTCACCATCTGTGGCCATGACCGGCATGACCATGACGCCAACCTAGAAAAATTCCTCCGTACGGCCCAACGGCTGAATCTGACATACAACAGAGAAAAATGTATGATCCGCACCACGCGCCTCGCTATTCTTGGCTGCGTGGTGGAAAACGGAGTCATCGGCCCCGACCCCGACCGAATGCGCCCCCTCCTGGAACTACCCCTCCCCCACTGCCTAAAAGCCCTGAAGAGATGCCTAGGGTTCTTCTCTTACTACGCCCAGTGGGTGCCCAACTATGCGGACAAAGCCC
Source organism: Somniosus microcephalus (assembly GCF_052327205.1). Classification (NCBI taxonomy): domain Eukaryota; kingdom Metazoa; phylum Chordata; class Chondrichthyes; order Squaliformes; family Somniosidae; genus Somniosus; species Somniosus microcephalus. The sequence goes on along the minus strand of NC_140989.1, from coordinate 296,038,125 downwards.
GGCCCCTCATCAAGTCAACCTCCTTCCCCCTGATGGCAGAGGCCCGTGCGGCCTTCACCCTCATAAAAGAGGACATTGCGAAGGCCACAATGCACGCAGTGGATGAGTCCATCCCTTTCCAAGTGGAGAGCGATGCATCCGACTTCGCCCTAGCCGCAACCCTTAACCAGGCGGGGAGACCCGTGGCCTTCTTATCACGGACCCTCCAGGGCCCCGAAATTCGACACTCCTCAGTCGAGAAGGAGGCCCAGGCGATAGTGGAGGCTGTACGGCACTGGATGCATTACCTGGCCGGTAAACGTTTCACCCTGCTCACTGACCAACGGTCAGTAGCATTTATGTTTAACAACAGACAAAGGGGGAAAATCAAAAATGATAAGATATTGCGGTGGAGGATCGAGTTATCCACCTACAACTACGATATCTTATACCGGCCCGGGAAACTTAATGAGCCCCCAGATGCCCTATCCCGTGGGACATGTGCCAACGCACAAGTCGATAGGCTACGGACCCTCCACAATAATCTCTGCCACCCGGGGGTCACCAGGTTCTTCCATTTTATTAAAGCTCGCAACCTGCCTTACTCCATCGAGGAGGTCAGGACTATGACCAGGAACTGCCAGGTCTGCGCCGAATGCAAACCGCATTTTTACAGGCCAGACAGGGCACACCTGATTAAAGCCACCCGCCCCTTCGAACGTCTCAGCGTCGATTTCAAGGGGCCCCTTCCCTCCTCTGACCACAACACGTACTTCCTCAATATTATTGACGAGTACTCCCGTTTCCCCTTCGCCATCCCCTGCCCGGACATGACCAGCGCCACAGTCATCAGGTGCCTCAACGACCTGTTCGCCATATTTGGCTTCCCCAATTACATCCACAGCGACAGGGGCTCGTCGTTCATGAGCGACGAGCTGCGCCAGTACCTGCTCGAGAAGGGCATGGCCACGAGCAGGACTACCAGCTACAACCCCCGGGGTAACGGACAGGTAGAGAGGGAGAACGCAACGGTGTGGAAGACCGCCATGCTCGCCCTAAAATCCAAGGGCCTCCCAATCTCCCTCTGGCAAGATGTCCTCCCCGATGCGCTCCACTCCATACGATCACTGCTCTGTACTGCCACAAACGCCACCCCTCACGAGAAGATGTTCGTCTTCCCCAGGAAATCCACCTCGGGGACATCACTACCGCCATGGCTGACGTCTCCGGGACCCGTCCTGCTCAGGAAACACGTGAGGAGCCATAAGACGGACCCCTTGGTCGAAAAGGTTCACCTCCTCCACGCCAACCCACAGTACGCCTACGTGGCGTATCCTGACGGGCGGGAGGACACAGTCTCAATTCGAGACCTCGCACCCTCAGGTACCACCCGAAACACCATCGATCACCATCCACTACCTCCACCCACCACCACTACCCACGACGCACCACCGGGGTGTCTACCACGAACTGACGACATGCCGGTGCCATCCCTACCCCGAGAGGACGACACGCCAGTGCTCCGTCCCATGCGAGAAGCGGCCGCGGGCAAAGAACCGCCGCAACCGGCACCACGAAGGTCATTACGGCAGACAAGACCCCCGGAGAGACTTTCGTATGCGAACTTTTGAAACACTTCACCCCGCCGGACTCTTTTTTAAATGAGGGGTGAATGTGGTAAACCACTGTTAACTCTGTACAGGTCCGGGCATGTCTTCACCCCTGGCTCCACCCCTAAGCCCGGGTATAAAGGTGACTCACCACCCTTCCCCCGGGAGCTCTTAGGATGGATCCACTAGCAGAGGCATGCTCCAGTTCTTAGTCAATAAAAGCCTACTTCGTATAAGTTCAACTCGTAGTCTTTGGTGTTGTTGATAGTGCATCAGATGTTAAAACCAATTTTTCTGCAAAAGCTCTCCATCAACCTGCAATAATACTTCATTTTTAGAAAATTAACAATAGCAAAAACAATGTCACAAATATAATTACAAACATCTAGGCGATATGAACAATAGACGTATCTGTGTTCCACATACAAATCTATACAATGAAATAAACAGTTCTTTCATACCAAAATAAATATTGCTAATAATCAAATCAAGGAAACAAACCACTTTGATCTTTTAAGCAAATGAAACCAGCAATTCAGCTTTTGCTATAACAACCCAGTCAGTGAGGCCATGGCAGGGGCATATGGAGCACCAGATAGGCCAAATGCCAAGGGACACAGGTGAAAGGGAAGCCTAGCTACACTAGTCTATTATAAAAATCCATATTTGTATACACCTTCCAATAATTTTGCATAATTTGACCTAAAACACTTAGGCCTAGAAATTCGGTTGGTAGCGCCAGCGATTAGCGCCTAAAGAGCCCGAGAATTGGGGCATTACCTAATTTTCGGGCGGGCGCAGTGAATATAGCACCACCTTCCATATTGAGTATCCTTTTAGCGCCGGCGCTAACTCTTTTCGCTCGCCCGCGGGCGCAGGCAGATTATGACGTCATTTCAGTGTGCAACGCCTTTTTGGCGCCCCGGACCGGATATTCGGTGGCACCCGCAACCTTTTCGCCTGGTGCTATTAGTGACAGTTGGATGGAGCATTCCCAGGCCCTTCTCGGACTCGGGGGGCGTTATTTAAAGGGGACAGCACTAGTATAAAAGCTGCAGCCATTTGGCCTGGCCATTCTGATCGTTGCTGGAGAGAGTTGCTGACCTTCTGTTGGACAGTAATTTTCTCATTGAGCCTTCGGAGGCACTGGCACTGGCAGCTTGAGGGCCCGGCTCCCGAGCTGGTGATGCAGCATCTGAAAGCAGGGAGGTGGAAGAGTGGCTTTAGCAAAAGGACAGCTTGGCAGCAAGGGATGCCAGATTGCGGCAAGGCTATGACATGGGTCCACAGTGAGAAAGCATGCTGGCGGGGGGAACAAGTGGAAGGAGACAGCTGTAATAGGTGAGAACCTTACCATCGCTGTCGACAATGGGGTCGGCAGCTGCAGTGGTCACAGGACCACTCAGACGTCCTCCAAGAATCTGGTGGACTCTCTCCTCGAGATCCGTGAGAGTGGCCACTTGTGGAGGTCCTCCACCGGTGCGAAGCTGGTCTTTGCCAATCCTCGCCAGCTTGGACTGCAGGGGAAAGGAGGGGAAGTTATGTTACATGATGCCCTGAGTGATCATCTCATGCCCCCCATGGTGCAAGAGCCATTACATGATGCCTTGAGTCAAATGTGCATGTGTATGCCCAGAAAGGGTCATGGGTGCTTGCTGGCAGATGGCCAATGGGGCACAGCCCACCCTGTAGCCATAAAGTCAGGTGCAAATGAAGGGATGCAGAAGTTTGCAGAAACAACACTCACCCTCACGACCCGAGTGAGGTCGTTGAATTTCTTTCTGCATTGGACAGGGCTCCTGGTCACCATGCTGCTGGAGTTGACCCTCTGGCATACAACCCTCCAAGCTCGTCGGTAGTCCTTATGATTCGGCCTCGTGCCATTGTCTGGGTAGAGAACATCTCGTCGGCGCTCCACTGCGGCTACCAATTGCTCCAGAGCCTCATTGGTGAAGCGCTCTGTTCTCTGTCTCACCTTCTCCATCTGGTCCAAGTTTCTAGCGCCAGAGAAGGGCCTGCGCCGATTCTGAGGCCTGCAAGGCGCAGAGTGTGGATGCTGAAGCTGACTGACCCACCCCTTTAAGAGCTGGCCGGCGCCTGGAAGTCTCGTGGTCATCAGTAATAGAGAGCACCTGCGCTGCGCCTGTCCGCTCCGATATTGGGTTGCGCCGGAAGATTAGCGCCTTAGGAGTCCCGTGTAATGCCTGAATTCGCGCCTCAATCCCCTTTAGGGGCGATGCAACCCAATATCGCGCCAGGCGGCGATAAGTTTCATCTGGCTATGAACTTTGCACAGCGCCAGTTCTAACGCCTCAAGCAGGGCTATACCCAATTTCTAGGCCTTATAGCCAAAAAAGAGAAAAAAATACTTTCACCTCAAGTCTTGCCTGGATTCAAATCAAGATCCCAGAATCCCAATCCAATACTAAATTCCTTTTTGAAGGCAATGTACCCAAAACTGCACACAACATTTTAAATGTTTTTTTGTCAGTTAACTAAAATGAATTAAAATAAGTTTTTGAAACAGTGAGATTGATTTATAAGACAATAGAATGCTTCCAAATTTAATGAAAACTGTATCACTGCTCATGGATTTAGAGCTAAAGTTAGGCTGTATATATGTCCACCTGGGCATTTTTCCTTATTTAAAGAATTTTAAGAAGATATGACCAAATGAAAAAGAATCAGTGTTACCACAGATGGTAGTGATCACAACAAAATGCAAAAAAAGTGTAAACTATCTGCTTAAACAGAATGTCCAAGAGTGCAAGAGAGTCCTATGGAAGCCTCCTGAGAAATGGAAGCAATGTTTAGGATGACACCAAGAGGCTGGACATTAGCATGTTACAGTTTTCATAATGCAGCTTGAAGTTGTGAAGCTTGCTGAATATTTGCTGAGGTAAATGAAGGTTACAAGTAATATGTAGACACTCTGCTCAGATACGCCACCAACCTTGCCTTCCCCAATGCTCATAGCTCTGTCTGGACCACTAATCTCCAGGGCTTCGTGCTCTGCTTGGGTGAGGGCTATAATGTTCAGTAGTCCTCCCCCAGTTTTGCTCCTCTCCCTGGCATTATGTGCAGGTTTGTCTTGCAGAAAGAGAGGATGAGAGCTAGTGAGTGGCTGTTGAAAAGGTAAGGGGGGATGTTAGGGCTTGTGCATATAGTGCATCTGCTGAGAGGTGGAGAAGAAGCCGAATGGAATGAGGATGGGGTCATGTTGAATATAAAATCAAATGTCTGGAATGTGAAATGAGGAAGGAGTACTGGGAGGAGATACTGGTCCTGCAGGTGCTAAGATATGAGAAGAGAACGGTATCAGTGCGTGGTGTGCAGAGAGCAGAGGGAGGGATGCTTGGAATGAGAAAGAGAGGTGTTGTGGTGTGCCCTTATATGCTAAAGATGTGATGAAGGGGAAAGAATTTATGAGAGTGCTGGGGAGGGGGTGAAAGGAGTGTTGGCAGGTGTTGTTGAGAGAGATGAAGAGCTGTACTTACCCTTGCTGCTTTTGTGAAGTCATTCAACCTCTTTCTATATTGAACCCAAATCCTGGGGTGATGTTACTAGCACGGACCCTCTCATCCACCTCTGTCCAGGTCTGCTGGATAGTTGCCCTGGGTATGTGCCTGTGGGTGCTGGGGAACAGTCCTGATATGTATTGTACTTGTATATTGTAAACTGAACACTAGAGGGCTGTTGGATGGGAGCATACATCCTGTAGCAATTGCACTACAGGGTCTCCTCTTGTACTGTTTGTTCTATCTAGAGAGAATATGCCAGAGAGTCTGAAATTAAAGAAGCCATCAAATTACCACACCAATTTGAGTAGTGTTATCAGACATTACAAGTACCTCCCTCCTTGCCCTGACCTAGCGAAGGCATCTGAAAACCTGGGGGCAGCCCTCCAACTCATTTCTGAGGTTCCTCTCCTTGGAACAGTATGACAGTAAAATCTGAAATCAGGGAATGCAACCTCGCTTTAAGACATAGACATAAGAAAAATGATATTGGCCCTGAAATTAGGATCGGGAGCTTGCCGCGCGTGCAAGCCCCCGATGTGCACTCACCCTGCGCGCCGACATCTGAAGCCCGGGCCTGCTTGCATTTCCTGTCACTGGCCCAGTTCAGATGTCGGCGCGATGTGCTTACCTGATCCAGCGGCGTAGTTAGTGCGATGTGCCGGCTGGGATCAGGTGAGCACTGTGCAGCCAATCAGGGGAGGGGAAACTCATGAAAAGTATGGGCTGCCAAAACACTACTTAAACTTTAAATAAAATTTTAAAAAACATCCCACTGATTATATTAACTATAAATAAGTTTAAAAAAATGTTTTAAACAATTAATCAATTTTTTGAAAAAAATAAATTTTTAAAAAATAGGGTCTAAAACTAAACTTACCTTACTGTAAATTCTTTAAAAATAATAAACCTGTGGGAAAAAAAATTCTAACTTGTACTAAAAGCCCACTTACCTGTAAAACTAAATACTTACGTCTGGTTTTTCCACACGTAAAAACCGGAGGCCTTTACACTCGGGCAACTCTGCCTCTTAACCCCTTGGGTCAGAGGACAGGAAATGCCGGTTTTCAGCGCATGCGCTGTGCATGCTGAAAACCGGCAATTCCTCTGGTCACACGCGTGAGTACCCCGTCAGTACTCACGCGTTGTGACAGGAATTACTGGGCCATTGAAATTAGGGGGTATGGCAAACTGAGGAAAAATACAAGATTACCTCACACCACACACTCTGAATGAGAAGCTGCAGATGGTGTCAGCACTCTCTTCTTCCTCTCTCCTCTCCCCACACCACAACTACTGAGTGGTCCAAAGTAACTTGTCCAAGTGTCTGAATGTTTTGACAAAAGAAAGAATGGAATATAAAAAGCCTATTCTGCCTATCAAGTCTATTTTTTTCATATACAACTTAAAAATTCTCCATTGATGGACTCTACCACACACATTTAATCTTCTGAGGGAATGTTCATCAAAAATACTCCAATTCCTAAAAGTAGTCAAGCAAAATGCCAGCACATTTATCTATCCTCACATCTTCACTATTCAATCCGAGACAGCTCCCTTCCTCAGACACATCCACTACGCTGTGTGGGGACAAATGTTCTTTTAAATGGCGAAAAGTTAAAAACAGTGGCTGTCCAAAGAGACGTGGGGGTCCAGGTACATAGATCATTAAAATGTCATGAACAGGTACAGAAAATAATCAAAAAGGCTAATGGAATGCTGGCCTTTATATCTAGAGGACTAAAATACAAAGGGGTAGAAGTTATGCTGCAGCTGTACAAAACTCTGGTTAGACCATACCTGGTGTATTGTGAGCAGTTCAGGGCACCACACCTTAGGAAGGATGTATTGACCTTGGAGGGAGTGCAGCGTAGGTTTATCAGAATGATACCTGGACTTCAAGGATTAAGTTACGAGGAGAGATTACATAAATTAGGGGTGTATTCCCTAGAATTTAGAAGGTTAAGGGGTGATCTGATCAAAGTTTCCAATATATTAGGGGGAACAGATAGGGTAGGTTGTGGATTCTAGGACTAGGGGACATAGTCTAAAAATTAGAGCCAGATCTTTCAGGAGTGAAATTAGGAAACACTTCTACACACAAAGGGTGGTAGAAGTTTGGAACTTTCTTCCACAAACGACAATTGATGCTAGATCAATTGTTAATTTTAGATCTGAGATTGATAGCTTTTTGTTAACCAAAGGTATTAAGGGATATGGGCCAAAGGCGGGTATATGGAGTTAGATCGCAGATCAGCCATGATCTCATTGAATGGCGGAACAGGCTCGAGGGGCTGAATGGCCTACTCCTGTTCCTATGTTCCTATGTTAATCTCCAGTCTCGCTTGAGGCATGCTAATTTGTGTCCTCCAGCTCTATGCTGACAATCCAATTTGCAAAGCTGGCTTCTACCAGCAATATCTATGGCTCCCAGCATTGGCTCAGTTGGTAGCACACTCCCCCTGGTGTGGGTTTGAATCCAACTCAAGTACTTGAAAGCATCATTTAGGCAGACGTTCCTGTGCAGTACAATTGGGAGCTTTGCATTGTTGGAAGTGCCATCTTTTGAATGAGATATTAAACCAAGATCCCATCTGGAAGTTCAAGTGGAAGTTAAGGCTCCCATGGCATTGTTCAAAGAACAGGGAGTTGTCCTGCTTTCTTGGTCAACATTCCAGCTTCAACCAACACGACCTAACGACAGATTAACTGGCTATTCATCTCATAGCTGTTTTCTGGGATGTTGCTGATGCAGAATGTCCTGCTCCTAGGCCTCAGCCTCAGACCTGTGATAATGCAAATAGACTGCTGACGCTCTTGCAGTCTAAACTCAAATATGAAAAATGTCCACTTGGGCCAGGAACTGAAGGCTGTCAGCAGCTGTGCAACATGACTTAGTACCTTTAGGGAGCATTAGCAGCTCAACGTGGCTTGAACTTACAACTTTCAGACTCAGAAGTGAGAGCGCTACCACTGAGCCAAGGCTGACACCTGAAAATCTAGTTTGGGTGGCATTGGTTGAGGGAGAAGTATTGGCCAGGACACTGGGAAACCTCCCTACTTTTCTTCGAATAATGCCCTTAATATCCACCTAAGCAGGCAGAAGGGGCTTTGCTTTAATGGCCCAGAAATTCCAGAACGGGGCTTGCAGCGCGTGCAAGCCCCGTATTTACACTTACCCCGCGCTACTGCCAATCAGCTCCAGGGACGCCTGGAATTGGTGTTTCCAGAAGAAGAATCCCGGGCAGCGTATGACGTCACGCCGCCCAGGAGTGCAGCCAGCGCGAAGTCAGGAGCGTGCAGTGCAAGTGAGACACGCCCCTTGAGGTCTCAGTTTCACTGGACACGCCCCCAATGTTTCTGTCAAGCTGCTAACCATTTTTACATGCAAAGCAGCAGTTTAAATAGGTTTTTGGAAGTTTTTTGAAGATTTTGGTAACTTTTATAAACTTTTTAAAATGTTTACATTATTTTGAGTAATCTGAAGTAGTTTTAAAGAGAATTAAAGCAATTTAAAGACTTTTAAAAGCCCTAAAAGAATTTTTTTAATTCCATTTATTTATTTAGCAATGTCGTCGTCATACGTGTCTTCACACTGTTCCCTTTGGGGAACTGTATGAAGTGGTGGAAGGATTTATGGCCATGATTAACGCTCATTCCGTGACCGTAACCATCTTTGAACCAGCCATTAGTGTGGTTAGTCCTATGGCGGGAGGGTTTTACGGGCTCCCACAAGCTATACAAGGAGGGGGGGCCACCCACACCCATGGACGCAAATATCCCACTGGATGTCAACCCAGAATTTAGAGCCGGAGCTCTGACTCCACTTGCCGGGACTGTCTGGAGCGGGGTTCGAAACCCTACCCTGATCTGGCCTAGCGGCGGGGATCCTACCGCTATGACAAAGGCCCAATCCGATTAGCAACGTGAAATGGCAGCATAGGGCTCCAGTCACGGGGAGGGAAAAGGCGCAGGAAACGTATGGGTGTCACCTTTTGTGCGGAGTGGGCCTTTTGCGTAGCAGTAAGCATCCCCGCCGCTGGGCCAGAAGGAGTAGGGTTTTGAACCCCACTCCAGACAGTCCCGGCAAGTGGAGTCGGAGCTCCAACTTTAAATTCTGGGTGGACATCCAGCGGGATACTTGCGTCCGTGGGTGTTGGTGGCCCCCCCCCCTCAGATGGGTTGTGGGAGCCCGTAAAACCCGCCCGCCATAGGACTAACCACCCTAATGGCTGGTTCAAAGATGGTTACGGTCACGGAATGAGCGTTAATCACGGCCATAAATCCTTCCACCACTTCATACAGTTCCCCAAAGGGAACAGTGTGAGGATACGTACGATGATGACCTCTTGCGCAATGCACCTCCTTGGACCCTCAGTCGCAGATGCGAGGGGGCAAGTTGTGCAATTGTTAAATTTTTTATTTTATTGACATGTAAAATGTTGGCCCAGTAATTCCCTTCCAAATGCGCTAGTACGGTCGGGGTACTTACGCATCTGGCCGGATGAAATGCCGGTTTTCAGCATGCACAGTGCATGTGGGGAAAACCGGCATTTCCTGTCCTCTGAACGAAGGGGTTCAGAGGCAGAACGCGTGCGACTGCACAGGCAGCGCGTGCGCAGTATAATTCGCCGCTTTCATTAATGCTTTCAGTGAGGTCCAGTCATTACAACTTACACATGAAAAAAGCATGGGTACAGTTGCTCCAGAGGCTGCGGAGGAAGATATTTCTTATCGTGGAGCTTCTGAAAGTATGTATGTCTGTATATATTCCTTTGCGTGTTATGTATATATTCCTTTACTTATGTGTATGAATGTATTATTTAATTATGACTTTCAGAGAAAGCAACTTATTGGAAAATCATAATTAAAAATATACATTCATACACATTAGTAAAGGAATATAAAACATACATACATATACGTAAAGGAATATATGTGGACATACATACATAACTCATTCTCACATTCCATTCACACAGCCACAATTGCTCCTTCTACCTACCGTTCTGAAAACCCGTTTAAAAAAAAAAAATTAAAGTTTAAAACTTAGTTAAAATTTCTTAAAATAACTTCCCTCCCTTTCCCAAACCTAAATATTGCATTTCATAAGCTCCTCCATAAAATATATCTCCTTCCCCAGCCAATGAACAACTTTACACTTGCTTTTTTTAAGTGCAAGTTCTAGGGACTTACCCTCACTGAATCCATCAGTGAAATCTACAAAGTTCACTGCGCAAGCGCTGCCTGTGCAGTCGCACGCGCTGTGAATAGACCTCGGGTCTGGAAATGCCGGCGTTCCCCGCATGCGCTGTTCCTGCTGAACGCCGGCATTTCCAACGGCCAGATGCGTGAGTAACCCGACCGTACTCACGCTTCTGGCCTGGAATTTCTGGCCCAATGTCTCATCCAAAATGGTCCAGAATGGTCAAAATATTTCCAGATTTTTCTACTAGTGGATAAGGCTCCCTGCTAGAAGTGCGGCTCATTAAGTTACCTGACATCTATATACTAAAAACAATACGTGTGTTGCGCGCTCCATTTTAGAGATGGATAATCAGCTCCAATAGAGTTTTGCCATACTAAAATGTCAAGGGTTCGTCATCACCATTCTCTATTATGCATCTATGTGTCCTCTCAATAGAGACTTGAGCACAAAAATCTAGGCTGACACTCCAGTACAGTGCTGAGGGAGTGCTGCACTGTTGGAGGTGCCGCCTTTCGGATGAGATGTTAAACCGAGGACCCATCTGCTCTCTCAGGTGGATGTAAAAGATCCCATGGCATTATTTCGAAGAAGAGCAGGGGAGTTATCCTCGGTGTCCTGGCCAATATTTATCCCTCAATCAACATTGCTAAAAACAGATTATCTGGTCATTATCACATTGCTGATGTGGGAACTTGCTGTTCGCAAATTGGCTGCCGCGTCTCCTACATTACAACAGTGACTACACTTCAAGAAGTAATTCATTGGCTGGAAAGCGCTTTGGGATGTCCTGAGGTCATGAAAGGCGCTATATAAATGCAAGCCATTCTTTCTTTCTTCCATTGTTCTGCACAGCTATAACTTGACTTATATAACTGTTCTGACGAATGGTCCCCAACTCGAAACGTTGACACTGTTTCTCTCTCCTGGATGCTGCCTGACCAGCTGAGTGTTTCCAGCATTTTCTGTTGTTATTTTATAACTTGACTTAGTCCCATTCATACCACCCCCAGATAAAGTTTCAGAGCTTCCACATTCCCACAGCACATTCAGCATTATTATAGCTGCAGATATTTCACAATCCCAGGACATAGCCACCTTCCTGCCTCTATAGGTTTCAGAACAATTGTTGATTATTTTCTTCTTTTCTCTCTTCTGTAATTTTAAATTTGCTAAATAATTTTAATCTATGATCAGGTTTGCCTGGGTCAGCCTCTGGAGCCCTCCCTGCTGCCCGTTTGGCCTCTCCCCAGTGCTTTTTAAAACTTGCTTTTAACCTGTCCAGTCAGTTTTTCAAGATTGTTTTGGCAATTACAGATACTTAGATTCTATCATAATTTTTCAATTTTCAATTGGTAAATATATATTAATTTAAATGTAAACACATTGGGGGAAAATTGGGTATCACCCATTTTGGGGTGCTAATATCAGCTGGGCACAAAGTTTAGCACCCACCGCTAATTATTGCCTCTGACTGCAAAATTCGCCTCTATCGCCCCTGGAGGTGATTTGGGCGCTAAATCAAGTGCTACACACCTCTCTTAAGGTGCTTACGTTGGGGAGCGAGGCGCTAGCTCAAAACGCTACCAGACCTCAGGCGATGTCAATTAGCATGGAACCCAGACCGACTGGTGCCGGCCAGTTCTTAAAGGGGAGGGTCCATCTTGCTAGCCAGTCACACCCTTCTCATTGCAGCGTTGACTCTGATGCTGGGAAGACCTACCACCATTGTGCTGAGAGGACTGATGGATAGGCCCAGGGAGAGAGCTCGTCGCATTAGCGACCAGGCCTTGGTGGCTCTGGTTGGCACTGGCGAGCGGCGATGGGCAGTGCTGTACCCAGAGAGTGGCAGGAGGCCATCACCCCGGGAGTACCGAAGAGTGTGGAGGGAGGTGGCTCAACACGTCTCCTTAAGGAGCCTGGTGCCGAGGTGTCACACTCGTGTAGGAAGAAGTTCAACGACCTCACTCGGGTCGTCAGGGTGAGTGGCTGCTTTTCAATACATTTACATCTCTCCATCTCAACTTCACCCTGTGCCCAGAGAGTTTAAAAACCCAAATGCCCAGCACTCATCCAAGACCTATGGCCATCTCATAAAAGACACAAGCATATTGCACACCTTGCACACATTAAGGACTATTTAACTATGGGAGGCACATCAGGCAAACACATGGCTGCACACCTTAAGGGCTATTCAACTACGGGAGGCACATCCAGCAAATACGTGGCTGTACACATTAAGGGTTATTCAACTATGGGAGGCACATCAGGCAAACACATGGCTGCACACATTAAGGGTTATTCAACTATGGGAGGCACATAAGGCACACACATGGCTGTACACTCACTCAAATGCTGTCCTTTTTCTTGCAGACCAAGCTCTCTCATAACAGGCGAGAGCAGCAACGCACGGGAGGAGGACCAGCTGACCTACACCCCCTTACCGATTTGGAGGCGAGAGTGCACAGGATCATTGCCAGCCAAGTCATAGGTGCGATGGCCGCTGGGGAGGTCAACCCCCTTGGGGACAGCAATGGTATGTTCATCAGCTTTCGCTCCTCTCTCATACCACTTGCTCCTCACAACACCAGCCTTTTATACTTTCAATCCAACTAACTGTCTCCAGTCCTTGCTCCCTTCCTGCCCCCCTGCCCTCACGCTAAAGCCACTCTTGTACCTTCCTGCTTTCAGATAGTGAACCACCAGCTGACCAGCCTGTCCCTCAATCTGCCAGTGGCAGCGACGCCCCAGACGAGGAGGAAGAGGAAGTCGGAGCCTCATCACCTGCATCTCCCGAGGGTGACAAATCAGACACTGGGGCCACGCCTTCCCTGGAGGGGAGCAGGGGGGTAGGGTCTGATGAGGGCGAAGCTCCTGAACCCAGCGGGCTGCAGCAGCGCCATGGGGGTAGGGAAGCTCAGGGCCATCTCCCCAGAGGGTGAGTAGGCGCGCGAGTTCTGCTGCACAGGACTCGGATGAGGACCTCGACATCGCGGTCATGAATACCCAAGCCTTGAGCATGCACACTGAGCTCATGGGTGAAATGGCAAGGGTGCCCAAAAGCATGGATGGACTGGCTCGGAGTGTGGAAGCGTCGACTATTTTGGGGCACTAATATCGCCTGGGTGCTAACTTAAGCGCCAGCAACCGCGAAATTGAGTTTTAGCACCCCAAGAGGGAAGTGGAGCGCTCAATCAAGCGCTACACAGTTCTCTTAGAGTGTTAACGTCACAGAGCGGGGCGTTACCTTCAGAGCACTAATCAAGTTCTGGCGCTGTCAATTAGAGAGTCTTCAGACAGACTAGCCCTTCCCAGTTCTTAAAGGGGTGGTTTAATCATGCTGCACAGCCTCACTCTGATCATTGTTGCTTGTGAACTATGCCTGCAAGGAGCTGCAAACCTTCACTCAAAGAAGTCATTGTAGTGTATGTAACTGTTCTACCTTTAAGAGAACTATTGTATGTAACCGTCCACCTTTAAGAGAACTATTTTAGGTGTGGCACTACTTTATCCTGGCTGCTGTATACTGTAATACCGACGGTGACCACACCGGTATATAAGTGCTGTGGCAGAATTTATTGGGCAGATTCGCCCTGACCTTCGAATAGTAAAGTCCTGTTAAAGTTACTCTTGTAGTCTGTGTATTACTTCGCTATACAACCCACAGACTTTACAGTGGTGACGAGTTCGATCTTACCCTGCGTGCAGCAATACGTCCGAAGCAGTTAACGAGCGTCGAAAAGAGGGACCTGCCCTCGTCGTTTTGCTGAGAGAAAACTCGAGTCTGCAGACCAAGAAAGGAGGAAGATTTCAAACACGAAGTCTTCCATCAGCAACAGGCACGGATTGTCCCTTCTGCCACGGTGGTGAGTGAGCCGATCAACACGAGAAGCAAGTCGGCCACGGTGACTGTGAGTAAAGGGAAAATAGAAACAAATAAACGGAGGATAAGGGCGGTGCACTCGACCACGGTCGAGGGGGAAAGGAGCCGGACAGAAGTCGGGCCCACGAGGCGCTGCGACCGGGATCGTAAGGCGCGGGAAGATATAAACATAAATAAGCCACGGAGAACTCAGCCACAGCCGAGGAGGAAAGCACCGGACTGCGAGAAGCTGGGAGGCGCGATTGGGGTGAAAAAGGCCAGACAGTGACTGAGGCCACGAAGCGCTGCGACCGGATCGTAAGGCGCGGGAAGAGATAAAAATAAATAAACCGCGGAGAACGCAGCCGCAGCCGGGGAGGAAGCACCGGACTGCGAGAGGCTGGGAGGAGCGATTGGGTGAAAAAGGTCGGACAGTGACCGAGGCCACGAAGCGCTGCGACCGGGATCGTAAGGCGCGGGAAGAGATAAAATAAATAAATCGCGGAGAACTCAGCCGCAGCCGGGGAGGGAAGCACCGGACTGCGAGAGGGCTGGGAGGCGCAATTGAGAGCCGCGCGAGCAGGAGAGACAGAGCCCGAGGAAGACTGAGCGAGATCCAGCCCAGCGGCTGAAACTGTTCGCCGTCAACGGGTTGTACCCAGCACCGGAGAGACAGAGCCCGAGCGAGGGAGACTGAGCGAGATCCAGCCAGCGGCTGAGACCGTTCGCCGTCAACGGGTTGTACCCAGAGCCGGTTGCCCGGCCGAGAGAAGGGAACGCGCTGAAGCCGAAGAGCAGGCTGCGAACCCCGAAAGCCAGCGGCCGTCGCCCGAGGGAAAAGCTTACCCCTCCCGCCAGGGGAAGAAAAGCGGGAACCGCCATCTTGAAAGTGGGCGGGGAAAGAAGATAAGCGTGGGAAACCGCGGGAAGCCGCCAGTAGGTGGAGAAAAAGACAGAAGCGGGAACCGCCATTTTGAAAGGGGCGGGGAAAGAAGATAAGCACGGGGAAACCGCCATCTTGGAAAAAAAAGAGTTAAAGAAATATTTCATTGTTGTTTATCAGGGAGGTGAAGATGCCTAAGCGTGGTAACATCAACGATTTCGATTCCGAGGTAGAAGATTGGGCCACGTATGTAGAACGCATTGAGATATATTGTGAGGCCAATAAAATAGAGGATGATGATAAAGCTATAACCTTGCTAAACTCGATGGGGGCGAAGACATACGGGCTATTGAAGCATCTTCTAGCACCAGTTAAACCGGCGGATCAAACCTTCGATAATATTGTTGCTGTTCTGAAGGATCACTTGAACCCCACACCGCTGATGTTGGCGGAACGATTCAAATTTTATGCGAGAACGCAACGGAAAGAGGAAAGCAACGCGGAATACTTGGTCGAACTGCGTAGGCTAGCGAAATACTGCCAGTTTGGAGGAAATCTGACAGAGGCATTGCGAGACAAGTTCGTGTGCGGGTTGTCGAAGGAAGGAACGCAAAAGCGACTGCTCGAAGAGAACGACCTTACACTGGATAGGGCTGTCCTTATTGCAGCATCACACGAAGCCGCAGCGAAAGGAACTGCGGAAATGCAGCTGAAGGCAGCGGTCCTCAGTGTGGATCAAATTACTTCGGGTGCAACGAAATGTTATCGTTGTGGGAAGACAACACACGACCAGAACCAATGCTGGTTTAAAAACCAGGACTGTAGGAAATGTGGCAAACTGGGTCACATAGCCAAAGTATGCCGGTCAGGGAAGAAGACCAACAACCAAAAAAAAAAGCCATCACAGGAAAAGTACAACAAAGTACACAAGGTGGTTGAGAAGAGTTCAGATGAACAGAATTCGGATTCAGACCCAAGCAGCCAGGAACTGGGTAGTCTGAGAATTCATAATGTGAGTAAGGAAGCTGACCTACAAACTATCTGGGTCATGCTAAAAATAGCCGGAGCCCAAGTGAGAATGGAATTGGACACTGGATCAGCCCTATCAGTCATAAATCGAAGGGATTACAACCGGCTATTCTCACATATACCCTTGAGAGATACCAAGTTCGTATTGCAGACATACACGGGGCATAAAGTATACCCCATGGGAAAGATAAGAGTCAAGGTGAGAGACAGGGGCAAAGAACACCCCGGAATGGACTTATACATACTACCTGAGGGAAGACCACCACTTCTAGGACGGGAGTGGATCAAGAAAATAGACATGGAATGGCACTACCTCAAAGCAATAACGAGTGAGGACTCGGGGCAGACAATCAGCTCAGACTCTGAAACGGATGACGATAAGACCAGCCCAAGCATGAAAGACAAGTCT
Organism: Somniosus microcephalus; assembly: GCF_052327205.1. Taxonomy (NCBI): domain Eukaryota; kingdom Metazoa; phylum Chordata; class Chondrichthyes; order Squaliformes; family Somniosidae; genus Somniosus; species Somniosus microcephalus. The sequence continues at coordinate 296,021,629 of NC_140989.1, read as the reverse complement.
AAAATGAACTTGCTGACTAAGGTTGGTAGAACGAATGTGGGCCTAAAGGCTTATGCTCCAGAGGAGAACAAAGTTTCAGAACAGAATTCCTCTGAACAACAACAACATAGCTTGACAGAGAATTCTGAGTCTGTTCAAGTTACAGACATATATATTACTGAGGAACATCGAGCTCGAACGCAAACTTATTTCAGATTACGACAGCAATTAGAACAATTGAATTGCTGTCTCGAGCAAGAGATGAAAGCAATGAAAAAGTTCTATGATACCGAATGGGAGAATCTGGAAAGACAACAGAAGCAGCTGGGGAAGAAAAGGGAGCAGGAGCACACAAACCGTCTGCACGAGGAGGCCAAACGAATCAAAGCTGATTCGGCTTCTGAAGGGGCGTGCTCCAATCCGGTGGAACAAGATGTGCCGCAACTGAAGGCGCTGGTTAGCAGGTTGCAGGCAGAAAAAGCTGAGTTGGTCGACATGACTTCCGAGCTCCTACTGAAGTTGGGTGCAGCATCACCGGACGATTCATTTGTGGAAATTCGAATGATGGGGGCTGCGGATGATGGCGAAGTAGAAGCAGCAAAGGAGCCCCAGGACAAGGTTCTAAACAGCCCTGCAGCTAATGGAAAAGGGATGAGGACAGGAGAGTTAACAGTCAGCCAACTCCTCCAGGGCAAGGTTATAAACAGCCCTGTAGTTAATGGAAAAGGGATGATGGCAGAAGAGTTAACAGTCAGCCAACTCATTCATATGCTGAGGGATAAAACTCTAAAATGGGAAAAACTTAAATACGAGCCTCAATCTTCAAAGGGAAGGGAGCTCTCAAAAGTCATTGGAAGAGCTGAGGTGGCAACCCAGACTGAGAAGTCTGCAGCAGAACAGCCCTTGGATGCCAAAAGTACGCTGACGCACGGCAATGTAGAACAACAGAATACTGAAACAGCTACTTCAGTAGAGGGATTGAATAGTCCGATCAATCAATCTCTGAATGAAGTTGAAGTATTGAAATCACAAATGAGGTCATTAGTAAAAGACTTGCAGGAAGCCCAGAAAAAGCGGGATGAATCTGAACGCATGATGAAGTCTCTTCAGGACAGATGTCGGGATTTGGAACAAAAGTCAGCTAACGTCCAGCTGGGTACGGAGGAAATAGAAGACCCTCTCGCGGGCCTAGCTCAGGACGACACCGAATATTACCATGATCTGTTGAGTGACACTGAATATTACGAGGACCTGGTCTGCCCAGCTTGTGCCGAGAACTCCCAAAGTGCCGAAATCAGGATGAATCACTTAAAGTCTAAGGAACATAGGGAGATGGTGGCGTTACAGCTGGCAGCTGTAATGGAGCCCCGAGAGTCTCCAAGAAGCAAAAAAGGAAAAGACGAAGCAGAAGATGATAACCATCTGAACCATTATTGCCTCTACCCGATCACACACGTGGTCCCCCGAACGGAGCCAAATCAGTTGGAAAGTAGGAAAATTTCCCAAGGCAATCCAACCGTTTTTTGTTTGTTTTAAAAAGTCAGCAATGCTGGTTCAGAAGTGATGGAAGTAAAGCTGTTAAGTCTAGGGAAGGACTATGGGATGAGTCCCTCTAGCAAGGTGACCCGACTACACCACAGAGGCGTGGTCCGGACCGAGTCAAGAAGATCAGAGACTGAATCTGTGAACTGTTTCCGCAGAGACTACCTCTGTGAACTGTTGTAACATGAAGTTGGATATGTTATGATGTTATGTTAATGGGGAATAAGTATGTTGTAAGCTAAAAAGGGAGGATTGTAGTGTATGTAACTGTTCTACCTTTAAGAGAACTATTGTATGTAACCGTCCACCTTTAAGAGAACTATTTTAGGTGTGGCACTACTTTATCCTGGCTGCTGTATACTGTAATACCGACGGTGACCACACCGGTATATAAGTGCTGTGGCAGAATTTATTGGGCAGATTCGCCCTGACCTTCGAATAGTAAAGTCCTGTTAAAGTTACTCTTGTAGTCTGTGTATTACTTCGCTATACAACCCACAGACTTTACAGTCATGTCTGATCAGAGGCCCAGAGAGAGCGAGCTCGCCAGTTCAGCGACCACGCCTTGGAGGCTCTGGTCACAGCCGTGGAACATTGACAGGCAGTGCTCTTCCCGGACACTGGCAGGAGGCCATTGCCACAGGCCTTTAGGAGGATGTGGAGGAAGGTCACCCAGGACGTGTCAGCCAGAATCCTGGTCCACAGGGCTCCCACCCAGTGCTGGAAGAAATTCAACGACCTCACTCGGGTGGTCAGGATGAGTAGATGCTTCAAAAAGCTCTACATACCACCATCTCAACCTCACTCTGCACACACACTGTATAAACCGCCACATCCCCAACACTCACCCATCAACTATGCCCACCTACTAAAAGTGACATCCACATCTCACGGCTTGCATACATTAACAGCCGTTCAACTATGTTAGGCACATATGCCAAATAAATAGCTGCACACTCACTTACACACTTTCCTTTTTCTTGCAGGCCAAGCTTGCTCACAAGGGGAGGGAGCAGGTCTGAATGGGAGGAGGTGAGGTGGACCTGCACCCCCTTACAAATCTGGAGGAGCGAGTGGAATGCATCATTGCTGCCCAGGTCATGGGCTCTGTGGCCGTCGGAGACGTCGACCCCCTTGGGGTTAACAACATCTCCATCTTCTCTCATACCACTTCCCCCTCACACCACAAGCCTTTCCCACTTTCCATGTAAGTATACTGTCTCCATTCCTTGCTCCCTTCCTAACCCCGCTCTTGTGCCTTTAAGCTTTCAGATAATCAGCCACCAGCTGACCAGCCTGTCCTTCAGCCTCCCAGGGGCAGCGACGCGGGAGAGGAGGATAAAGAACAAGCCAGAGCCTCACTGCCTGTGTCTCCTGAAGGCGCTAGGTCGGATAATGGGGCCATGAGGTCGCTGGAGGGGAGCCTAGTACATGGGTCTGATGTGGGTGAAGCCCCAGGGCCCAGCGGGCTGCAGCAACACCACGGGGAAAGGAAAGCTCAGGGGCCATCTCCCCGGAGGGAGAGTTCTGCTGCATAGGACTCGGATGAGGACCTCGATGTGGAGGCGATGGGCATGCACACCAAACTCATGGGTGCAATGGCAAGGGTGCCCAAGAGCATGGATGCACTGGCTAGGGCCTTGGAGGAGTCCACCTCCAGCATTGCTCTCATCTCTGCACACACCATCGAGCCCATCTTTGGCAGTTTGCAAAGGGTGGTCAACACGCAGAGAGATCGTGGGGATCCAGAGCTCAAGCTGCGTGTCATGGGTGAGGTAGCAGCAGCTATTGCAGTACATGTCAAAGCAACACAGCGGCTTAGTGCTGTAATGGAGTCAGTGGTTGCTGGCATGCAATCTCAGATTGCTCTGATGCAGTCTCATATTGATGCCACGCAAGCGCTGACTGCTGCCATCGTCGCTGGGTCGCCCACTGTCCACCGGGGATCTCATGGTGCCGCAGCAGGCCAGCAATCTGTGCTCGAGCAGTGTGTCAGTCGAGCAGGAAGTTGCTGTCTGTAGAATTCGCAAAATTAATATTGTACTATAAGGGCCCTCTGGCAGAAGAGGCCGAGATTTTAAAAGACTGTTTTAAAAGAAGCCCAGAAAAGGGACACACAAAATGGCCACCAGACCCCGTGACTGACTTATTGAACACTTTAAAATGGTTCCTGCAGTCCCCAGACAGCCTTTGTGGATTCAACCCATAGTAAGTTCTGGAAGCCGTTTCTGAGAGAATGAAACCAGACATATACACATACATAAAGATTGGATGCAGATCCAGTCAGATTGGCCTGTAGATAAAGGCCATCCAAATGTTTACCCAGGCAAAGGGGAACAGTTCCATATTCATAAGGAACACATCAAGGACCCGTTAAAGACATCAAGAAGACATTAAAACATTACCAGGTCATTCCAGACCAGAGATGGCCATCACCGGCCATCCCGAAAACAGTTTAAATATAATAACTACCCCGCTGTGCCATAAGCCCGCCTAAAGTTAAACAAAGACTAACCTTGATTTGGCGGGAGATAGAGGCTTCTTCTGAGAAGTATAATTGGAGACACCAGGGGTAGCGAGAGGAGAAGCTCCATCTTAGATATTGGGAAGAGAGAGGTTCCTTTTCTTCATCATCTTCGTGGGACCTTCGGTAATAGCCGTTACCTTCGATAGCAGCTGGAGTTCGGAGAAGAAGACGGTTCGAGTCGGCGTCCCGCCCCGGGGTAAAACATCGGGAGATCATCGACCAACCCCGGGCCGTTGACGAAACGGGAGGGTAGAAAAACTACCGAAGAAACCTATATGAAAGCTAGCTAGAGGCTTCCAACCGTGGTCAAGCAGATGATCTCCGCCGACATCCAGGCCCGTCAGTGTCCAGCCTGCCCGTGACCTTCACCTCGAGAGAGAGAGAGAGAGAGAGAGAGAGAGAGAGAGAGAGGTGTGGTGCAGCCCGCTGTGGCTCCACTGACCACGAGGAGACAGGATGCCTGAAGGGATCAAAACGCAGACCTGTTTCAAAACCTTGCAATTCCTAGTTGGATTGGTGAGCATGTTTCGGGCCCTTCATAATCGGATCTAGATAGGTTAAAGGGGGTGGTTATTTTGGGTATAATTAACATGAGTTGTTGTCCCTCGATGTTCCGTGTGTTTCCCCATTTCATGATGACTTTTGTAAAGTATAATATGCCGGTATCTATTTTAGTCAGTAATGTATTGTTATGATTTGTTTTTCCCTCCCATGTACCCTCTCATTTGCTTGCATTTGATTTGTTTTTCCTTATGCAATAAAATTTCATTTTGATTCATTAAACTTGGTCTATCAGAGTCTTCTCTGCATTGTAGTTCCCGTGGAGTCCGACCGAGGGAGTCATTTCACCGGCCAAGTGATGCAGAACACCCTCATGCTCTTAGGCATTGAAGGGAAGTGGCACGTGGCCCACAATCCTAAGTCATCCGGGATTGTGGAACGCATGAACCGCGCCCTCAAAGAAAAACTGAGGAAAGAGACAATGGGCTCGCCCCAGAAATGGGCGGAAGCCTTGCCTCTAGTCCTTATGGGGATCTGGGCTAGCCAGTCTAAAAGTACGGGGTACTCCCCGCATGAATTAATGACTGGGAGAGTCATGCGAACCCCCACCTATGTACTAGCCCCGGTGCTCACTGAGGGTCAGCTCCAAGAGGTGAATCGGGACAAGTTTGCCCGGACCCTTTTGGAGCGCCTAAAACAGGTTTATGGGCAAACGGCTGGGAACATGGGAAAACAGCATCAGGGCAACCGACTGCTGCTCGAACCCCGTAAGACACAGGAGTGGGAGATCAGGTCATGGTGAGAAACTATGCCCGAGTGGAGAGTTTAGAACCACTGTACATGGGGCCCTACAGCCTTGTAGACAAAGCCAGCCCTATGGTTTACGCAGTGAAGCTGCCCCGGCGCACAAAATGGTTTCACATCAATCAGTGCAAACTATTTAAGCCGGGTGCAAAGGAGCCGACAACTGAGGCCAGGTCTGAAGGTGAAAATCCTCAGCCTGAGGCGTGCAATAAGTCACAGACCACACAGGCTGGAACCGCAGCCTGCCTGGAGGGAGAAACTGTCCCGCCCACCTGGGAGGTTTCCCCACTGGCCTGGGACTCGGACGAGGAGGAGCCCGAAGACCAAGGCCCTCCTCCTGATCCGAACGCCATCGGGGGGGAGCCCGAACAGCAAGGCCTCGCCCTCGACACGATTCTGGAGGAGGTGGAGTCGGAGGACGGAGGTCCCGCCCTCGATGCAAACTTAGGGGAGGTAGAAATTGGGGGCGGGGATCATCCACCTGTAGGGACAGGTGAGGAGGAGTCATCTGCCACAGACCCAAGTCCCAAAGGGGCGGAGCCTGAGGGAAGGGAGCCGAAGCCGGCAGCTGTGGAGGTGCCACGGGCTGTGAGGGCTAAAGTCCCAACCGAAGGTCAACTCGCTAAGGGAGCCACGCCCAAAATACCTCTTCACAGGTCGGCTCGAATGCCTCAGCCGGTAAAACCCTGGCCCGATTCCCCCACCTTCAGAAAACGCAGACTTGGGAAATCTCTGGCAAAACGCAGTCCCCAATTGACAGCAAAAGGCTGCGGGGAACCCAAGCCGCAGGTCAGTGCAGCCCCGCCACAAGGAGCGGGAAGCTGCAGTTCAATCAGGGATTAGGTAAGCCGCCCGGGGACGGGCGGCGCTGTACATAAGTTAAGTTTAAGTTTAATTAAGTTTAAGGTGTGTAAATATTAAAGTGATTAGTGTTATAACTGGTTTTGGAATCTGCCCAGTAAGTGTGCTGTTTTAGATCGAGGTCGATAGACCCGATCATGCCTTCACTTAGGACAGAATCTCTCGGGAGCCTGGCTGTATCGTTTAATTTGTTACAGGTACCACGGAGATGACGAGAGGAATTCTCATCGCGTTCGCGGTGATCGGGTGTAGCTGGGCCTATCGGGGCCGCACCAAGGACTCCACGATCTACGGGTGCTCGGGGAGCACAGCCCCCATCGCGACCGATGGGTCGGGCGCGCGGGACGTTGAGGAGATAGCCACCTATTTCCATGAAGGGAGGTGGCCAGGATGGCTGGGGTCAAACTCTACGGAATACTCCAGCCAGTCCGGGTTTGCGTACCGAGAGCCTTCCCCGAGTGAGGGTCATCGCACCCAGAGTCAGCGTCACCGTCGGGAAGAAGATTTGCCTGGTTTGTAATGGACATGTTCCTTTGGACCGCTGATGGCTGTTAGATCCGTGATTCGAAGAGTATGATGTTTTTCAATAACCACACGGATGCTGTAACTTAACAATCAACAGGTATTTACTGGAGTAGTGTAGTCTCAAGACTGGGGGTACAGAGGCATGCTCAAGGCTTATATACGGGTGTGGTCACTGCTGGTACTACAGTATACAGGAGCTGTAAAAGTAGTTCTCTCTTAAAGGTACATACACTACAATTCCTCCCCTTTTAGATTAGCAGTACCCATAATATTCAAATAACAATTAACACTTTAACATGTACATTAAACAACAATAGTCCATTTATAGATTCAGTCTTTGGGGCGGCTTCCTGATCCTTTCGGGATAGCGCCTTTCCTGAGGTTCTTGTTCTTGGTGCGGAGGCGATTCTGGCCCCTTTTCGTCGGTTAGTTCATCGGTTTCCACTGCTACTGGTTCGGAGGTAGATGCTACCGGTACGTCGGGTTCATCCCCAGGTACGCGAGACATGGGGTTGACTCGTTCCTGTGATGCTAAGATCTGATCGACATGGCGTCTCACAATGTTCTCCTCGACATCCACTGTGTACATTAATGGCCCCTGCCTTGTGCATATCGTTCTGGGTTGCCATTTCTCTGTTCGGTAGTCACGGGCCAAGACGCTCCTTGTCGGCTTCTCATTGATGTGCTGGAATTGTCTATCCTCAACATTTCTTCGCACATTTGGTCTGAGCAAGTCCAGATGAGATCTCAACCTTCAGTTAAAGAACATCATGGCCGGGGTCTGGTTGGTAACTGCATGTGTCGCGTTTCGGTAGGCTAATAAGAAATTGTCCACCTTATGCTATAGTGGAATTTCATCGTCGCACATGGCCTTTATCGCCTTCTTAAAGGTTTGTACGAACCTCTCAGCCAATCCATTTGTGGCTGGATGATACGGGGCAGATGTGTAATGCCTTACCCCATTCCTTCTCATAAATTTTCGAAACTCTTCGGACACAAACTGTGGTCCATTATCAGAGCAAATCTGCTCTGGCAAGCCGTTCCTGGCAAATATGGTCCGTAGGACTGCAATCGTTTTCTCTGTAGTGGTTGAGGACATTTTCATCACCTCAGGCCATTTCGAATGAGCATCCACTGCTATTAAGAACATTGAGTCCATGAATGGACCAGCGAAATCAATATGCACCCATTGCCATGGAGAGAAGGGCCACTCCCATGGGAGTAGAGGGGCATGTGGTGGTGCATTTTGGACCTTCTGGCATCCTGAGCAGCTCTTGGTTAGGTCTTCGATTTGTTGATCAATTCCCGGCCACCACACATAAGCCCTAGCAAGGCTTTTCATTTTCACCCCTCCCAGATGACCTTCATGAAGCTCATTTAGCACTCTCTCCCTTAACTTGGGTGGAATCACCACTCTAGATCCACACATCACTGTCCCCTGGCATACTGACAGCTGTTCTCTTCTGGATGAGAATGCTGGCAACAGTGAGTCGCCATGTGTTGGCCATCCCCTCACCGTCAAATCATATACCCGATACAGCGTCGGATCATTGCGGGTCTCCTTCTCTATATCCACGTTCGTTACTGGCAATCGTTCAATTATTGACGAATAAAATATCTCGATAGGGTCCACTGCTGGTGCTTCCTCCACAGTAGGCAGTGGCAGGCGCGATAGCCCATCAGCGTTTCCATGCTGTTTCGTGCCTTTATATTCTATTTCATATTGATTCGCCCCTAGAAACAGGGATCATCTTTGTAACCGTTGTGCAGTCATCACTGGAACGCCCTTTTTAGGATTAAAGATGGAGACAAGTGGTTGGTGGTCAGTCAGCAAGGTGAACTTCTGCCCATGCAGATAGTGGTTGAATTTTTTTACTCCCCATACTAGGCTGTGGGCCTCCCTGTCAATCTGGGCGTAGTTGCGCTCAGCTGAGGTGACGCAAAGGCTACTGGCCTCTCCAACCTGTCTGGGAATTTGTGCGACAGCACCGCTCCAATACCATAGGGTGATGCATCACATGCCAAACGAATTGGTAGTGCTGGGTTGAAATGGGCCAACACCTCTTTTGATGTGATCAATTCTTTACACTTCTGGAAAGCTCGTCTACGTTCGTCATTCCACTTCCATGGTACCCCTGTTTGCAGTAGAGTGTTCAGTGGGTGTAATACCGTGGACAAATTTGGTAAGAACTTATGGTAATAGTTTACCAGCCCGAGGAACGACCTCAGTTGTGACACATTTTTCGGTGCTGGAGCCTTGACTACTGCCTCAATCTTTTCAGGGGACTTATGTAACCCCTCTTCATCGATGACGTGGCCACAATACGAGATCTGCTTCTGGAAAAACTCGCACTTATGGCGATTAGCTCGTAGCCCATATTCCTTTAATCTGGTGAGCACCTTCTCCAAGTTGGCAAGGTGATCACTGTCATTTTCGCCCGTGACCAGGATGTCATCCAAATAACACTGGGTCCCTGGAATCCCTTGCAGGACTTGATCCATCGCCCTTTGCCAAATAGCCGGAGCCGATGCTACCCCGAACACCAGCCGGTTGTATTGATAGAGACCTTTATGAGTGTTGATCGTAAGGTATTGTTTCGAGGCTTCTTCTACCTCCATTTGCAAGTACGCCTGGGCTAGATCAATTTTGGTGAAGTGTTTACCTCCAGATAGCGAGGCGAAAATATCCTCAATTCGTGGAAGCGGATATTGTACCGTGTGAAGGGCTGGGTTCACTGTCACCTTAAAATCCCCACAGATGCGGACCTTCTTTGGTTCCCCAGGCGTATTACTCAACGACCTCTTCATTACAGGAACGATGGGTGTAGCCCACTCGCTCCAGTCTACTTTGGACAGCACTCCTGAACGTTCCAACCCTTCCAGCTCTGCTTCGACAGCTGGTCTGATCGCATAAGGCACTGGTCTGGCCTTAAGAAACTTTGGGCTTGCATTTTCCTCTATTTTAATCGTTGCTGTTATGCCTTTTAGTGTTCCGAGTCCCTCCTGGAACACTTCTTTTGCGTCAGTTAGCATTTTTGACAGTCGTCCAGGTGTGACGTCGTCATCCTTTTTGGCCTCAACCTTCAGTGCCTGTATGGAATGCCAGTCTAATTGTATCTTCTGGATCCATTCACGTCCTAGCAGTGGTGGTCCTCCATCTGGCAATACATATATGTCCATTTTAGGTATTTCCTGGCCTTTGTATATCACTTTCACCCTTATTTTTCCTTTGGGGTAGACTTTTTGCCCCGTGTATGTCTTCAAGACAATCTCTGTAGCTTTCAAGGGTATATGTGAAAATAGCCGCTTGTAGTCCCTTTGGTTTATGACTGTTAGGGCTGATCCTGTGTCCAATTCCATTTTCACTTGGACTCCGTCTATCTTGAGTGTAACCCAGATAGTCTGGTGATCCTCCATTTTGGTTACCTTATGTAGTTTCAGACAACCCAGCTCTTTGCTTCCGGAGTCTGTGTCACTTTTCTGTTCGTCTGAACTACTGTCCATCACCTTGTGTACCTTTTTGTACTTCTCCTGTGGAGATTTCTTGCTGTTGGTTTTCTTCCCTGACCTGCAGACTCTTGCTATGTGTCCTGCTTTTCCACACTGTCTGCACACTTGGTCCTTGAACCAACAATCCTTCTGGTCATGTGTTATTCTGCCGCAGCGATAACACTTCCCTGTTCCATAGGAGACATTTCATTGGTGCCATATTCTTGCGGTCTCCGTTGTATCTCTGCAGCGCCCCTTGCGGCTGCTTCATGTGATACTGCCATACTGAAAGCCTTGTCCAGCGTAAGATCCTTTTCTGATAGAAGCCGTTTCTGGGTTCCTTCACTTTGCAGCCCACACACAAACTTGCCCCTTAACGTATCTGCTAGTCCCACTCCAAACTGGCAGTGTTTCGATAGCTTGCGCAGTTCCGTTAAGTACTCAGCATTGCTTTCGTCTTTGTGTTGGTTCCTTTTATGGAACTTAAATCGTTCTGCTATCAGCAGCGGTGTGGGGTTTAAGTGGTCCTGTAGGATTTCTACTATGCTTTCGAAATTCTTGTTCACAGGCTCCTCTGGGGTTATTAGGTTTCACAGTAACCCATAAGTTTTTGCACCCATGGAATTTAACAAAACCAGTGCTTTCCTAGCATCTGGCACTTCATTCGCCCTGCAGTACACCTCAATACGTTCCACATATGTCGCCCAATCTTCGACTTCATTGTCGAACGTAGAGATACTGCCACTCTTCAGCATCCCTGGGTGTGATTTAACTGTCAAAAATGGCAAATCCCGCACTTTCCCTTCTTCTCCATTGGCACAAAATGGCGTCTCCCGCGCTTTCCTTTCTTCCCGCGCTCGCCCTTCTTCTCCGCTGCGGCTTCTAAAAATGGCGCCTCCCTCGCTCTTCCTTCTTCTCCGCGGCTCAATGGCGTCTCCCACGCTCTCCCTTCTTCTCCCCGTGGACACTGTTCAGCCCTTGAGCCCTGGCTGTGCTCTGCGCTTTTTTTTTTCTGTGCGCCTTTCCCGTTTCCGCCGCTTGGTCCTGAACCCGGCTGCTGCTTTACCCTCTCTCTCTCCGTTTTGTTTTTCCTCGACGCCGCTCTGTTTTCAACCCCCGGCTGCGCCCTGTGCGCTTCACCCTCTATCTTACCCCGTCGATGCTGCTTGGCTTTTTCTCCGCTGTTGGTCGGCTCCAGCCGCCGCTGTCCGGGAAGGGTCTGCGCTGTACCTGTCGTCAGTCTGTTGCTGATCGTCGTGGCTGGGGAACCAAGCCCGGCTCTCCACAGCCTCCCCTGCGATGTTCACTCTCTGTCGGACGACTGGGCGGTTGCTCGTGGTTGACGCCCGTGCTTCTGGCCTCGACTTTCTTCCACCGCCCTCCCGGAGCGAATCCTCGAAGGGAAATGCAGAGTTGCAGGTAGATTCGAATCGACACTCGTCGCCACTGTTAGATCCGTGATTCGGAGAGTATGATGTTTTTCAATAACCACACGGATGCTGTAACTTAACAATCAACAGTTATTTACTGGAGTAGGGTAGTCTCAAGACTGGGGGTACAGAGGCATGCTCAAGGCTTATATACAGGTGTGGTCACTGCCGGTACTACAGTATACAGGAGCTGTAAAAGTAGTTCTCTCTTAAAGGTACATACACTACAATGGTGGCTTCGGAAGCTGAGTAAGACCATGAAGAACTCCACAGTCGAGTGGGAGAGACTGGGTAACAATACCCATCGGACTATTACGGGGACTCAAGGGGGTTTGAGTGTCTGTTGGGACAAATGGTGGGAACAAGATGAGGGGATCTACATCTGTATGTGGGGTTCAGAACGGGCGTGCGGAGTCCCATACTCTCCGATCCCAGTAAACGCCACTGAGCTCATCACCCGCCCCCGCAAGCCCCTGCCCACGATTCTGGTAGCCAAAGCCCGCAAGGAAGGGTGCCCCACCACTACCAAGGGACACAGGAACGGATTGGTATTAGTACCCACAGGTCAGGTGCTGTACCAAGGGGTGCACTACGCGGTGGCCTCGGTGATTTTAAACCTCACCGAGGTGCGATTGCCAGAGTGGTGCCCCAAGGTAATGGAGCAATTGTAACAGGCCCTGTTAACAAACATGTTCAGGCAGTTTTAAGAATTCGACTTTGCTGATGTAGACAGAGCTGAATTGTACACCACATCACATGAGGCCTTGGACAGGATAGGGAGACAAAGAAGGGGTACAGTAAATTATATTTTTACAGCTTTTAACACAGGGACTTCCGTCATCAACACTCTGGATGACGTGGAGCTGCAGACCCAGATCAATGGTTTGAAAACACACTTACGAAAGATACTGACTGACGAGAACAAGGTAGTGGGTTCTGAGTTACATGAGGACCAGGCCATGACACTACACTTAAAAGAAATTATTGCTGAGCTGGAGAAACACGCCAGAACGGTAAATGCTCTCATCAGGGAGGATCGGAATGCGTCCGATCAGGCTGCGCAGAACGAAGCTTGCGTGCTGTACGGGGCGTGGTTACTGGGCGAGGGCCGCAGTAATCTGGAGGATTTAAAACAAGGTTTAGTCCCCTCCTGGATCAGCAACAAGCACCTCGCAGCCCTCCACCCTTTTGAGAATGCATTAAGTCCGTGCCAGCTCAGACTAGCTTCAGAAGCCTACCCAGTCCCAGTGGACTGTGGGCGGTCTAATCACACCATTATGGGTATAATGGTAAGAATGCTGGTGATGGGAAAGACAGCTAAACCCACCCCAATATACAGGGTGGAGAACATTGGATTCATTCAGGGGGGTGCACACATTCGCTATACAGCGGTCCCACCTTACGTCATTCGATGGGAGCATGCAATGACGGGTACCGACCTCTCAGGGTGCCGGAGCCGGGGAGCACACATCATCCTGTGTCCCCAGCACTTGAATGCCTATTCGAAACCACAGTGCGGTTCAGAACTGCTGGCACGAAGCCTATAAATTGCACCATGGGGGCAATGGCACAAGGCCATGTGCCCCCGCAGGTGGCATATATAGGAGGTGGGACATACTGTGTCACCACTGCAGCGCCCCACTACCAACATGGACAGCACGGCTGGTGTCCGGTAAGTGACAGCAGCTTCTGCTTCAAGCCCAAGGCAGAAGTTCAAGTGGCCCAAGAGCGAATTGTCCCCATTCCTGAACCTTCCACTGTTCACATCACTGTTAAAGAGAATTTCACCGATCTTCAATGATTCATTGCACATTTTGGATACATCATTCCCCCTCTCCCTGAACACCTCACCAAGATATTAAAAGCCGTTGTCGTTTCACAGAAACATTTTTACACACTGGAGCAGAAGACTTTAGAGATAGGGGCAAACATATTAGATATAGTAACCTCACCGTGGTGGGACCTGTTCACTAATATAGAAGTCCTTCTTGGATTAGGATAGCCTCTCACATCCTTGTAGTGTGTCAGGTTTTTATTGTGGTTTATTTACTGTTTGTACACTGTAAAAAGGTCAGACATTCGCAGAAGTACGAGAACAGAGGAGAATGGAGAAAGCATTATGTGCGGGTAGAAGAAGAGACACCCGTTTAGTTTTTTTGCTGTTGTGTATAAAGTTAAAGTTTCTCTCCGTCCCTTTTGTTTAATGTTTGGCCATGTGTAATTTTTGTGTGTGTATTTTATTTTTTGTTATTGAAACTCGTTAAGCGAGTTGTTGTTAATAAATGATAATGTGTATGGACCAGGTGGTGTAGGGGTATTAGGCCCCCCTCCACGCCTGGAAATAAGTGTGTCAGCTTTTAAATCCAATGTGTTGCCATCTATAGATGCTTAATGTACACTGTAGGTTTTCTGAAATGGGAAATACATGTGTCGTGGGGTCATAGATAGGTAATCACAGGGGATGGTTTAATTATGGAAGGTCAGAAAATTTTGCTCACCCAGAGTTATGATACTTCAAGCAAGTTATAGTATCATCAGGGGGGACTGTAGAATTCACAAAATTAATATTGTACTATAAGGGCCCTCTGGCAGAAGAGGCCGAGATTTTAAGAGACTGTTTTAAAAGAAGCCCAGAAAAGGAACACACAAAATGGCCACCAGACCCCATGACTGACTTATTGAACACTTTAAAATGGTTCCTGCAGTCCCCAGACAGCCTTTGTGGATTCAACCCATAGTAAGTTCTGGGAGCCGTTTCTGAGAGAACGAAACTAGACATATACACATACATAAAGATTGGATGCAGATCCAGTCAGATCGGCCTGTAGACAAAGGCCATCTAAATGTTTACCCAGACAAAGGGGAACAGTTCCATATTCATAAGGAACACATCAAGGACCCGTTAAAGACATCAAGAAAACATTAAAACATTACCAGGTCATTCCAGACCAGAGATGGCCATCACCGGCCATCCCGAAAACAGTTTAAATATAATAACTACCCCGCTGTGCCATAAGCCCGCCAAATGTTAAACAAAGACTAACCTTGATTTGGCGGGAGATAGAGGCTTCTTCTGAGAAGTATAATTGGAGACACCGGGGGTAGCGAGAGGAGAAGCTCCATCTTAGATATTGGGAAGAGAGAGGTTCCTTTTCTTCATCATCTTCGTGGGACCTTCGGTAATAGCCGTTACCTTCGATAGCAGCTGGAGTTCGGAGAAGAAGATGGTTCGAGTTGGCGTCCCGCCCCGGGGTAAAACATCGGGAGATCATCGACCAACCCCGGGCCGTTGACGAAACGGGAGGGTAGAAAAACTACCGAAGAAACCTATATGAAAGCCAGCTAGAGGCTTCCAACCGTGGTCAAGCAGATGATCTCCGCCGACATCCAGGCCCGTCAGTGTCCAGCCTGCCCGTGACCTTCACCTCGAGAGAGAGAGAGAGAGAGAGAGAGAGGTGTGGTGCAGCCCGCTGTGGCTCCACTGACCATGAGGAGACAGGACGCCTGAAGGGATCAAAACGCAGACCTGTTTCAAAACCTTGCAATTCCTAGTTGGATTGGTGAGCATGTTTCGGGCCCTTCATAATCGGATCTAGATAGGTTAAAGGGGGTGGTTATTTTGGGTATAATTAACATGAGTTGTTGTCCCTTGATGTTCCGTGTGTTTCCCCATTTCATGATGACTTTTGTAAAGTATAATATGCCGGTATCTATTTTAGTCAGTAATGTATTGTTATGATTTGTTTTTCCCTCCCATGTACCCTCTCATTTGCTTGCATTTGATTTGTTTTTCCTTATGCAATAAAATTTCATTTCGTTTCATCAAACTTGGTCTATCAGAGTCTTCTCTGCATTGTAGTTCCTGCACCTAATCCAGTGTCTAGAATCTAAGGGGCGGGTGGGTCAAACACTGTGCAAAAGAGAGAGAGAGGCCTCTGGCGAGAGAAACCTCTGCGATCTCAGAGAGGAAAACCCCTTACATGTCCTCTCTCAGAATGACAGCATTCCTGCTCCCACCACTGCTACTCCGCCATTGAGCTTGTCGCAGCCTATAATCCAGCCAGGCCCAGACTGCTGCTGCCCATGCAGAGTTGGTGCAGTCTGCAGCCGGGCCCTCCAGGCCCAGAGCTGATTGATGGTATCTTGCAAGGCCATCTGCAGTCTTTGGCTCCCAGACTCAGCAGCCTTCTA
This sequence comes from Somniosus microcephalus, assembly GCF_052327205.1. Lineage (NCBI taxonomy): Eukaryota > Metazoa > Chordata > Chondrichthyes > Squaliformes > Somniosidae > Somniosus > Somniosus microcephalus. Next base: position 296,005,780 of record NC_140989.1, on the reverse strand, counting down.
CCAGCCTTGCTGCAGCCACTGGGGCCACATTATGGAAGAACAGTAGGGTTGGGAGGGAGGAACTCAAAAGGGGAGGGAAATCATTGAAGAAGGGGGAGTAAAGGATACTTTTGTAGCAAATGGGGGTAGTGTGTGTTAATAAATTGATGTGTTTGTAAATATATTGTTGTGTTTCTTTATGAATAGTTGTATTTCATAAGAGAGAGTTGTGTTCGATAATAAATTGTTAATTTGACATTGCACATTTTGTGATATTTCTCATTTGAGCTTTTCCCAGTGATAGGGGCTGTGAGCTGACTGTAATGATGTGGTTGTGCTGCGCAAATGCCATGTGATATCTCATTGATTGGAAGCGCTGTCTAATGAGGCGCTCATGCACGGCCATTGCAGAAGCAAGATTGAGTGGCTCCCCCCTCCGTTGCTGCTGCTCTTCCTTGTCTTCATCCTCCTCCCCCACCTCCTCCTCCTCCTGTCCCTCTTCCTCCTTCTGAGGTGGACCTGCAATCCCTGGTGGCAATGGCTGAGCCCTCAGAATGGCCAGGTCGTGCAGCATGCAGCACACAATGAGGAAAAGGGAAACTCGATTAGGGGAGTACTGTAGGGCTCCTCCAGAGCGGTCAAGGCAGCGGAACCATTGCTTTAGCATGCCGATAGTCTGTTCGATCAGGCTCCTGGTGGCGCTATGGCTCTCATTGTATGCGTGCTGAGCAGGAGTGTTGGGGTTGCGGAGGGGTGTCATCAGCCAGGTGGCGAGTGGATAACTCTTGTCTCCGAGCAGCTAGCCGCGAGCTTCATTGGTGGGTGGAACAGTGCTGGGACACCAGTCTGTCGCAGGATGAATGCATCGTGGCTGCTGCCAGGATAGCGAGCAGTGACGCCGGGGATGCGCTGTCTGTGGTCGCACACCATCAGCACGTTCAGAGAGTGGAAGCCTTTGCGGTTGCGGAACACCTCTGCATTGTGATGAGGTGCCCGCAATGCCACGTGGGTGCAGTCATAAGAACATAAGAAATAGGAGCAGGAGTAGGCCATTTGGCCCCTTAAGCCTGCTCCGCCATTTAATGAGATCATGGCTGATCTGATCTTGGGCTCAGCTCCATTTTCCTGCCCACTCCCCATAACCCTTCACTCCCTTATTGTTCAAAAATCTGTCTATCTCCACCTTAAATATATTCAATGACCCAGCCTTGACAGCTCTCTGGGGCAGAGAATTCCACAGATTTACCACCCTCTGAGAGAAGAAATTCCTCCTCATCTCAGTTTTAAATGGGTGACCCCTTATTCTGAAATCAATGGCGCCCTGAACCATGGGGAAGCCTGTAGTGTATGTAACTGTTCTACCTTTAAGAGAACTATTGTATGTAACCATCCACCTTTAAGAGAACTATTTTAGGTGTGGCACTACTTTGTCTTGGCTGCTGTATACTGTAATACCGGCGGTGACCACACCGGTATATAAGTGCTGTGTCAGGATTTATTGGGCAGATTCGCCCTGACCTTCGAATAGTAAAGTCCTGTTAAAGTTACTCTTGTAGTCTGTGTATTAATTCGCCATAATACCTACAGACTTTACAGTGGCGACGAGTTCGATCTTACCCTGCGGCAACAATACTTCCGAAGCAGTTAACGAGCGTCGAGAAGAGGCACCCGCCCTCGTCGTTCTGCTGAGAGAAAACTCGAGTCTGCAGAGCAAGGAAGAAGGAAGAATTCAGACACGAAGCCTTCCATCAGCAACAGGCACTGATTGTCCCTTCTGCCACGGTGGTGAGTGAGCCGATCAGCACGAGAAGCAAGTCGGCCACGGTGACTGTGAGTAAAGGGAAAAATAAAAAAAATAAACGGAGGATAAGGGCGGTGAACTCGACTGCGGTCGGGGGAAAGGAGCCGGACAGAAGTCGGGCCCAGAGGCGCTGAGACTGGGGCAGCGTGGAGCACGGAAGCCGCGGTACAACCGGGCTGGGAGACGCAACGGCGTCGTGAGACAGCTAGACCGCGACCGGCGAAAAAGGCCGGGCAGCTACCGAGGCCACGAGGCGCTGCGACCGGGATCGTAAGGCGCGGGAAGATATAAAAATAAATAAACCGCGGTGAACTCAGCCGCAGCCGGGGAGGAAAGCACCGGACTGCGAGAGGGCTGGGAGGCGCGATTGGAGTGAAAAAGGCCGGGCAGCGACCGAGGCCACGAAGCGCTGCGACCGGGATCGTAAGGCGCGGGAAGATATAAAAATAAATAAATCGCGGAGAACTCAGCCGCAGCCGGGGAGGAAAGCACCGGACTGCGAGAGGGCTGGGAGGCGCGATTGGAAGCTGCTGAGGGAGAGACAGAGCCCGAGCGAGCGGGAGAGACAGAGCCTGAGCGAGGGAGACTGAGCGAGATCCAGCCCAGCGGCTGAAACTGTTCGCCGTCAACGGGTTGTACCCAGCGCCGGTTGCCCTGCCGAGAAAAGGGAACAAGGAACACACTGAAGCCGACGCGCAGGCTGCGAACCCCGAAAGCCAGCGGTCGTCGCCCGAGGGAAAAGCTTACCCCTCCCGCCAGGGAAAGAAACGCGGGAAGCCGCCAGTAGGCGGGGAAGAAGACAGAAGCGGGGGACCACCATTTTGAAAGTGGGCGGGGAAAGAAGACAAGCGCGGGAAACCGCCATTTTGAAAAAAAAAGTTAAAGAAATATTTCATTGTTGTTTCTCAGGAAGAGTGTGAAGATGCCTAAGCGTAGTAACATCAACGGTTTCGATTCCGATGTGGAAGATTGGGCTACGTATGTAGAACGCATCGAGATATATTGTAAGGTCAATAAGATAGCAAATTATGACAAAGCTCTAACCTTACTAAACTCAATGGGTGCGAAGACATACGGGTTATTGAAGCATCTTCTATCACCAGCTAAACCGGCGGATCAGTCTTTCGCTAATATTGTTGCTGTCCTGAAGGATCATTTTAACCCCACACCGCTGATGTTAGCGGAACGATCAAAATTTTACGTGAGAACGCAACGAAAAGAGGAAAGCAACGCGGAGTACCTGGTTGAACTGCGTAGGCTAGCAAAATACTGTCAGTTTGGGGTAAATCTGACAGAGGCACTGAGAGACAAGTTCGTGTGCGGGATGTCGAAGGAAGGAACACAAAAACGACTGCTCGAAGAGAACGATCTTACACTTGATAAGGCTGTCCTTATTGCAGCATCGCACGAAGCCGCAGCGAGAGGCACGGCGGAAATGCAGCGGAAGACAGCGGTACTCAGTGTGGATCAAATGACTTCGGGTACAACGAAATGTTATCGTTGTGGGAAGACAACACACGACCAGAACCAATGCTGGTTTAAAAACCAGGGCCTAGCAATTCAGTTTGCACAGTTTTGGGGCGCTAAAGTCGGGCGTTCGGTAAATTTAGCGCCCGCCGGAAACTGCAGGCAACCGCGCCGAAATTCAGTGGATTTGGCCAAGAGTTTTGGCGAGCGCTGAAACCGGCGTTGCAATGCTCGGTTCCGGCGCTAAACCGGCGCTGCGGCCTGATAACGCCGATGCCGGGCGCAGCGCAGGTGCGGTCATGTGTTGCTTGACAGCAGACACCCTGACGCCGGCCTGCTCTTAAAGGGGGAAGGGTCAACTTTGACTGCTGCCACGCCCTGCACACTGGAGCCCGGCTGCTAGGCCTCAACAGTGCTGGTGGGACAAAATAGCGCCAGGACAGATGGAGATGGCCCGTGAAAGAGCCCAGCGCTTCTCAGACCATGCACTGAGGGTGCTGATTGATGCTGTCCAGGAGAGAAGACCCATCTTGTGCCCGGACAATGGCAGAAAGGCTCCCAGGAGAGAGTTCAGGAAAGCCTGGAGGAGCATCGCACGCAGGGTCTCCTCAAACTCAGATGTGCCCAGGACTGCGGAACAGTGCCGCAAAAAGTTCAATGACCTCTGTCGGCTGGTGAAGGTGAGTACCCTTTCCACTGTCCTCCTCATCCTTGCATGTGAGCCTCACACTATGGGCAAAGGGACCTCAAAGGCATAATGGGCAGCCCTCCTCACGCAGCAATGCCACTGGCATGATCATCAACAGCACTTTCTGCACTGACCACACTGGCCAGGCTATTCCACCATGGGAGGCAGTACACACAGCAACAGGGCACCACACTGTACTTAGAGTCCGTCCTTTCTCTTGCAGGCCAAGCTGGCAAGAAATGCGCGCAGCCGGGTGGAGACCGGTGGTGGACGGCCCCACTACCAGGCTCTAAGTGCTCTGGAGGAGAGCGTCGCTGGACTCCTGCGTCCCCGGGTGACTGGCCCTGTAGCCATCGGGGATGCGGACCCTGTGCTGGGAGCCACTGGTAAGGAGATGACCGCTTGCAGCTCTCTCGTTGCCCTAGTGCTTCCGATCTAAATCCTTTCCCACTGACGGACAAATGCGCATAATGCCACCGCTCAGGCGTCCCTCGCTGACGCCCTGTCCTCACTTTAAAGCTACTCTTGTGCCTTCCTGCTTTCAGCTGCTGAGGAGGAGGTGGTCCCTGAGGCGCCGGGTGCCAGGCCCTTGGAGGAGGAGGACGTCCAGGACGAGGAGGAAGCCGGCCCATCGGGCGAGCCCTCAGCCGTGCCAGGGGATGGCAATGAAGGGGGGACGTCTGGCATGCAGGAGAGCCAGGGGGAGGTGTTGCAGGGGAGGGCAGATCCTGCTTGCAGTGGGGTCCAGGCAGGCGGCAGGGGTCGGCCAGCTCGGCCGGCTTCTCCCCAGCTGCAGAGTCCTCTCTCCAGTCCGGAGAGTGGCCTCGGCCAGGAGGTGCGCCTCCTGCAAGAGATCTCGGTGGCGTCTGACCGGCGCCACCATGAGTTCATGGGGGTTGTGCAGCAGATGCCGCACGCCATCGAGTCCCTGGCTCAGAGTGTGGCAGCATTCGGGCAATCACAGGCCAGGGGGGTGGAGCAACTGGCCGCAGCGCACGCCAGGGGGGTTGAACTACTCGCGGCACTGCAGGAGGAGAGTCGCCAGAGAGGTGGTTCCTTCGACACACTGTCACAGCAGCTGGAGGCACATACCCGGGCAGTGCGGTCACTGACTTCTGCCACACTCGCTTTGACGCAGAGGCGTCGCACCCGCACCCGCCGCCCTGCTGCAACACAGCGGGCTGGCCTCCAGCACATAGCTGCGCCAGCTGAACTGCCAGGCCGGACGACTGCCACTGTGTCTGCTGAGCCTCGCGCGCCTGGCAGCAGCCAGCTTGCCCCCCTTGGAGCATCCGACACTGCCACTCCCCCAGCCAGGGTGCGAGGAGCTGCTGCTGCCACTGATGCTGGCCAGCCACAGCCGAACCAGTCAGCAGCCGGCCCCTCCCGGGACGTGCGTCGTGTTGGCCGACCCCCAAGGGCATCTGTCGCGACGCATGGGGGCCCTCATGAGCCTTCCCCCAGCCTTGAGGCCGCCACAGGGCCCACGTTGAGGCGGAGCAGCAGGCCGGGCAGGGGCCGGGGAAGGCTCTCTAAGGACTCGCCCTCTCGGCACAGCCGCTAGAGTGTGGTCTCTGCGGCATTGTATATATGGGGGGGATTGTGTTTTGGGGGCTGATTTTTGTGGATGGCCGAAATTGAAGGCATTTTTTGTTTTTATGGGGGTCTTTCTGTTGGCGAGGGGGGCCCTTTTTTTGTTACGGCCAATGTTGAAGGCCATGTGGATGGCCAACTTTTGTTAGTCCTCCCCAGGTTGGGGGAGTGACATATGTTTGTGACTGTTTTTTGGGTGTGTTCTGTGTTTTTGAGTTTCATGTGGGAAGGGGCCTCAGTTTGTTAAATAAAGGTTTTTATTTATTCAGCTTGTCCAGGTGTCATGTTTCAAGTGTTTGCTGCGTTAACCGGCTGACGGCTTCCGGAGCGGCTGCCTTCAGGTGCGCTCATTCCCACAGGCCATTCCCTCACAGCGGGCCTAGAAGTGTCGAGCAATAAGCCCCCAGCGTACGGCCCTTGGGCCTTCTGGCCCCCTCCTGGCCTGCTCCTCCTCCTCCTCCCCCTCCTCCTCCTGATGGTCCTCCTGCTCGTCCTCCTCAGGTGGTGGTGCAATGTCAGGTGGCAGTGCCTGCGTCCGGCGGATAGCCAGGTTGTGCAGCATGCAGCACACGACGACGAACTGGGACACTCTATCCGGCGAATACTGTAGAGAGCCGCCGGAGCGATCCAGGCAGCGGAAGCTTTGCTTGAGGACGCCTATGGTTTGCTCTATGACGTTCCTTGTTGCTTGATGGCTTTCGTTGTATGAGTCCTCCGCTGGGGTCCTGGGCGCGCGGAGCGGGGTCATGAGCCATGTGCACAAAGGGTAGCCCTTGTCCCCGATAAGCCATCCCCTTGGTGGAGGCTGTGCCTGGAACATGTCAGCCACAGTAGTCTGGCGCAGGATAAAAGCATCGTGGCTGCTTCCTGGGAAGCGGGCATTTACAGCTAGGATGCGCTGCCTGTGGTCACACACCAGCTGCACATTGAGGGAATGGTAGCCCTTGCGGTTGCGGTAAACCTCGGGATTGTCTATAGGTGCCCGCATAGCCACATGCGTGCAGTCAATGGCGCCCTGCACCATGGGGAAGCCCGCGATCCTGCCAAATCCCACTGCACGCTGCTGCTGCCTCTGTTGGGTCATGGGGAAGGAGATGAACTGGTGTCTCCTCGCGAACAGTGCATCGGTGACCTGCCGGCTGCAGCGATGTGCGGCGAACTGGGAGATGTTCGCGATGTCCCCAGCAGCGGCTTGGAACGAGCCGCTTGCATAAAAGCTGAGAGCCACCGTGACCTTCACTTCCACCGAGAGAGACGTCCTGGACATGAGCTGTGGCTGCAAATCTGCGTGAAGCAGCTGGCAGATCTCTCCAACCACCTCCCTTCTGAAGCGCAGCCTCTTTACACAAAGTGCCGCAGACATGGTGACATAGGACACCTGCTGCCGGTATTGCCTGGGTGCGTAAGGCCTACGCTGGCGACGCCTGATGGCCCTTCTGTGTCTACGCATGGCTGCCCATCTCTCACAGCGTCTGCGAGCCCTCCGCACATAATGCTGCAACTCAATGTTGGCCCCCCATGCAGCCCCCATAATCAAGGTCGCAACAGTGAAATCAGCAAGAGTCAAATGTCAAAGCACTGGCCAGAAGCCAAAAAGACCTCTCCTATCTTGTCCCAAATCTGGAATCTCTGTCCCTTGGTCTCTGTGTAGAAATCCAAAGCAGTGAAGTCATTGCAGCAAAATGGCTGGGCTTTACAGGTCAGTGGAGGTGCCCTTTAATTTGCGCTGCCCGAGGCCCACAGGGCCTCTGCAACGTTCCATTTTACAATTCCTAATAGCGCCACGCCCACATTGGGCGGGCGCCACTCAATTTCCGGTTTGGGGCGCTAAAACAGCGTTGCGCGAGGATATGACGTCATAAGCTGCGCGCGCACCCGAGCGGGCGCTAACACTTTGCGCCGGCGCTAAATCTCAAATGAATTTGGGCGTCGGCGCAGATCGGTCTGCATTCCGGCGCTAAGGCTTTATCGACGGAAATATAGCCCTTTTTTGGCGTTAGCGCCTGGCGCAGCCAACTGAATTTCTAGGCCCAGGAATGTAGAAAATGTGGCAAGCTTGGTCACATAGCTAAGGTATGCCGGTCAGGAAAGAAGACCAGCAATAATAAGTCACCGCAGAAGAAGTACAGAAAGGTACATAAGGTGACTGGGAAGAGTCCAGATGAACAGAATTCGGACTCAGACTCCAACAGCAAGGAACTGGGTAGTCTGAGGATTCACAATGTGAGTAAAGAAGCTGACCGACAAACTATCTGGGTCACACTACAGATTGCAAAAGTCCAAGTGAAGATGGAAGTGGACACCGGATCGGCGTTGACGGTCATGAATAAGCAAGATTACAAAAAGTTATTCAAACATATTCCCCTACGGGATACGGAGATAGTATTGCAGACATACACGGGGCACAGAGTATACCCCATCAGAAAGATAGAAGTCAAGGTGAGATACAAGGACAAAGATCACCAAGGGATGGACATGTATGTGCTGCCCAAGGGAGGTCCACCACTTCTGGGACGGGAGTGGATCAGGAAAATAAAGATAGACTGGCATTCACTAAACACAATGACGGTAGATTCCGGAAAGGAAGATGTCAAACCTGAACGGTTGTCCAGAATATTGGACGAAGCTAAAGAGGTATTCCAGCAAGGACTGGGAACACTGAGAGGAATTAAAGCAAAAATCAAGATTGCAGAACATGCAAGCCCAAAATTTTTCAAAGCCAGATCGGTACCTTACGCGATACGACCTGCTGTGGAGGCAGAACTGGAAGAGCTTGAACGTTCAGGGGTACTGTCTAAGGTGGACTGGAGTGAGTGGGCCATGCCCATTGTTCCCGTCATGAAGTCTTCATCAAGTAACAAGCCAGGGGGACCGGGAAAGGTCCGCATCTGCGGAGACTTCAAGATCACAGTTAATCCGGTGCTTCACACGGTACAATACCCGCTCCCGCGGATTGAGGATATCTTTGCTTCATTGTCTGGCGGGAAACACTTCACCAAGATAGACCTGGCACAAGCATACTTACAAATGGAAGTCGAGGAAGAGTCGCGCCAGTATCTCACAATCAACACGCACAGAGGCTTGTATCGTTATAATAGACTGGTTTTTGGAGTAGTTTCGGCTCCAGCAATTTGGCAGAGGGCCATGGAGCAGGTCTTACAGGGTATTCCAAGCACGCAGTGTTACTTGGACGATATCCTGATTACGGGAGAAGACGAGGAGGAACACCTCACAAATTTGAAACTGGTGCTCACCAGGTTGAAGGAATATGGCCTTCGAGTTAATCGCCAGAAATGCGAGTTCTTCCAGAAACGGATCTCGTACTGCGGTCATGTCATTGACCAAGAGGGGCTGCACAAGTCACCTGACAAGATAGAAGCTGTTGTGAAGGCCCCCGCTCCGGAAAATGTATCACAGTTGAGATCGTTTCTGGGGTTGATTAATTATTACCACAAGTTTCTGCCAAATCTATCCACGGTGCTGCATCCGCTGAATGCTCTGTTGCGGAAAGAAGTACCATGGAAGTGGAGCGAGGACTGTAAGAAGGCCTTTCGCAGAAGCAAGGCATTGATTACCTCTGAGGAAGTGTTGGCTCATTTCAACCCAACGTTACCTCTTCGTCTAGCTTGTGATGCTTCTCCTTATGGAATTGGAGCAGTACTTTCACACAAGTTACCAAATGGCTCGGAAAGGCCAGTCGCATTTGCGTCCCGATCATTGACCTCCGCTGAGCTAAATTATGCTCAGATAGATAGGGAGGCCCTCAGCCTTGTGTGGGGAGTAAAGAAATTCAATCATTACCTGCAGGGCAAGAAGTTCACATTACTGACAGACCACCAGCCGTTGGTGTCCATATTCAACCCTAACAAGGCCGTTTCCACTATGACAGCGCAAAGGCTACAGAGGTGGTCCGTGTTACTTGGGGCACACCAATATGACATCGAATACAAAAGGTCCAAACAGCATGGAAATGCTGATGGGTTATCGCGCCTGCCGTTGCCAGTAGTAGAAGAGGCGGCTACAGTGGACCCGGTAGAGATGTTCCACTCATCCATAGTGGAATGTCTACCAGTAACAAATTCGATGATCGAAAATGAAACAAGAAATGACCCGACTCTCTCACGAGTCTACGATTTAACAGTGGAGGGATGGCCAGCACATGGCGAACCAACGCTGCCCGCATTTTCGCAAAGAAAAGAACAGCTGTCAGTGTGCCGAGGAACCTTGATGTGTGGATCTAGAGTGGTGATTCCACCCAAACTTCAGCAGAAGGTGCTAAAGGAGCTTCACGAGGGGCATCTGGGTGGAGTGAAAATGAAGAACCTAGCAAGAGCGTTTGTGTGGTGGCCAGGTATTGATGGAGACATCGAAGAAATAACCAAGAGCTGTCTAGGATGCCAGAAGGTCCAAAACACGCCACCACAAGCTCCTCTGCATCCATGGGAGTGGCCCTCATCTCCTTGGCAAAGGGTACACGTCGACTTTGCTGGTCCATTTATGGACTCAATGTTTCTAATCGCGGTGGATGCACACTCCAAGTGGCCGGAGGTAATAAAGATGTCCTCCACCACCACGGAAAAAACAATCACAGTATTAAGGACCATATTTGCCAGGAATGGGCTGCCGGAACAGATCTGTTCTGATAATGGACCGCAATTTGTGTCCGAAGAATTCAGGAAGTTCTTAAAAAGGAATGGGGTCAAGCACTACACGTCAGCCCCATACCATCCCGCCACCAATGGATTAGCTGAAAGGTTTGTCCAGACCTTCAAGAAGGCCATAAAGGCCATGGGTAATGAAGACATCAACCTACAACATAAGGTAGATAACTTCTTGTTGGCGTACAGGAATGCAACAAACCAAACTCCCGCCATGATGTTTTTCAATAGAAGACTAAGATGCCGGCTGGATTTGATTAAGCCAAACGTCAGAAGGGACGTAGAGAACCGGCAATTTCAGGGCATGAATGAAAGGCCAACTAGATCCTTTCAGATAGGTCAACAAGTTTTGGCCCGGGACTACCGTACCGAGAAATGGCAGCCTGGAACTATTGGGAAAAGGCTAGGGCCGCTGATGTATACCGTGGACATTGGTGACAGCATAATAAGGCGCCATGTTGACCAGATCATAGGGCCATCCACAAAGGATCAACCTACTCCACAACCTTACATGGCTAATGTTGAAGCAGAGATACCCAGAGCACCTACCTCCGATCTGGTAATACTGGAATCAGATGAACCTGACACTGTCCTTCAAGCCGAATCGACCTTGCCAGAAGAACCTACTACCCCGCCGAAAACTACTACACCACCGAGGCGTTATCCGGACAGAGTCAGGAAGCCTCCAGAGAGACTGAATCTGTGAACTGTTTTGCATAAGTTGTATATATGTTATGATGTTATGTTAATGGGGAATAAGTATGTTGTAAGCTAAAAAGGGAGGATTGTAGTGTATGTAACTGTTCTACCTTTAAGAGAACTATTGTATGTAACCGTCCACCTTTAAGAGAACTATTTTAGGTGTGGCACTACTTTATCTTGGCTGCTGTATACTGTAATACCGACGGTGACCACACCGGTATATAAGTGCTGTGTCAGGATTTATTGGGCAGATTCGCCCTGACCTTCGAATAGTAAAGTCCTGTTAAAGTTACTCTTGTAGTCTGTGTATTAATTCGCCATAATACCTACAGACTTTACAAAGCCCACTATCCTTGCAAAGCCACATGAGCGTTCATCCTGTTTCTCTCTGGTAATGAGGAATGAGATGTACTCCCTTCGCCTGTAGAGAGCGTCTGGTACCTCCCGGATGCAGCAATGGATGGCGAACAGTGAAATGTTTGCAATATCTCCTGTTGAAGCCTGGAAGGAGCCAGTGGTTTAGAAATTAAGAGCGACTGTGACCTTAACTGTCACTGAGAGAGACGTCCTGGTCCTGAGCTGAGGCTGGAAGTCTGGCTGCAGGAGGTGGCAGAGCTCTGTGACGCCTCCTTGCTGAAGCAGAGTCTTCTAAGGCACTGCTCCTCTGAGTGATGAATGTAGGAGAAGTGCTCCCGGAAAACCCTGAGAGGGTAAGGCCTCCTGTTGAGAGCCCTGTTGGCCCTCCTCCCTCTGGCCACGTTTTCCAATCTTTCTCTCTGCCTCTGCTGCCTCCGACAGTGACGCTGGAGGGTGAGGTCCCATGCCAGTACAGCCCCCATTAAATGATGGAAATGTTGCACTATCAAATGTAACCCAAATGAAAGTGATACATTTTTCTCAGCCAGAATATTGCTTCAAGTTGAAAATGGTCAAATGGGTCAGAACGCCTGTCTGCTTGTATCAAACTGACATTGTTTGCTGACAATAAAAACCCCGGAAGTTGACGCCTTTATATAGTGCTCCTCCAGCACTCATCCGACTGCAAACCACCTCCTGTACCTGTCATTGCTAACTGCAGGTGGTCAGGCAGGGGGCGCTGCGTAGCTGGATGACATCGCTATCTCCGGGCGCAGGAGATCGTGGCACTAGTGGTTAGTAAACAAAGGTAAGTAAACTTTTACTAACACTTTCCACTTACCTCACATACCTCTCCACACTTGCACCCATCACTTACCTTCACATCACACTTTTGCACCCCTCCGACCCCCGCAGACCCACTACTCGCCTCGGTGACCCTGGCAGGGTTTGGAGCCTTCAGGAAGCCCGCACTTGTGTGGGTAAAATGGGGATAATCCTCTCATCTGCCTGTTTACTACCTGTTAACAGGCAGATAAGTGGCACTAATCCCCTTCCCGCCTCCAAGGCGACGGGACCCGGCGCAGGTCGGCTACCCATCTCCTGGCAAGATGGCACGGAGGCGGATTGGGGGCAGGTTGGGCAGCCGCCCCCAGATCCTGCCATTTTCCCGGCAGTCCCACCTCCATTCCCGCCTCCCCAGGGCTGGCAAGATCGCGCCCATAGAATCCTAGAATATTGCCTCTCCTTGTTCTACCTACCAAATGTATCACTTCGCACAGCCTGTCTATGCCCTCCTGTAGTCTATCACTATCTTCTTCACTGTTCACTATACTTCCAAGTTTTGTGTCATAAGAACATAAGAACATAAGAAATAGGAGCAGGAGTAGGCCAATCGGCCCCTCGAGCCTACTCCACCATTCAATAAGATCATGGCTGATCTGATCCTAACCTCAAATCTACTATCACTCTACATCCCACCCAAACCCATGTGATCTCCCGGGAGAGGCAGAAAACCAGATAAAAAACCCAATGGCAAATTTGGTAGAAAAAATCTGGGAAATTCCTCTCCGACCCATCTAGGCGATCGAAACTCACCCAGGAGATCACTCTGTCCCTATATTTTCTACGGTACTTACCTTCTGTAAAAGGTGATCTCCACCCCAGCCAGGAACAGGAATAGAACCATCTCCTGAAATCTAACACATAATTAGAACACAAGAAGTAGGAGCAAAACCAGGCTACACGGCCCCTGGGCCCACTCCGCTACCCAAAGGGGCATGACCGTTCTGAACCTAGACTCATGTCCAATTTCCTGCCCGCTCACCATAACCCCTAATTCCCTTTATTTCTAAGAAACTGTATATTTCTGTTTTACATTTATTTAATGATGTAGCTTCCACAGCTTTCTGGGGCAGCAAATTCCACACCCTCTGAGTGAAGAAGTTTCTCCTCATCTCAGTTTTGAAAAAGCAGCCCCTTATTCTAAGATTATGCCCCCTAGTTCTAGTTTCACCCATCATTGGGAACATCCGCACCGCATCCACCCGATCAAGCCCCTTCACAATCTTATATGTTTCAATAAGATCGCCTCTCATTCTTCTGAACTCCAATGAGTAGAGTCTCAGTCTACTCAACCTCTCCTCATATGTCCACCCCCTCATCCCCGGGATTAACCGAGTGAACCTTCTTTGTACTGACTCGAGAGCAAGTATGTCTTTTCTTAAGTATGGACACTAAAACTGTATGCAGTATTCCAGGTGCGGTCTCACCAATACCTTGTACAACTGCAACAATACCTCCCTATTTTTATATTCTATCCCCCTAGCAATAAAAGCCAACATTCCATTGGCCTTCTTGACCACTTGCTGCACCTGCACACTAACATTTTGAGTTTCGTGCACCAGGACCCCCAGATCCCTTTGTACTACAGTACTTTCCAGTTTCTTGCCATTAAGATAATAACTTGCTCTATGATTTTTCCTGCCAAAGTGCATAACCTCACACTATCCAGTATTGTATTCCATCTGCCAAATCTCTGCCCACTTACTTAGCCTGTCTATGTCCCTTTGCAGGTTTTTTATGTCCTCCTCACTCACTACTTTCCTTCCCATCTTTGTATCATCTGCAAACTTTGATATGTTACACTCAGTCCCCTCCTCCAAATTGTTAATATGGGTTGTAAAGAGTTGGGGACCCAGCACTGACCCCTGCGGAACACCACTAGTTACTGATTGCCAGTCTGAGAACGAACCATTTATCCCAACTCTCTGCTTTCTGTTAGAAAGCCAATCCTCCACCCATGCCAGAATGTTACCCCCAATCCCGTGTTTTTTTATCTTGAGCAATAATCTTTTGTGTGGCACCTTGTCAAATGCCTTTTGGAAGTCTAAATACACTATGTCCACTGGTTCCCCTTTATCCACCCTGTATGTTACTTCCTCAAAGAACTCAAGCAAATTTGTCAAACATGGCGTCCCCTTCATAAAACCATGCTGACTTTGTCCTATTAAATTATGTTTATCCAAATGTCCCGTTACTGTCTCCTTAATAATGGACTCTAAAATTTTACCAACCACAGATGTTAGGCTAACTGGTCTATAGTTTCCAGCCTTCTGCCTACTGCCCTTTTAAAATAAGGGTGTTACATTAGCAGTTTTCCAATCTGCCGGGACCTTTGCTGAGTCCAGGGAGTTTTGGAAAATTATTACCAATGCATCCACAATCCCTACCGCCACTTCCCTCAAGACCCTAGGATGTAAGCCATCAGGTCCAGTGGATTTATCCGCCTTGAGTCCCATTATTTTACCAAGTACCACCTCCTTAGTGATTTTAATCGTATTTAGCTCCTCCCCCCCTAGAGCCCCCTGTTTGTCCAGTGTTGCGATATTCTTAGTATCCTCTACCGTAAAGACTGATACAAAATAATTGTTCAGCGTTTTTGCCATCTCCATGTTTCCCACCATTAATTTCCCGGTCTCATCCTCTAAGGGACCAACATTTACTTTAGCCACCCTTTTTCTTTTTATATAACTATAGAAACTTTTGCTATCTGTTTTTATATTTTTTGCTAATTTACTTTCATAATCTATCTTCCCTTTCTTAATCAATCTTTTAGTTATTTTTTGCTGTCTTTTAAAGACTTCCCAATCTTCTATCCTCCCACTAGATTTGGCTATCTTATATGCCCTTGTTTTTAGTCGGATACTATCCTTAATTACTTTACTTAGCCACGGATGGCTATCTTTTCTTTTACACCCTTTTTTCCTCAGTGTAATATTTTTTTTTTGGAAGTTGTAAAATAACTCCTTAAATGTACACCACCGCTCATGTACCGTCTTACCCTTTAATCTATTTTCCCAGTCCACTCTAATCAAATCCGCTCTCATACCTTCACAGTCTCCTTTATTCAAGCTCAGCACGCTTGTTTGAGATCCAACCTTCTCACCCTCTAATTGAATATGGAATTCAACCATGTTATGGTCACTCATTCCAAGGGGATCCTTTACTAGGACATTTTTAATTAATGCTGTCTCATTACATAGGACCAAATCTAAGGTTGCTTGCCCCCTGGTCGGTTTAGTTACATACTGCTCAAGAAACCCATCCCTAATATACTCAATGAACTCATCCTCAAGGCTGCCCTGCCCAATTTGATTTGTCCAATTAATATGATAGTTAAAATCCCCCATAATTATAGCTGTTCTCTTATTACAAGCCTCAACTATTTCCTGATTAATACTCCGTCCAACAGAGTTGCAACTGTTCGGAGGCCTATAGACTATGCCCACTAGTGTTTTTTTCCCCTTATTATTCCTTATCTCCACCCAAACTGTTTCACTATCCTGATCCTTTAACCCAATATCATTTCTCTGTATTACAGTGATTCCTTCCTTTATTAACATAGCCACCCCACCTCCCCTTCCTTCCTGTCTGTCCTTCCTGATTGTTAAATAATCTGGTATATTTAATTCCCAGTCATGGTCACCCTGCAGCCATGTTTCTGTAATGGCCACAAGATCATACCCATATGTAGTTATTTGTGCCGTTAATTCATCCATTTTGTTACGAATGCTACGTGCATTCAGATAAAGAATTTTCAAATATGTTTTGTAACACTTAGTTCCTGCTTTTTCCCCTTTTACTACTTTACCTTTTACTCCATACCTTCTGTCCCTTCCTGACATGCTCTGTTTTTTAATTCCCCCACTGCTACTTAAGTCTATGACCTTCTCCATAGTCATTTTTATTATATGCTCTCTAGAAACCTCCCCCCCCCCCACTAATTAGTTTAAAGCCCTCTCTACAGCCCTAGTTATATGATTCACCAGGATTCTAGTCCCAGCACTGGCCAAGTGAAGTCCGTCCCAATGGAACAGCTCCCTCTTGCCCCAGTACTGGTGCCAGTGTCCCAAGAAGCAAAACCCATTTTTCCCACACCAGTCTTGGAGCCACGCATTTAACTCTCTAATTTTATCTATCCTAGCCAAATTCGCTCGTGGCTCAGGTAATAATCCAGAGATTATTACCCTTGAGGTTCTGTTTTTTAATTTGACCCCTAGCTGTTCATACTCCTTTAACAGAACCTTCTTCCTTGCCCTATCTACGTCGTTTGTACCAACATGGACCACGACAACTGGATCCTCCCCCTCCCACTCCAAGTTTCTTTCCAGCCCAGAAGAGATGTCCTTAACCCTGGCACCGGACAGACAACACAGCCTTCGTGACTCCCGCTCTCGACTGCAGAGAACCCTATCTATCCCCCTAATGATACTATCCCCTACCACTGCAACATTTCTTTTTACTCCCCCCACTTGAATGGCCCCCTGTTCCATGGTGCTGTGGCCAGGTTGCTCATCCTCCCTGCAGTCCCCGCTCCCGCCCTCACAGGGAGAAAGAATCTCGAAACTGTTTGACAAGAGCAAGGGCTGCGGCTCCTTCAACACTACCTCCTGGATCCCTGTACCTGCCTCACTCATAGTCACACTGTCCTGTCCTTGACCACGGACTACATCTGAATTAATTAATTTCATAGGTGTGACTATCTCCTGAAACATAGAGTCCAGGTACTTCTCCCCCTCCCTGATGTATCGCAGTGTCTGAAGCTCGGTCTCAAGCACCTCAATACGGAGCCAGAGTTCCTCTAGCAGCAAACACTTGTCGCAGATGTATTCACCGTGAGCCTCAATGGGGTCCACTGGCTCCCACATTTCACAACAGTAACACATCACCTGCTCCATTCTATATAATTAATTAAATGTCTTAATATTAATTATGAAGACCCTGCCCGGATATAGATGATAATATCACACCACTATTCAATAGGACTTACCAACTTACAGGCATAAAAAAGAAGGAAGAGAACCTACCAACCAGCTGTTTACCAACCTCTTCTTTGAATGCTGTCTGTGGGGCCTGTTTGGTTGATTCGTCTTACTGCTCCGATTCCGCAGTGCTGTCTAAGCCTGGGAGTAGGGAACAAAACAGAGCAAAAACACCCCCTCACCTCCGACTTGCCCGAACTCTCCCACTTACAAACACTCGCTCCACTCAATGCACCGCACTCTGTGCAGCCGCACTAGTCCCGCCCCTTTTATACCCAGATTCTACTTCCGGTTTAAGCTCCCCAACAGCTTAATTTACACTAAAAAATTAAACTCACTTCAAATAATTAACTTTTTAGCACACTAAAATTCACAAAATACACTTAAATGACTTTTTCTCCTACTTACCACACTCTCTCTCCACTCAATGCCACAGCACTCTTTGCAGATGCACTAGTCCTGCCTGTACACCCAAGTCCAGGTCATTAATATATATCAAGATAAGCAGTGGTCTTAGTACTGACCCCTGGGGAACACCACTGTATACCTTCCTCCAGTCTGATAAACAACTGTTCACCACTACTCTCTATTTCCTGTCACTTAGTCAATTTTGTATCCATGCTGACACTGTCCCTTTATTCCATGGGCTTCATCTTTGCTGGCAAACCTATTATGTGGCACCTTATCAAACACCTTTTGGAAGTCCATGTACACCACATCAACTGCATTGCCCTCATCAACCCTCACTGTTACCTCATCAAAAAGCTCGATCAAGTTAGTTAAACACGATTTGCCTTTAACAAATCCTTGCTGGCTTTCCTTAATTAATCCATGCTTGTCCAAGTGACTGTTATTTTTGTCCCGGATTATCGTTTCTAAAAGCTTCTCCACTACCGAGGTTAAACTGACTGGCCTGTAGTTGCTGGGTTTATCCTTACACCTGTGGCAAAGCCACCAAGAGACTCTTGCAGTAATGTATATAATTGCCTTTAACAGGGGTTTGCTACCTTTAAATGTTTGCTCTGTATAAATAGTGCGGGTTCGGTAAAATGTCAATCCAGTGCGATTATGTCATCACGCAGGTCACGTGACATACCCAACGGTGGGAAACGTGATGACGTCATGACGTCAGAGGGGAGAGGCATGTCCTTTCAGTCCTCGTGGAACCAAGTATTGTACAGACCTGTTTAGAGTTTCTCCTGCGTTTTTGTTTGTAACTTTTACCAGTGCATTAAACCACGTTTGGTTAACTGCTAGTTTCAATCTCAGTACTTTCGTTAGGAGTTGAGAACTCCTACACACTCTTTTTTGAACAAGGGTTTAACATTTGCAATTCTCTAGTCCTCTGGCACCACCCCTGTATCTAAGGAGGATTGGAAGATTATGGCCAGTACCTCCATGATTTCCACCTTTACTTCCCTCAGCATCCTAGGATGCACCCCATCCGGTCTTGGTGACTTATCGATGTTAAGTAAAGCCAGCCTTTCTAGTACCTCCTCTTTATTAATTTTTATCCCATCTAGTATCTCAACTAAGAATAAAACCAGACGGACCACCTGGCATCGACCTCGGCACCGGCTACGGACATGGCAACGGCACACCCAGCCCAGTCGACCCTGCAAAGTCCTCCTCACTAACATCTGGGGACTTGTGCCAAAATTAGGAGAGCTGTCCCACAGACTGGTTAAGCAACAGCCTAACATAGTCATACTCACAGAATCATAACTTTCAGCCAGTGTCCCAGATTCCTCCATCACCATCCCTGGGTATGTCCTGTCCCACCGGCAGGACAGAACCACGAGAAGTGGCGGCACAGTGGTATACAGTCAGGAGAGAGTGGCCCTGGGAGTCCTCAACATTGACTCCAGACCCCATGAAGTCTCATGGCTTCAGGTCAAGCATGGGCAAGGAAACCTTCTGCTGATTACCACCTACCGCCCTCCCTCAGCTGATGAATCAGTACTCCTCCATGTTGAACACCACTTGGAAGAAGCACTGAGGGAAGCAAGGGCACATATTGTACTCTGGGTGGGGGACTTCAATGTCAATCAGAAAGAGTGGCTCGGTAGCACCACTACTGACCGAGCTGGCCGAGTCCTGAAGGACTTAGCTGCTAGACTGGGCCTGCGGCAGGTGGTGAGAGAACCAAACATGAGGGAAAAACTTAGTTAACCTCGTCCTCACCAATCTACCTGTCACAGATGCATCTGTCCATGACAGCATTGGTAGCAGTGACCACCGCACAGTCATTGTGGAGATGAAGCCCCATCTTTACACTGAGGACACCCTCCATCATGTTGTGTGGCACTACCACCGTGCTAAATGGGGTAGATTCAGAACATATCTAGAAGCTCAAAACTGGGCATCCATGAGGTGCTGTGGGCCAGCAACAGCAGCAGAATTGTATTCCACCACAATCTGTGATCTCATGGCCCGGTATATCCCTCACTCTGCCATTACCATCAAGCAAGGGAACCAACCCTGGTTCAATAAGGAGTGTACAAGAACATGCCAGGAGCAGCACCAGGCGTACCTACAAATGAGGTGCCAACCTGGGGAAGCTGCAACACAAGACTACATGCATGCTAACTGTAGTGTATGTACCTTTAAGAGGAACTATGTTTTTGAAGCCCCTGTATACTGTAGTACCAGTAGTGACCACTCGGGTATATAAGCCTGTGTAGCGTCTTGTGTAGTTAGTTCACCTCCAGACTTTGTTCAGTAAACACTTGTTAAATCAACTCCTGCATTCTGTGTCTCCATTAACACACGGGTCTAACAGTGGCGACGAGTTAGAAACGAACTTACCTGCAATTCGGCAGCACCTCAAGGAGATCGATTCCTCAGACGAAGGTCGAAGCCAGAAGCAAGAAAAAAAACAAACAAACTGTGGTTTCACCAGCTAAACGGGGTGGTGGCAGGTAGTGCACTGATCTTTCCTGGGCTGCGGCGTGCTAGAGCTCGATCGGGTGGCTCTGCAACGGGGCCGGGCAGCGAGTCAGGAAGCAGAAGCAAAGAGAGAGAGAGGGTGGAGCACTCAGGGCGCGGCCGGTGCTGCAAAGCAGGTCAGCGTTCGGACCGAGCAGAGGGAGGGGAAAGTCCCAGAGGGTCCGCTCCACGACGGGAACGGTTCTCCAAGTAACGGAGAAACTATTGAAGCGATATATAAAAAAAAAACAGAAATACCGCGAAAAACTGCAGGTCGCAACAGGAACCGCGGAGAACAGCGTTGGCAGCAGCGGCAGCGGCGGGAAAGCGCGGGAAGTGCCATCTCAACTCGGCGGAGAAGAAAGAAAAGCACGGGAAGCGCCATTTTAGATTTTCAAGATGCCGAAGACTGGCAATATTACTGCTTTCGATAGTGATATAGAAGATTGGACCACATATGTGGAAAGAGTGGAGGTATATTGCAAGGCGAATGAAATAGCGGATGATAAAAAGGCATCGGTACTTCTAAATCTGAAGGGCGCAAGGACATACGGGCTGTTACAAAACTTGATCACTCCAGCCAAACCGATGGACAAGAATTTTAAGGAGATTGTTGATACCTTACAAGAGCACTTAAACCCAACACCGCTGCTGATAGTGGAACGATTCAAATTCTTCAGGAGGAATCAGCACAAGAATGAAAGTAACGCTGATTACCTCACCGAATTATGAAAGCTGTCAAAGCACTGCCAATTCGGGGCAGGACTGGCAGATTCTCTACGAGACAAATTCGTCTGCGGTCTCCTAAGCGAAGGAACAACGAAAAGACTACTTTCTGAGAAAGATTTGACACTGGACAAGGCTTTCAGTGTGGCTGTACCATACGAAGCAGCAGCAAGAGGAGCTGCAGAGATACAGCAAAAGCCACAGGACTTTGGCACCCATGAAATGACACGGGGTTTCGAGAGATGTTATCGCTGCGGCAGATCCACCCATGACCAGAAGGACTGCTGGTTCAAGGACAAAGCATGCAGGCAATGCGGAAAGATGGGACACATTGCACATGTATGCAGATCTGGAAAGAAATCTGCTGACAGTAAAAAGGTCAATAAGGAAAAGTACAGAAAGGTACAAATGATGACGGACAGTAGCTCCGAAGACCAGAAGAGCGATAGCGACTCCGGAAACAAGAGACTAAGCTGTCTCAAATTACATAATGTAATTGCCAAAGAAGATTACCAGACCATTTGGGTTACCCTCACGATAGCGGGGTCCCCAGTCAAAATGGAGTTAGATACAGGATCAGCTCTGACCGTCATGAGTCGACGGGATTACGAGCGGCTATTTCCGCATATACCTTTGAAAGACACATCCATTATCTTGAAGACATATACGGGGCAGAAAGTATACCCCAGAGGGAAAATAAGGGTGCCTGTTGTATACAACGGCAAGGAAATACAGAAGTTGTATTTATACGTTCTGCAAGATGGTGGTCCACCGTTGTTGGGACGTGAATGGATCAGAAAGATACGTTTAAACTGGCACTCCGTTCAGGCACTGACGGTGACCAGTAAGAAAAAAAATGATGATGACGTCATACCTGGACGACTAAAAGAAAACTTGGCTAACGCCAAAGAAGTGTTTCAACAGGAACTAGGAACCCTGAAAGGCGCCACCACCTCAATAAAAGTGGAAGATGCGGCAATTCCCAAGTTTTTTAAGGCAAGGCCGGTGCCATACGCAATTCGTCCAGTCGTCGAGGCAGAGCTGGAGAATTTGGAAAAAGCAGGTGTGTTATCCAAGGTAGATTGGAGCGAGTGGGCAACACCCATCGTCCCGGTCGTGAAGAAAACGTTGAATAATGATAAATCTGAAGAAAAGTGAAAAGTTTGCATCTGTGGGGACTTCAAGGTGACTGTAAACCCGGTTCTTCACACGGTACAATATCCTCTTCCGAGGATAGAAGATATTTTCGCCTCACTATCCGGAGGGAAACGTTTCACCAAAATTGACTTAGCACAGGCATATCTACAGATGGAGGTTGAGGAGGCCTCTAAAAAGTATCTCATGATAAACACACACAAAGGCCTGTACCAGTACAATCGACTGGTTTTCGGAGTGGCATCAGCTCCGGCTATCTGGCAAAGAGATATGGAGCAAGTCCTGCAAGGGATTCCGGGGACACAATGCTACCTAGACGACATCCTTGTAACAGGAGAAAACGACAACGAGCACCTTGCCAACTTGGAGCAGGTGCTCACGAGGCTGAGAGAACGGGGCCTACGAGCAAATCGCCCCAAGTGCGAATTTTTCCAGAAACAAATATCATATTGTGGCCATGTCATTAACGAAGAAGGGTTGCATAAGTCACCTGAAAAAATTGAAGCGGTCGTAAAGGCCCCAGCGCCTGAAAATGTCTCACAATTAATGTCGTTCCTGGGATTAGTAAATTACTATCATAAATTTTTACCAAACGTGTCGACGGTTCTGCACCCGCTTAACGCACTGCTACAAACGGGAGTAGTTTGGAAATGGAGCGAAGACTGTAAACGTGCCTTCCATAAATGCAAAGGCTTGATCACGTCCAGGGAAGTGTTGGCTCATTACAACCCATCACTGCCAATCAGACTGGCGTGCGATGCATCCCCTTATGGCGTGGGAGCGGTATTATCACATAGAGTCCCTGATGGCTCGGAGCGGCCGATAGCTTTTGCGTCACGCTCATTGAACTCAGCTGAGCGTAACTATGCCCAGATCGACAGGGAGGCACTCAGCCTGGTGTGGGGGGTGAAGAAATTCAACCATTACCTACACGGACAAAAATTTACCTTGTTGACTGACCATCAACCCCTCGTCTCCATATTCAACCCTAAAAAGAGCATTCCCATTATGACAGTGCAAAGGCGACAGAGGTGGTCCCTTTTCCTAGGGGCACACCAATATGACATAGAATACAAAGGAACAAAACAGCATGGGAATGCTGACGGGTTATCGCGCCTACTGTTGCCAATGGTGGAAGAGGCACCTACAGTGGACCCAGTGGAGATGTTCCATCGACCATAGTGGAATGTCTACCGGTGACAAATTCTACCATTGAAAAGGAAACGCGAAATGACCCGACTCTCTCACGAGTCTACGATTTAACGGTGAAGGGATGGCCAGCACCTGGCGAACCACTGTTGCCAGCATTCTCGCAAAGAAGAGAACAGCTGTGTGCCGAGGAACCTTGATGTGTGGATCCAGAGTGGTGATTCCACACAAACTCAAGGATAGAGTGCTAAAGGAGCTTCACGAGGGGCATCTGGGTGGAGTGAAAATGAAGAACTTAGCCAGAGCGTTTGTGTGGTGGCCAGGTATCGATGGAGACATCGAAGAAATGACCAAGAGCTGTCTAGGATGCCAGAAGGTCCAAAACGCCCCACCACAAGCCCCTCTACATCCATGGGAGTGGCCCTCATCTCCATGGCAAAGGGTACATATCGACTTTGCTGGTCCATTTATGGACTCAATGCTCTTAATCACGGTGGATGCACACTCCAAGTGGCCGGAGGTAATAAAGATGTCCTCCACCACCACGGAAAAAACCATCACAGTATTAAGGACCATTTTCGCCAGGAATGGGCTGCCTGAACAGATCTGTTCTGATAATGGACCGCAATTTGTATCCGAAGAATTCAGGAAGTTCTTAAAAAACAATGGGGTTAAGCACTACACGTCCGCCCCATACCATCCCGCCACCAATGGATTGGCTGAAAGGTTTGTCCAGACCTTCAAGAAGGCCATAAAGGCCATGGGTAATGAAGACATAAATCTACAACATAAGGTAGATAACTTCTTGTTTGCATACAGGAATGCAACACATGTGGTTACAAACCAAACCCCCGCCATGATGTTTTTCCAAAGAAGACTAAGATGCCGGCTGGATTTGGTCAAGCCAAATGTCAGAAGGGACGTAGAGAACCGGCAATTTCAAAGCATGAATGAAAGGCCAACTAGAACCTTCCAGATAGGTCAACCAGTTTTGGCTCGGGACTACCGTACCGAGAAATGGCAGCCTGGAACTATTTGCACATGACTAGGACCGCTGATGTATACCGTGGACATTGGAGAAAGCATAATAAGGCGCCATGCTGACCAGATCATAGAGTCATCCGAAAAAGGACACTCTACACCACAACTCTATACGTCTAGTGATGAAGCAGAGATACCCATAGTATCTACCTCCGATCCGGTGATACTGGAACCAGATGAACCCGACACTGGCATTGAAGCCGAATCGACCTTGCCAAAAGAACCTACTACACCACTGAAACCTACTACACCACCGAGGCGTTATCCGGACCGAGTCAGGAAGCCTCCAGAGAGACTGAATTTGTAATTGATTAACTTCAGCAAATGTGTATATTATTGTTCTTGTAAAAATGTTATTTAATGATTACTTAAAATGTTATGTACTATTTATCTAAAAGGGGAGGAATTGTAGTGTATGTACCTTTAAGAGGAACTATGTTTTTGAAGCCCCTGTATACTGTAGTACCAGTAGTGACCACTCGGGTATATAAGCCTGTGTAGCGTCTTGTGTAGTTAGTTCACCTCCAGACTTTGTTCAGTAAACACTTGTTAAATCAACTCCTGCATTCTGTGTCTCCATTAACACACGGATCTAACACTAACCAGCGGAAGCAACATGCTATAGACAGAGCTAAGCGATCCCACAATCAACAGATCAGATCAAAGCTCTGTAGTCCTGCCACATCCAGTCGTGAATGGTGGTGGACAATTAAACAACTAACGGGAGGAGGAGAGTCCATGAATATCCCCATCCTCAATGATGACAGAGCCCAGCACGCGAATGCAAAAGACAAGGCTGCAGCATTTGCAACCATCTTCAGCCAGAAGTGCTGAGTGGATGATCCATATCAGCCTCCCCCTGAAGTCCCCACCATCACAGAAGCCAGTCTTCAGCCAATTCAATTCACTCCACGTGATATCAAGAAATGGCTGAGCGCACTGCATACAGCAAAGGCTGTGGGCCCCGACAACACACCAGCTGTCGTGCTGAAGACTTGTGCTCCAGAACTAGCTGCGCCTCTAGCCAAGGTGTTCCAGTACAGCTACAAAACTGGCATCTACCTGACAATGTGGAAAACTGCCCAGGTATGTCCTGTCCATAAAAAGCAGGAAAAATCCGATCCGGCCAATTACCGCCCCATCAGCCTACTCTCAATCATCAGCAAAGTGATGGAAGATGTCGTCAACAGTGCTATCATGCAGCACTTAATCACCAATAACCTGCTCACTGATGCTCAGTTTGGGATCTGCCAGGACCACTCGGCTCCAGATCTCATTACAGCCTTGGTCCAAACATGGACAAAAGAGCTGAATTCCGGAGGTCAGGTGAGAGTGACTGCCCTTGAGATCAAGGCAGCATTTGACCGAGTGTGGCATCAAGGAGCCTTAGTAAAACTGAAGTCAATGGGAATCAGGGGGAAAACTCTCCACTGGCTGGAGTCATACCTAGCACAAAGGAAGATGGTTGTAGTTGTTGGAGGTCAATCATCTCAGCCCCAGGACATTGCTGCAGGAACTCCTCAGGGCAGTGTCCTTGGCCCAACCATCTTCAGCTGCTTCATCAATGACCTTCCCTCCATCATAAGGTCAGAAGTGGGGATGTTCGCTGATGATTGCACAGTGTCCAGTTCCATTCGCAACTCCTCAGATAATGAAGCAGTCCATGCCCGAATGCAGCAAGACCTGGATGACGTTCAGGCTTGGGCTGATAAATGGCAAGTAACATTCGCACCACAAAAGTGCCAGGCAATGACTATCTCCAACAAGCGAGAGTCTAACCACTGGCCCTTGATATTCAATGGGATTACCATCACTGAATCCCCCACTATCAACATCCTGGGGATCACCATTGACCAGAAACTTAACTAGACCAGCCACATAAATACTGTGGCTACAACAGCAGGTCAGAGGCTCAGTATTCTGTGGCGAGTGTCTCACCTCCTGACTCCACAAAGCTTTTTCACCATGTACAAGGCACAAGTCAGGAGTGTGATGGAATACTCTCCACTTGCCTGGATGAGTGCAGCTCCAACTACACTGAAGAAGCTTGACATCATCCAGGACAAAGCAGCCCGCTTGATTGGCACCCCATCCGCTACCTTAAACATTCACTCCCTCCACCACCGGCGGACCGTGGCTGCAGTGTGTACCATCTACAAGATGCTCTGCAGCAACTCGCCAAGGCTTCTTGGGCAGCACCTCCCAAACCCATGACCTCTTCCACCTAGAAGGACAAGGGCAGCAGGTGCATGGGAACACCATCACCTGCAAGTTCCCCTCCAAGTTACACAGCATCTTGACTTGGAAGTATATCGCCGTTCCTTCATCATCGCTGGTTCAAAATCCTGGAACTCCCTCCCTAACAGACTGTGGAAGTACCTTCACCACAAGGAATGCAGCAGTTCAGGAAGCTGGCTCACTGCCACCTTCTCAAGGGCAACTAGGGATGGGCAATAAATGGTGGCCTTGCCAGCGGCACCCACATCCCAAGAATGAATAAAAAAAATTACCTCCTCTATCACTATGATTTTGGCTACATCTTCTTCCTTGGTAAAGACAGATACAAAGTACTCATTTAGTACCTCAGCCATGCCCTCTGCCTCCCTGCATAGGTCTCCATTTTGGTCCCTATTCGGCACCACTCCTCTTACTACCCGTTTACTATTTCTATGCGTATAGAAGACTTTTGGATTGCCTTTTATGTTAGCTGCCAATCTATTCTCATGCTCTCTCTTTGTCCCTCTTATTTCCTTTTTCACTTCCCCACTGAACTTTCTATATTCAGCCTGGTTCTTACTTGTATTCTCAACCTGACATCTGTCACATGCCCCCTTTATCTGCTTCATCTTACTCTCTATTTCTTTCACCATCCAGGGAGCTCTGACTTTGGTTGCCCTACCTTTCTCCCTTGCTCTACCTCTGCTGCAGCAACAGGGGTTGCTCCACGTAGGAGCAGTAGGAAAAGGAAGAGTAAATCTTTGTAGTTGTACAAATGTATGCACATGGGTGTTTGAGAAAATATTATGTTATTAAGTTTCCGTTCTTCAATAGAAACATATAACATCCATTATGTTGCACCACTTTCCCGTGTTGCCCATTCTTGGTTGCTGGGTGGCAACTCGCCTTTTCAGTTGCTTATTGATGAATAGGAAGACATGAATTGATAGGGTTCAAATGGGGGGGGGGAGTGCTCAGGGTGGTTGCTTGGTAGCAGGATTGCTTTGTGTCAGTGGGATTGTGGGGGGGTGGAGGGATGAGAGTGGCCTTTGGATGTGGTTGTTACATTGGTCCAGCGGTGGTAATTCGCTGAACCTTACAGCTATAAGGGAATCCCTGCCACCCTGGGCAGTGATGTGAGTGGCTGCTGCTGCATTGGGGTCACTATCTTCCTCCTCCTCCTCCTCCACCTCTTCCTCTTCCTCCCCCTCCTTGGATTCCTCCAAAGACAATGAGTGCTCAGTGTTTTGCTCCTCCTGCAGTTTCAAATCTCGCTGCTGCGCAATATTGTGCACAGCGCAGCACACAACAACCATTCAGATACCCTGGCTGTCAAGTACTGAAGGGCTCCTCCAGATCTGTCTAGGCACTTGAAGTGCATCTTCAGTATGTTGATTGCTTGCTCGATCACACATTGGTGGTCATATGGAATTCATTGTGGCGCTCTTGGGCTTCATTGGTTGGGTTTCTAATGGGTGTCATCAGCCAAGTTTGAAGTGTGTATCCCTTGTCTCCTAGCAGCCAACCTTAAGTCTGCCTGCAGTTCCAAAGATGTCAGGGAGCTTGGACTGCTGCATGACAAATACATCATGGCAGCTCGCCAGGAATCTGGCGCACACCTGCATAAACCTTTTCTTGTGGTTGCACACCAGTTGCATATTGACAGAGTGGAAGTCCTTGCGGTTCACGAATACTCCTGATTGATCTGGGGGGGGGGGTTGCAGATTGCCACGTGTGTGCAGTCGATAATACTGTGCACCTGTGGGAAACCAGCCAGGGATGCAAAGCCGAGTGCCCGCTCATTCTGACTCGCCTCATCGCAGGCGAAGTTGACATAATAGCACTGGCAAACATCCTGTCAGTGCAGTTGTGTTTGGATATGTCTCTGGCAGCACACTGGAAGGATCCGGAGGCAAAAAAGTTGAGGGCGTAGCCACCAGGTCCAGCAGGGAGCAAGTCTTTTTCTAGGAGACTGCAGATGCCTGCCAGCACCTGATGCAACAACCTCAGTCTTCGGAAGCACTGCTGTTTCAAGAGGTCAAGGAAGCTGAGCCTCTGCCTGTACACCCTATTATGCGGGTAGTGCCTCTTGCTACTCCCCTTTCTGCTGCTCCCTTCTCTGCTGCTCCCCTTTCTGCTGCTCCCCTTTCTCCTGCTCCCCTCTCTGCTGCTCCTCTCTCTAATGCTCTCTTCTCTGCTGCTCTCTTCTCTGCTGCTCCCCTTTCTGCTGCTCCCCTCTCTGCTGCTCTCTTCTCTGCTGCTCCCCTTTCTGCTGCTACCCTCTCTGCTGCTCTCTTCTCTGCTGCTCCCTTTTCCGCTGCTGCCCTCTCTGCTGCTGCCCTCTCTGCTGCTCCCCTTTCTGCTGCTCCCCTCTCTGCTGCTCTCTTCTCTGCTGCTCCCCTTTCTGCTGCTCCCCTCTCTGCTGCTCTCTTCTCTGCTGCTCCCTTTTCCGCTGCTGCCCTCTCTGCTGCTGCCCTCTCTGCTGCTCCCCTTTCTGCTGCTCCCCTTTCTGCTGCTCCCCTCTCTGCTGCTCCCCTTTCTGCTGCTCCCCTCTCTGCTGCTCCCCTTTCTGCTGCTCCCCTCTCTGCTTCTCCCTTCTCTGCTGCTCCCCTTTCTGCTGCTGCCCTCTCTGCTGCTCCCCTTTCTGCTGCTCCCCTCTCTGCTGCTCCCCTTTCTGCTGCTCCCCTCTCTGCTGCTCCCCTCTCTGCTGCTCCCCTTTCTGCTGCTCCCCTTTCTGCTGCTGCCCTCTCTGCTGCTCCCCTCTCTGCTGCTCCCCTCTCTGCTGCTCCCCTTTCTGCTGCTCCCCTCTCTACTGCTCCCCTCTCTGCTGCTCCCCTTTCTGCTGCTCCCCTTTCTGCTGCTCCCCTTTCTGCTGCTGCCCTCTCTGCTGCTCCCCTCTCTGCTGCTCCCCTCTCTGCTGCTCCCCTCTCTGCTGCTCCCCTCTCTGCTGCTCCCCTTTCTCCTGCTCCCCTCTCTACTGCTCCTCTCTCTGCTGCTCTCTTCTCTGCTGCTCCCCTTTCTGCTGCTCCCCTCTCTGCTGCTCCCCTCTCTGCTGCTCCCCTCTCTCTGCTGCTCCCCTTTCTGCTGCCCCCCTCTCTGCTGCTCCCCTCTCTGCTGCTCCCCTCTCTGCTGCTCTCTTCTCTGCTGCTCCCCTCTCTGCTGCTCTCTTCTCTGCTGCTCCCCTCTCTGCTGCTCCCCTCTCTGCTGCTCCCCTCTCTGCTGCTCCCCTTTCTGCTGCTCCCCTCTCTGCTGCTCCCCTCTCTGCTGCTCCCTTCTCTGCTGCTCCCCTCTCTGCTGCTCTCTTCTCTGCTGCTCCCCTCTCTGCTGCTCTCTTCTCTGCTGCTCCCCTCTCTGCTGCTCTCTTCTCTGCTGCTCCCCTCTCTGCTGCTCTCTTCTCTGCTGCTCCCCTCTCTGCTGCTCTCTTCTCTGCTGCTCCCCTCTCTGCTGCTCTCTTCTCTGCTGCTCCCCTCTCTGCTGCTCTCTTCTCTGCTGCTCCCCTCTCTGCTGCTCTCTTCTCTGCTGCTCCCCTCTCTGCTCAACACCTGCTGGTTTCTGCACAGCAGCTGTTGTTGCTGCTGATGGTCATCTTGCTCTTCATCCGGTGTCCAATCTAAGCCAGCCAATGCTCGATCCATCATGATCTGAGTCTCGTAACCTCCAAAGTGCAGAAACTAACCTCTCACTGCAAGTACTTTGATCAAGCCCTTTCCCGGTGGCAGGTAATAAAGTAGCTGTGAGCACTGAGTATTATTGCTGCATTAGCCTGACATTTAATGAGCCCCGTCAATTGCGTTGTGTCCCCTCCTTGGTTTCAATGGCGAGTTTCAGGAAACTCGGGAAACCCATGGACATGCTGTTAACTTCGAATGTATGTTGAAATATCACTAGAATTGAGCGATTAACATATTTAAATTGCTGACCCGCCTGTCCAGAAGTGGTTATGTGCAACCAGCCAAATGCGCCCGAGTTAAACCCGGAAATTGGCGTGTTGGAGCCAGCTTCCTGACACAAACGCATTTTCCTTCACTTTAACCCCCCACCCGCACCAATACTCACGAGCTGCTCCAGGTTAAAATTCCCCCCCACTACCTCTGTTCAAGGAAGAAGAAAAATATACTATGGTTTCCACTCCTGATATCTGTCCAGTGACCTCTGCTGGAAGGTGCACATCAGGTGAGAACTGATCAGGCTCAACTGTGATACACTTATGGTAAAATAACATGAACAGGCTTAATCTAGGCTCATGCAAATTCTGCATCTTCAGGAGAGGAAGTGAGAAAAGTGGAATTAAAAAACAAGTGTCATTAAGGGGAAAATGCTATGGAAAGCTGAACTGAATGAAATGTAAATTAAAACAAGTTTAGAGGTGGTGTAAAATATGCAAAGTAATGATGAGAATAACAGCTGTTTGATTTGAGTTGGAATTCAATATTCATAAGTATGAAGCAAATTTCAGAGCAGACATTAAAGCAGTTTAGGAATTTTTACAGCAAGGATTCCCAAAAGGCAGATGGATAGAAAGGACCTATTTCCCTTAGCAGAGGGGTAAAATACCAGGGGGCACAGATTTAAAGTAATTGGTGGAAGGTTTAGAGGGGATCTGAGGGGAAATGTCTTCACCCAGATGGGTGTGGGGGGTCTGGAACTCACTGCCTGAAAGGGTGGTAGAGGCAGGAACCCGAACCACATTTAAAAAGTACTTGGATGTGCACTTGGGATGCTGTAACTTACAGGGCTATGGACCAAGAGCTGGGAAGTGGGATTAGACTGGATAGCTCTTTGTTGGCCAGCACGGACACGATGGGCCAAATTGGCCTCCTTCCGTGCTGTAACTTTCTTTGATTCTATGATTCTATTATCCAGAAACACAGGGCAAGGACTCTTTGGTCTGCATTGGGCTGTGATGCATGAGCATGGACTTTTGCTTGGGTGTGTGCAGATGGTTGAGCAAATATCGCTGAATTGTCATAAGTCTGTGTATAATCCATGTCAGGGACAGGACCATGAAAAGCCTCACTCATACTTAACTTCCCCTTGAAACAAAAATATTATCTGTTACAAAGCACAAGAATTGGAGAGAACAGTAGCAGCCCGAATGCAGTTGTATTCAGAGGAACAGTACCACACAATCAGAGATACAGACTGCAGCACCACGTGACTTGCTGTCCCAGAGAATTACTGTTTACCTTCTGTTTTGTTTTACAACAACTGGCATTTCTCCAAGACCCTCACATACAGAGAGACATTTCAGAACACTTTACAGGGCAGTGGTCATCAATCCTGCACTAAGTAGGGGAGAGAAAAAGAAGAGAGGTTGAGAACAAAAAGGTGTCTGGAGTCTTTTGAAGGCAGCAATGGAAGTGACAAGGTGCAAATAGTGAAAGAGGAGTCCATAGTGGCTGAAGGAATAATACTTATGTTGGAGTGAAGGACGAAAAGTATGGATAGAAGAGACTGCAAAAGTAGGAAGGGTGTGCAGAGATTTGAAGGTAAGGGGGTGAAATTGGGTGCCTTTGCGGGGGCCGCTAATGGGGCGCAAATAGCTTTGCGACCAGGCATGGCGCTGACATCAAGTTCTGCAGTGGCGCTACGGCGTTTCGCCCCGACCTGCTTTGCCCGGAGATCATGACGTCATTGCTGTGCTCAGCGCCCCGGACCCGAAATTGACTTCCGTCCCCTGCAGCAGCGCCAGTCGAAAACACCGACAGCTGCAGGAGGCGTGCATCGGGTGGCCGGCCGCTTCGGGGGCGATGATTAAAGGCATGGTGGCCGAGGTAAGTGGAAAAAAATCTTACCTCTCCTTTTCTAGTTTTTTTCGCGGGTTCCTGCCCGCGATTGATCAGCCTGACACTCTGCTTGAGTGCCGGGCTGATTGTGTGGGAGCACGGTTGCCTTGGTGGTCCAGGTAGGTACTTTTTATATTGCAGAGCCTGCAGCGATGGCCCTTCCCTTTAAGGGAGGGAAGGAGCCTTCGAACATGGCAGTGCTCTGACGTTAGCGCCCTAAGAAGGAAATGGAGCGCTTGATTTAGCGCTCCACTTCCCTCTTGGGGCGCTAAAACTAAATTTCGCAGTTGCCAGTGCTACTTAGTGTTACTAAAGTTAGCGCCCAGGCAATGTTAGTGCCCCAAAATGTTCGATACGGAATTTTTCCCCCAAAGATCTTAAAGTCAGTTCTTTGTGATACAGTGAGCCAGATGCACCTTAGTTGTGCACAAGCCTGAGACACAAATATTTAAGTTAAGCAACGCCTCAATTTAAAAATTCTCATCCTTGTTTTCAAATCCCTCCATGGTCTCCCCCCTCCCTATCTCTGTAATCTCCTCCAGCCCCACAACTCCCCGAGATATCTGTGCTCCTCTATTTCTGCCCTCTTGAGCATCCCTGATTTTAATCGCTCCACCACTGGCAACCGTGCCTTCAGCTGCCAAAGCCCTAATCTCTTCAATTCCCTCCTTAAACCTCTCCGCCTCTCTACCACTCTTTCCTCCTTTAAGATGCTCCTTAAAACCTATCTCTTTGACCAAGCTTTGAGTCATGTACTCTAATATCTCCTTATATGGCTCGGTGTCAAATTGTGCTTGATAACGCTCCTGTGAAGTGCCTTGGGATGTTTTACTACGTTAAAGGCGCTATATAAATACAAGTTGTTGTTGTTGCTGTTCACTTGGTGGAAAATTAAATCCAAGCCAGGATAGATCAGATTTTCAGCTACTTTGAACGACTTGAAATACTGACCAGCAAAGAGCCTCCAAACAGACGGCAAAACGCCAAACTTTGAGTGGATCAACGCCTGGCTGTTGCCTTTTGTGACGATCTAAGCCAAAATTTTAACTCGAGTTGAGTGGCAAACGCAGAGCCATCAGGAGGAGCGTCAAGCTCACACTGGCTCACCGACCTGAGGCCCGGGCCAATTTGCGTAGGCCTGGCCCGCCTCCCGCCCAAGCCCAACATCAATGATGTCAGGTTGGCGAGCGAGAGTCGGGACGAGTGCGGCAGGAGATCGCAGCGGGGACCAGTAGGAACGGTCTCTGTCGAGTTAGGTGAAAGGGGAGGGTTCCCAGACATTCATGGGAAGCCTGGGGCAGGGGAGGCCCAGGATTCCTTGTGGAAACATTTAAAAAATAGAATAATTTTACCATTTCAGCCATCTTCCTGGCTGATCATCAGAGCCGGGTTTCCCTGGCAAGGCCATTACCAGGCCCAGAACTCACTGCTGCTGTTTAAAATAATTCTCTTGCTTTCAGCATTGACATCCTATTCAATCATTTCTAAATTCACTACTGCTGCAAACTGCATTTTAGTGTACTGTAATAATAATGATTAAACTCATACAAATGTACTTACAATTTAAGTTACAGTAGCTCCACGTGCAGCTTTCAGTTTAACTCTTTTTGTCCAAGTGTCAAAACGTCTTATATTCAGGGCTTTTTTCAGCTGTCAGCTTTTAAGGCGCCATATCATCTTTTTTAAGGCTAGTTTTCCAGATTGGGATGTATGACTCTTTGAAACTTTAGCTGCAGTGCACCCACTACAATCGGCCTCAGCACCGAAGTGGGGGCGGGGGGAAGGAAGAGAGGGAAAGTAGAAGACTACTGACGCTATTAAAAAATTAGGATTAAGGTAGTGTCTCATTCTGACTTCAGTAAGATTGATGACCTGATGTCCCCAGCTAAATTCACTTAAGTGGGTCTGATCTGGATATAACTGGGGATATCGGGCTTACATAGTATAGAGATGCAGGGTGGAGAAGGCATAATAAATATTATATGAGAGATAATGCCATGTGTGATACTCATTCACGTTAAAGTGTGCCTCCAGAAGCAGTACTCTTTCAAAGTTGGCACTAATAGAAATGACACACTGTGCATCTTGCCCCTGGAGGCAGGGAACAGCATCACATTTGCGTTGTATAATAATTTAGTTAAATCAAGATATTGCTGACAGAAATTTTCTATCTCTGAGATCAAAAGAATATCCACATTGTGCATGCCTTACTCAGTTTTCTTCTACAGGCCAATTAAATGGAATCGCTGTCCATTTTATATTTAGTTTGATTTGTCCGTAAAAAATTTACATAGAGAGAAATTGCCACAAAAATGCTAAATTAACATTTCAATTAAAATGAATAATTAATCTTGTTATCGGAATTATAGCAAACTTAATTTATTCAAACTAAATTCAACAAAAGGTGACTGACTTTCTTCTAATTAACTGAAATAGTTTTGGTGAGTGTGATGAGATAATGTTAAAGCTTTTGTGAGGGACTGGATTTGTATAATGTATTAGCACAATGTCTTTTCACCACTGCAAGCTGAGGGGAATCCAGCTCACTCTGATGGGATAAGAGCTCTTTATCTGCTGGCTGTAAAAGTCCCACGTAAAATGGTTTGGCCAGTCCCAATCCATTTCTTACCAGTCTCATTCTGACCTAGTTCTCATGCAAGGTCATCGACCTGTAACATCGAGCTGAATTTTTCGTGGTGGTAACGGGCGCGATCGGTGGTGGGTCAGGCGGGAAAGTTGTTTTTTTTGACAGCGGGTCGGGAACCCACTGTCATCCCACTCCCATGCACCTTTCCCCCAGGTGCCGCTGTCAGTGTAGAGCCGACCTGACATGCAGCGGTGGGGGACCCAATTGAAATCATTATGAGGTACTTTACAGGCATTTAAGAGCCTTTTTCACCCTACTTTATAAAATTCCCTGCATGGCCACGGGATTCACGCAGCTCGGGAACCACGTCGGTCAACCTGAGGTGGGAGTTCCATGGCCATTGCTCCAGCTGATTTCTTGACAGCATGGAAAACAAACCAAAATAAAAACATTTTGATTACATCAGCTAACAGATTGATGGAGATTCTGTTCTGCTTGAAAAGCTACTGGTAAATGTTAATTTTTCACTGGTCATTCTCCGCTGTTGCCTTCCAACTCAACAGCAATTGCAGTGAATCGATCTGCACTATAAAAAATGACATATACCATTGAAATAAATTTTTGCGTTGTTTCTGGTTAGGTTTTTCTCACAGTATACTGTGATTGTCCAGTTACACATTAAATCAAATCATCAACCGTAACAATTTAATTCTCATTCATTCCACTGGTTCTATTTGCTTTTAGTCCCTGAAGATGACTAATTTTATTTTTCAGTCTGAGACTTTAGGGTGAATTTCTGCAGCGGTTCTCTCACTTGTCCATTGTTAACTTCAATGAAAAAACTGCAGAAATTCCAGAAACACATTGTAAGCACCACTTACACTATTTGTCAGGGATTCCGCAGCTCTTCCGCTGAACTTGCATAAGATTGTAAATCCACCCCTTTACAATTACATTTAAAATCTACTTAATTTTATGTATTACCTCTACATACACATCTTTTATTTGTACCAGTTACTGATACAAAAGTCTATTGATTTGTGACTAAAGCACCAATAACTTCCCAATGAGTGTACTTTTTTAATTATGTTCTTGATCGCATTTGTAGATGGAATCATATTACTTAATGATAATTTTATTTAAATATTCCTTTAAAGATTGCAGCTTAAAATGTGTCAAGAATGACGTCACCAGACCTGCTCCATCTAATTGGGCCGGGTAATGTACTGGGTGGGCTTAATAGGCCCCATTAAGGTAAATTCATTCTGTACAGCGGGATTGAGCCAGCAGCGGGGTCGGGACCCGCCACAGACACCAGCCGCATCGAACCCACCAAGGTAAGGAAAGTTCCGGCCGCTAACTCTGTCTCTCTCCACTGATGCTGCCTGACCTTCTGAGTGTTTTCCAGCATTTTCTGTTTTTATTTCAGATTTCCAGCATCCGCAGTATTTTGCTTCAGTTTTTACCCAATCTGACATTCCGCATTGTGCTTCAGGATTCATTACCATCCTTCATTTCACAGTCTCTCTCTGTCTTGCTACCTCAGTTAGGCACAGTAGTCAGCCCAGTGTGATTGAAAATCTAGTTTTTTTGCCATTGAAATGATTTCATCAAGTTCATTGCACTAAAAAAAATTGGAGAAACTCAGAAAATAAGTTTTTTTTAGCAAACCTAAATTCATATTATCAAATAACATATCCCTTAAAATCTTTTCTGTGCTTCCTACAGATTTAGAGGTACAAAATATAATATACATACACACATATATATATATATATATATATATACACAAACACACCTTATCCTTTAAGGTAATTCATTTTCCACTGATCTTCCCTCAGATACCCATTGATGCATTTGAATGAAATTCACCACTTCGTTACAAAAAAAGGCAACATTTCAAATGCAAAGTGTCATTTGTCACATCTATAATGTAGTAAAACATCCTACTATGTTTCACAAGAGGCAGAGAAATTTGGACACTGAATAGGAATTGGGGGAAGAGGTAGAGGAGGCTATTTAAGGCAAGATTGAACCAGAGGTTTTGAAGAGATTTTTGAAGTGCGCAAGAGATTCAACAAGACAAAACGGTTTTGGAAGGGAATTCCATAGGTCAGGGTCATTTGGGTGAAGGCTCAGCCATCAGTAGTATAGCTGAAGGAAGGTCAAAATCCTGGAAATCCCTCCTCAACAGCACTGTGGGAGTACCTTCACGACACGGACTGCAGCAGTTCAAGAAGGCAGCTCACCACCACCTTCTCAAGGGCAATTAGGAATGGGCAATAAATACTGTTCTTGCCAGCGATGCCCACATCCTGCAAATTAATTTTTAAAAAAGGAGGGTGCACACACTAGTCCATATTCAGAAGAGCAGAGAATGAGAGCTGGGCTTGAGGAGGTTGCAGGGAAGGATGGAAAGGGCCCAAGGGGGGATTGTAAATGTGAATGATGATCCTGAAATCAGTGCCTTGGGGAATGGGAGACCAGTGGAGGTTGGTGCAGACAGGGTTGAGTGGTATGCAGTAGGATGCAAACAGCAGAATTCTGTATGAATTTCAGTTTGTGCAGTGTAGAGCTTGGGGCAGTGATGAGGAGATCACTGGACAAGCGAAGCCTGGAATGCCAAAGACACGGATGAGGGTTTCAGAGAGGGGAGTGAAGTAGACGTGGAGGCAGATGATATTCTGGAAATAAGCAGTCTTGATGATGGACCGAACCTTGAGAATGCAGCAGGAAAGATTTTCAGGGGAGTGGCAGAGTGTTGGTTGGGAACCTAAGAGAGGAATGGTGCCGTAAAATGTAAGTGTGCTAGTGGAGCTTTTTTAAAAATTCATTCATGGATGTGAATTTTGCCGGCAAGGCCAGCATTTATTGCCCACGAGAAGGTGGCAGTGAGCCACTAACAAAATTGCATTCTCAATGTTTCAAAGCCTTGTGTTCCTGAAATTTAGTTAGTGAGAAAAAAAATAGCATTCACCTATTTTTTATTGAAAGTGGCATTTCAGACCCCAACATCAAGCATTCCCAGGACCTGGCCAGATGCAGATGGGTACAGTAGCATAATGACTCATTAACAAAATTGCATTCTCAATGTTTCAAAGCCTGAAATTTAGTTAGTGAGTCATCCATTGTATTAAAGAGGACATTCCCCTGCACTGATATCCAAAACCAGAATGAACATATTAAAGAATGCAAACTTTCCTTATATATTTTTGGTATAATAACATTGGCCCGTATTTTCCGATCGCAGGCCTCCCATGGGCAGAGGCCTGCTGAAGGGATAATTACTAGTCCTAGCCCCTTTAGGGCTACCCTTGATCAGGCGTATTCCTCAGACGTTCACTTTCAACTAAAGTTTGAGGTAGCCGAATCCTAAAGACGGTTAATTGAGTCTAAGGGTTGGACTTTGCCAGGCCCGAGGAGGCGGGAATGGAGGCGTGTGGGGTGTTAAAATTGCAAAAAGTGGCAGGCAGGCCTGACCCCGCCTCCATCCCACCTCCAAGCAATTTTCCCAAATGTGTGGTTTCTGATCCCGCCTCCAAGAGGCGGGATAGGCCCTTAAGGCCCTTAACAACCACTAAATTGCCTCTATAATACCATTTTGAGAGGCCTTTCTGATTTTAACACATTTCCCACGTGATTCACATCTCCTCTGAAACACGACAGTGAAACCTGGCAGGAGCACAATTGGATTGCTGACTATCAGCTGCAGCGCCACCATTAAATAGGAGATTTGATCAGTCATCATTTGCAGGTGGCAGGACTTTGTTGTCTCAGGTCTGGGGGAATTTTTAGAAGGCATAACCATAGCTGTGGAAGTTTGGAGCCTGACACCTGTTATGTTCATAAATAAATAGACGCTTTTATTATGAACAGCTAGCTTGTGCTAGTCATTTATTCAGCCATGTTGACTTGTATACAGTAGCCATGTTGACTCTCTCGACCAGTGCCTCGTGTTAAACAAGACAACCCATATAGATGTAGCCCACTACTAAAACATACAGCTACACCTAGTGTACCATTCTAGAATGACATGTTACTGCATATCATTACATCCCCCTTCCTTTGAGGTTAAACAAAATCAATATCAATCAACTTTCAAGAAAAACGATAAAGATGATATCAGTAACACTTTTGTTAGTGCTCTATAAACCTTCGAATGAACTTGTTTTTTTTACATAACGACACAAACATTTTTTTAACATCTTCACAACAGTCAACACATCTTCAAAGCTTTAATTTATGAACACTAAGCTTTTCATTCTTTTATTATAGTTTTCTTTGTACTCAAAGATTAAGTCTATCAGGCTTTTTTACTTCACGTATGGATCTTCTCAGCACAGGTAAGTCTGATGTGTTTGCATGAGAGCCTGTATATGTGTTTGTGTTAGATTGTTCTGGTGGTGAGTGACAAGATTCAGTTGCGGCATTGTCATCGATTTGCTCTTGGATAGTTTCTTGTGTTTTCAGGAGGGAACGGCGGTTCCTCCTGAGAATCTGTCCTTCCTCAGTTCTAACAGTGTATGACCTTGGTCTTACTTCCTCAAGAACTGTAGCTTTCCTGTTCCATGCATTTGGATCCTCAATCCTGACAACATCATCCCTTGTCAATGGTTTCATAGTTTTGGATGACTTGTCATAGTGTGATTTCTGTTTCAGCTTTAACAGTTGAAGTCTCTGTCTCAGTTCCTTACTCTGCTTTTCTTTTGCACAGCAGGGTAGCGTGGTGTGCAACTTGCGACCCATTAGGAGTTCAGCAGGTGAAGAACCACAGTCTAAAGGGGAGGCTCGGTAGCTCGGCAGGGCGAGATAAGGATCAGACTTGCTTTCTGTTGCTTTCTTCAGTAGCTGTTTGAGAACTTGAACACCTTTCTCTGCCTTACCATTCGACTGAGCATACAGAGGACTGGATGTGATGTGCTGAAAGTCATAATGTGCTGCAAACTGTTGCCACCCCTTATAGTTGAAGCACGGACCATTGTCGCTAATGGCAACCCTGGGAATCCCATGTCTGGCGAAGATGGATTTAACATGCATTATGATACTGCTTGCTGATGTGCTTGAGAGCAGCACCATGTCAGGATAGTTAGAATAGTAGTCAATCACTAATAGATAGTCGTTACCATTCAAATGAAAAAGGTCCATACCAACCTTTTGCTATGGTGCTGTTGGTAAGTCAACTACTATCATTGGTTCCTTTGCTTGTTTGTTTTGGTGTTTCTGACATGTCTCACATTTGCCTATCATGTTCTCAATGTCCTTATTTATGCCAGGCCAATAAACAATGCCTCCTGCTCTCCTTTTGCATTTTTCAATTCCGAGGTGTCCCTCATGAATCCTTTTGAGCATGTCTTGACGTAAAGCCTGTGGAATTACTATTCTGTTCTGTCTTAGTAATAGTCCACTTGCGACACTCAACTCTGACCTGATGTGATAGTACTTTGGACAGGAACCTTTCGGCCAACCATGATGAATGTTCTCTATTACTGTTTGTAACACTGTATCTTTTACTGTTTCTTCTGCTATTTGCTTTGATTTTGTGTCTGACACGGGCAGCGCAGCAGTAACCATACTCACATGAACATCCATGTCTTCCTCAGTAGAGCTCACATGACTCATTGTGGGTGCTCGGGATAGTGCATCTGCTAACACTATGTGTTTGCCTGGTGTGTAGATCAGTTCAAAGTCATATCTTTGCAGCTTCATCATGAGTCGTTGAATCCTTGGAGACGTCTCATTCAGGTTTTTTTTTACGATGGCAACCAGTGGGCAGTGGTCTGTCTCAACTGTGAAGGTGGGAAGTCCATATATGTAGCCATGGAAATTTTCCAGTCCAACTACCAAGCCTAGACATTCCGTTTCAATCTGGACGTATCAACACTCAGAATCAGTCATAGACCTGGAGGCATAGGCAACAGGCTTCCAATCTTCACCCTCTGCTTGTAGCAAGAGCGCGCCTAGGCCATCTTTTGATGCATCCGTTGACACTTTGATTCTCTTTGTTGGGTCAAAGAAGGTGAGTACAGGTGTGGTTGTCAGCACTGTTTTGAGGTTCATCCACTCTTGTTCATGTCTTTCTGTCTATGCGAACTCATCTGTTTTATGTAGCAGGTCTCGCAGACAGGCTGTCTTGGCTGACAAGTTTGGAATGAACTTTCCAATGAAGTTTATCATCCCCATGATGCGTAGCACTCCTTTTTTGTAAGTGGGTCGGGGCATGTTGAGTATGGTGTTTACTTTTTCCATATCTGGCTCTGTTCCTTTACCAGATAGATTATCTCCTAGGAAAGTGACTTCCTGGATGCCAAACTGACACTTGGCTTTGTTGAGCTTCAGTCCATTCCGGCGTATGCTCTGTAGCACTTTAGTCAGTCTCTCATTGTGTTCTTTCAGTGTGGAGCCCCAGATGATAATGTCATCAACATAGACCCAAACTCCTTCCAGACCTTCAATTATGTGTTCCATTGCTCTATGAAAGATTTTAGATGCAGCTATTATCCCGAAAGGCATTCTGAGGAAACAATACCTGCCAAATGGTGTGTTGAAGGTACAGCATTTGGTGCTCTCTTCATCCAGTTTTAGTTGCCAAAATCCTTGTGAGGCATCGAGCTTTGTGAAGTATCTGGCACCTGACATTTCACTGGTGATTTCTTCTCGCTTGGGAATCTGGTAGTGTTCATGTTTTATGTTTGCATTTAAGTCCTTTGGATCCATGCATACTCTTAGATCATTGTTCTTTTTCTTTACACATACCATGGAGTTAATCCAGTCTGTTGGCTCTTCGGCTTTCCTGATGACTCCTAGTGTGGTCATTCTGTCCAGTTCTTTCTTGAGCCGGTCACGCAGGGGTGCTGGAACTCTCCATGGAGCATGTACCACTGGCTGAGCATCCTCCTTTAGCTGGATCTTGTAAGTGAATGGTAGAACTCCAAATCCTTTGAACACATCCTGGAAATTACTCACTACAGCATCCACTGAGTCATCTGGTCTGTTTATGGCACAGTTTATACAGTAGACTCTCTTGACCAGTTCTAAGTCCTCACAAGCTTTGTCACCTAATAGTGAATCAAGCCCTTCAGCCACAGCAGAAAACGTGAGATGATGCACTTTGTCTTTGACTGTCACTTTAAGTTTGCATACACCTAAGCTATCTATTTTCTGTCCATTATATTTCTTCAGTAGTACTGACTTTTTCTGTATTTTGGGCTTTTTTTTCATATTTTTAATGTCACTCATACTGATTAAGTTTGCTTTTGCCCCAGTGTCTAGTTTCAATGTAACTAATGCTCCATTTACCTGCAGTGGCATCATCCATTTGTCCTCTTTTACTGCATTAACTTTATGTTCGGCATTGTCCATTCCTGAGGGCTACACATTTTCTGTATCCATTTCTATATTGTCACATGAGACCATTCCTACAAAAAATGTCTCACTTAAATCAGTGTCCTCTTTTGCTGCATTAACCTTATGTTCTTTCTTTGTTTTTACTTTTGAAAAGCATTGTTTGGCAAAGTGATTCTTTCCATTACATTTTGAGCACATTTTCCCAAACGCTGGGCATTGTCTTGACTGGTGCTGGTAACCACAGCGTTTACAATTGAAAGTTCCATCCTCCGATTGCTTTGCATTCCTGTTCTGCCCACGTTTCTTCCCCTTGCAGGACACAGCACCGACAGCTGCACTGTCACTCACTACAGTTGCACCATTATTAATTTCACTGAAAGTCTCTGTGTGCTGCTGAGCTAGCTCACTGGCATGGTATATTTTCACAGCATCCTCCAATGTTAGTTCGGTTTCTCTCAACAGACGTTCCTTGACCTTTTTATTATGAATACCAAACACAATCT
This sequence comes from Somniosus microcephalus, assembly GCF_052327205.1. Lineage (NCBI taxonomy): Eukaryota > Metazoa > Chordata > Chondrichthyes > Squaliformes > Somniosidae > Somniosus > Somniosus microcephalus. The sequence continues at coordinate 295,963,277 of NC_140989.1, read as the reverse complement.
GGTCATGAATCATGGATGATTTCAGTTCAGAGAAATTACTTGTCTGTGCTTTCAGTTTCAGATTGGTCACAAAGCTATCAAAAGTCTCATTTTGCTGCTGTGTCCGTGAATGGAACACGTACCTCTCATAGGTCTCGTTCTTTTTGGGAGAACAATGTGTATCAAACTTCTTTAGCACGTCATCCATTTTTTCTCCGTCCTCCTCTTGATCAAATACAAGCGTATTAAATACCTCTATCGCCTGCGGGCCTGCAACCGTGAGCAGCAATGCTATTTTCCTTGCATCTGGCTTTGTACCAAACCCAAGGGCGGCAATGTAGAGTTCGAATTGTTGTTTGAAAGTCCGTCAATTGCAGTCGACATTCCCCGTGAGTTGCAAACCCTCCGGTGGATTCAAATTCTCCATGTCACGTTTCGCAATATTCAGCAGATATTACCACTCCTGGTACAATGTTATTCATAAATAAATAGACGTTTTTATTATGAACAGCTAACTTGTGCTAGTCATTTATTCAGCCATGTTGACTTGTATACAGTAGCCATGTTGACTCTCTCGACCAGTGCCTCGTGTTAAACAAGACAACCCATATAGATGTAGCCCACTACTAAAACATACAGCTACACCTAGTGTACCATTCTAGAATGACATGTTACTGCATATCATTACAACACCCATCTACAGTGTGACCTCCTGGGAAACCCCGCTCGCCACCTTGACTGAGTGCTTCCTCAACTGAGGCATCTACCAGAAGCATGGGAACCATTTATTTCCTTTCCTCCTGGACATCTGATGAGGACGAGCACCAGCTGTGGCAGCAGCAGAACCATGAACAACAGCAGCACCAACAGCACCGGCAACAACAGGAGCGCCAAGCTGCTGCTCACCCACCTGAAGCTACACAGGCCAGAAGGTGCTAGCCCATGGAAGGCCGTAGGCGCAGGAGATACACCCCAAAAAGGGTTTACAGACAGAGGATCAGCTACCTCAACATGAGTGAGCAGCAGTGCCAAAGGCGGCTACAACTTTCACGAGAGGTAGTGGGTGACATCTGTGCAATGGTGCAGCAAAACCTGGAGCCCAGAGGAGCAGGTGGACACCCCTTACCAGTGGCCGTCAAAGTAACGACCACACTCAACTTTTTTGTTTCAGGCTCATTCCAGGGATCAGCAGCAGACATCAGCGGCATCTCCCAGGCGGCCGCACATACTTGCATCACGCAGGTAACTGATGCCCTCTTTGCCATCACGCACAATCACATCCATTTCTCCAAGGATCAAGCAAGTGTCATGGCGCGTGCGGTTGGATTAGCTAATCTGGCAGGCTTTCCAAGGGTGCAGGGCATCGTTGACTGCACACATGTGGCCCTTAAGGCACCCCATCGTAATCCAGGTATTTTTGTCAAACGCAAGGGCTTCCACTCCCTCAACGTTCAGCTGGTGTGTGACCACAAGAAGGAAATTTTGCATGTTTGTGCCAAGTACCCTGGCAGTTGCCGTGACTCCTTCATACTGTGCCAGTCTAGTGTGCCTCCGCTCTTCAGTCCACCAGACCAACTTAACGGATGGCTACTTGGAGACAAGGGCTATCCCCGGAAGACGTGGCTAATGACGCCGTTAAGGAGCCCATCCAACGAAGCTGAGGAGAGCTACAACTACAGCCACATTTCCACCAGATCCATAATTGAGCAAACCATCGGCAGCTGGTGGAATTTAAATTCAATTCAATTTAATTCTGGAATTAAAATGTTAGTCTTAGTAATGGGGACCATGATACCATTGTCGATTGTTGCAAAATCCCATCTGGTTCACTAATGCCCTTTAGGGAAGGAAATCTGCCGTCCTTACCTGGTCTGGCCTACATGTGACTCCATACCCACAGCAATGTGGTTGACTCTTAATGCCCTCTGAAATGGCCTAGCAAGTCACTCAGTTGTAAACAACCACTACGAAAAACAATAAGAATAAAACCGGACAGACCACCCAGGATCGACCTCGGCACCGGAAACGACAATGACAATGGCAAACCCAGCCCTGTCGACCCTGCAAAGTCCTCCTTACCAACATCTGGGCGCTTGTGCCAAAATTGGGAGAGCTGTCCCACAGACTAGTCAAGCAACAGCCTGATATAGTCATAATTACCGAATCATACCTTACAACCAATGTCCCAGACACCACCATCACCATCCCTGGGTATGTCCTGTCCCACCGGCAGGACAGACCCATCAGAGGTGGTGGCACCGTGGTATACAGTCGGGAGGGAGTAGCCCTGGGAGTCCTCAACATTGACTCAGGACCCCATGAGTTCTCATGGCATCAAGTCAAACATGGGCAAGGAAACCTCCTGCTAATTACCACCTACTGCCCTCCCTCAGCTGATGAATCAGGACTCCTTCATGTTGAACACCAATTGGAAGAAGCACTGAGAGTAGCAAGGGCACAAAATGTCCTCTGGGTGGGGGACTTCAATGTCCATCACCAAGAGTGGCTCGGTAGCGCCACAAATGACCGAGCTGGCCGAGTCCTAAAGGACATAGCTGCCAGACTGGGTCTGCGACAGGTGGTGAGGGAACCAACAAGAGGGGAAAACCTACTTGATCTCGTCCTCACCAATCTACCTGTTGCAGATGCATCTGTCCATGACAGCATTGGTGGAAGTGACCACCGCACAGTCCTTGTGGAGACGAAGTCCCGTCTTCATGTTGAGGATACCCTCCACCGTGTTGTGTGGCACTACCACCGTGCTAAATGGGACAGATTTCGAACAGATCTGGCAACTCAAAACTGGGCATCCATGAGGCGCTGTGGGCCATCAGCAGCAGCAGAATTGTATTCAACCACAATCTGTAACCTCATGGCCTGGCATATCCCTCACTCTACCATTACCATCAAGCCGGGAGATCAACCCTGGTTTAACGAAGAGTGCAGGAGAGCATGCCGGGAACAGCACCAGGCATACCTGTAACGTCCGTGTGTAATTGAGACATGGACTGCAGAATTTGGTTATAACAGGTGTTTACTGAATGGAGACAAAACTGGAACTACTATACAAAGTTACTACACAGGCTTATATACAGGGGTAGTCACTACTGGTACTGCAGTATACAGGGGCTGCAGAATATAGTTCCATCTTCAAGGTACATACACTACAATTCCTCCCCTTTTAGCTAAACAGTACATAACATTCGATTAATAATTAAATAACATATTTACAATTACAGTTGCTATATACATTAGCTGAAGTTAATCAATTATAAATTCAGTCTTTGAGGAGGCCTCCTGATTCTGTCCAGATAACGCCTCTTTGGGGTATCAGGTTCTTCTGGCAAAGTTGATTCGGGATCAACGTCGTTGTTTGGTTCGTCTGCTTCCAATATCACCGATTCTGAGGTAGATGCAATTGGTACTTCGGTTTCATCACCAGGTGTATAGGATCATGGTGTAGATTAGACGTTTTCCAGTGACTCTAGAATCTGGTCAGCATGGCGTCTTACAATGCTTTCTCCAACGTCCACGGTATACATTAGAGGTCCTTGCCGTGTGCAGATCGTTCCTGGCTGCCATTTCTCTGTGCGGTAGTCCCGGGCCAAAACTGGTTGACCTATCTTAAAACTCCTGGTTGGCCTTTCATTCATATTCTGAAACTGCCTGTTCTCCACATCTCTTCTGATGTTTGGCTTAACCAAATCCAAGCGGCATCTTAGTCTTCGATTGAAGAACATCATGGCTGGAGTTTGGTTGGTAACCGCATGTGTCGCATTCCGGTAGGCAAACAAGAAGTTATCCACCTTGTGTTGTAGGGGTATGTCTTCATTACACATTGCCTTGATAGCCTTCTTGAATGTTTGAACGAACCTCTCAGCCAATCCATTGGTGGCTGGATGATATGGGGCGGATGTGTAATGCTTAACACCATTGTTCTTTAAGAACCTCCGGAACTCTTCAGACACAAACTGTGGTCCATTGTCGGAGCAAATCTGTTCAGGCAGCCCATTTCTGGCGAATATGGTTCGTAAGACTGTGATAGTTTTTTCTGTGGTGGTTGGGGACATTTTTATTACCTCTGGCCACTTTGAATGTGCATCCACCGCAATTAAAAACATCGAGTCCATAAATGGACCAGCAAAATCAATGTGTACTCTTTGCCATGGAGATGAGGGCCACTCCCATGGATGTAGAGGGGCTTGTGGTGGGGCGTTTTGGACCTTCTGGCATCCTGTACAGCTCTTGGTCATCTCTTCGATTTCTCTATCGATTCCCGGCCACCACACAAACGCTCTGGCTAAGTTCTTCATTTTTACCCCTCCCAGATGACCCTCATGAAGCTCATTGAGCACTCTATCCTTCAATTTAGGTGGAATTACTACTCTGGATCCACACATCAAGGTTCCTCGGCACACTGACAGCTGTTCTCTTCTCGGCGAGAATGCTGGCAACAGTGGTTCGCCATGCGCTGGCCATCCCTTCACCATTAAATCATAGACCCTGGAGAGTGTCGGGTCATTTCGTGTTTCCTTTTCTATGTTTGCATTCATCACAGGTAGACATTCGACTATGGTCGAGTGGAATATCTCCACAGGATCCACTGCAGGTGCTTCTTCCACCGTCGGCAACGGTAGGCGCGACAATCCATCAGCATTCCCATGCTGTTTAGTTCCTTTGTACTCGATGTCATATTGGTGTGCCCCTAGGAAAAGGGACCACCTCTGTAGCCGTTGTGCTGTCATTATCGGGACGCCCTTCTTAGGGTTGAAAATGGAGACAAGAGGTTGATGATCAGTTAGTAGAGTAAATTTCTGTCCGTGCAGGTAGTGATTGAACTTCTTCACCCCCCACACCAGGCTGAGGGCCTCTCTGTCAACCTGAGCATAGTTACGCTCGGCTGCAGTTAACGAGCGTGACGCAAAAGCTATCGGCCTCTCTGAACCATCAAGGGATTTATGTGACAGTACCGCTCCAACGCCGTAGGGAGATGCATCACACGCCAGTCTTATCGGTAGTGATGGGTTGTAGTGAGCCAATACTTCTCTTGAAGTGATCAGGCCTTTACACTTCTGAAAGGCCCGCTTACATTCATCGCTCCATTTCCATGCCACTCCAGTTTGTAGCAGAGCGTTCAGTGGGTGCAGAATTGTGGACAAATTCGGCAAAAACTTATGGTAGCAATTCACCAATCCGAGGAATGACCTCAGTTGCAACACATTTTCAGGCGCTGGAGCCTTAACTACCGCTTCAATTTTGTCAGGGGGCTTATGTAACCCCTCTTCATCAATCACATGGCCACAATACGATATTTGTTTCTTAAAAAACTCGCACTTGGGGCGATTCGCTCGTAGCCCATGTTCTCTGAGTCTAGTGAGCACCTGCTCTAGGTTGGCAAGGTGTTCACTGTCATTTTCACCCTTCACTAGGATGTCGTCCAAGTAACACTGAGTCCCCGGAATCCCTTGCAGGACTTGTTCCATCGCTCTTTGCCATATAGCCAGAGCTGATGCAACTCCGAATACCAGTCGATTATACTAGTAAAGACCTTTGTGAGTGTTTATCGTGAGATATTTCCTAGAGGATTCTTCAACCTCCATCTGCAAATATGCTTGCGCTAGGTCAATTTTTGTAAAACGTTTCCCTCCAGGTAGTGAGGCGAAAATATCTTCTATCCTCGGAAGAGGATACTGTACTGTGTGAAGGACTGGGTTCACAGTCACCTTGAAGTCCCCACAGATGCGAACCTTCCTTGGCTCCTCAGACTTATTGTTTAACGTTTTCTTCATGACAGGAACGATGGGTGTCGCCCACTCGCTCCAGTCTACCTTAGTTAACATGCCTGCATTCTCCAGATTCTCCAGCTATGCCTCGACGGATGGGTGAATTGCATATGGTACCGGTCTTGCTTTGAAAAACTTGGGAATTGCATTCTCTTCTATTTTTATCGAGGCGGTTACACCTTTAAGAGTTCCCAGTTCTTGTTGAAATACCTCTTTAGCGTTAGCCAAGATTTTTGACAATCGACCAGGTGTGACGTTGTCATCCTTTTTACCAGCCACCATCAGTGCCTGAATGGAGTGCCAGTCTAAACTTATCTTTCTGATCCATTCACGTCCCAATAACGGTGGTCCACCATCTTGCAGTATGTACAGATACAATTTCTGTATTTCCTTGCCGTTGTATTCGACAGGCACCCTTATTTTCCCTCTGGGGTATACTTTCTGCCCCGTATATGTCTTCAAGACAATGGATGTGTCTTTCAAGGGTATGTGTGAGAATAGCCGCTCGTAGTCTCGTCGATTCATGACGGTCAGGGCTGATCCTGTATCCAATTACATTTTGACTTGGGACCCTGCTATCGTGAGGGTGGCCCAAATGGTTCGGTGATCCTCTTTTGTGATTACGTTGTGTAGTTTGAGACAGCTTAGTCTCTTGTTCCCGGATTCACTATCGCTCTTCTGGTCTTCGGAACTACTGTCCGTCATCTTTTGCACTTTCCTGTACTTTTCCTTAGTAGTCTTTTTGTTGTCGTTCGTCTTCTTCCCGGACCTGCAAACTCGTGCAATGTGTCCCATCTTTCCGCATTGCCTGCATGTTTTCTCCTTGGACCAGCAGTCCTTCTGGTCATGGGTTGTTCTGCCGCAGCGATAACATTTTTCAAATCCCCGTGTCATTTCATGGGTGCCGTATTCCTGTGGCTTTTGCTGTATTTCTGCAGCTCCCCTTGCTGCTGCTTCATACGATACTGCCACGCTAAAAGCCTTATCTAGCGTCAGCTCTTTCTCTGAGAGTAACCTCTTCTGGGTTCCTTCACTCAGGAGTTCACAGACAAATTTGTCCCGTAGGGTATCTGCCAGTCCTGCTCCGAACTGGCAGTGCTTTGATAGCTTGCATAGTTCCGTAAGGTAATCAGCATTGCTCTCATCTTTATGCTGATTTCTCTTGTGGAATTTAAATCTTTCTGCTATCAACAGCAGTGTAGGATTTAGGTGTTCCTGTAGGATATCAACAATTTCGTTAAAACTCTTCGCCATCGGTTTGACTGGAGTGATCAGGTTCCGCAATAGGCCGTACATAGAAATATAGAAACATAGAAGATAGGAGCAGGAGTAGGCCATTCGGCCCTTCGAGCCTGCTCCGCCATTCAATGTGATCATGGCTGATCATCCGAATTCAGTACCCTGTCCCTGCCTTTCCCCCCATATCCCTTGATCCCTTTAGCCTCAAGAAATATATCCAACTCTTTCTTGAATATATTTAATGAACTGGCCTCCACCGCCCTCTCTGGCAGAGAATTCCACAGGTTCACCACTCTCTGGGTGAAGAAATTCCTCCTCATTTCAGTCCTAAATTGCTTACCCCTTATCCTTAGACTACGACCCCTGGTTCTGGACTCCCCGGCCATCAGAAACATCCTTCCTGCATCTAGTCTGTCCAGACCTGACAGAATTTTATAGGTTTCGATGAGATCCCCTCTCAATCTTCTAAACTCCAGTGAGGAAAAGCCCAATCGACACAATCTCTCCTCATACGTCATTCCTGCCATCCCAGGTATCAGCCTGGTGAATCTTCGCTGCACTCCCTCCATGGCAAGAACGTCCTTCCTCAGGTAAGGTGACCAAAACTGCACACAATACTCAAGGTGTGGTCTCACCAAGGCCCTGTACAACTGTAGCAAGACATCCTTGTTCCTGTACTCGAACCCTCTTGCTACGAAGGCCAACATACCATTTGCCTTCTTAACCGCCTGCTGCACCTGCATGCTTACCTTCAGCGACTGGTGCACAAGGACACCCAGGTCTCTTTGCACTTCCCCTTCTCCCAATCTATTGCCATTCAAATAATAATCTGCCTTCCTGTTTTTGCCACCAAAGTGGATAACCTCACATTTATCCACATTATAGTGCATTTGCCATGTTTCTGCCCAGTCACCCAACCTGTCCAAATCGTACTGGAGTTTCCCGACATCCTCCTCGCAGCTTAACCTCCCGCCCAGCTTTGTGTCGTCTGCAAATTTGGAGATATTACATCCAATTCCCTCGTCCAGATCATTAATATATATTGTGAACAGCTGGGGTCCTAGGACCGATCCTTACGGTACCCCACTAGTCACTGCCTGCCACTCGGAAAACGACCCGTTTATTCCAACTCTTTGCTTTCTGTCCGCCAACCAGTTCTCTATCCAAGTTAATACCTTGCCCCCAATCCCATGTGCCTTAATTTTGCACGCTAATCTCTTGTGTGGGACCTTATCGAAAGCCTTCTGAAAGTCCAAATACACCACATCCACTGGTTCTCCCTTATCTATTTTACCAGTTACATCCTCAAAAAATTCCAGTAGATTAGTCAAGCATGATTTACCTTTTGTAAATCCATGTTGACTTTGTCCGATCCTGTCACTGCTTTCCAAGTGCTCTGCTATTACATCTTTTATAATGGACTCTAGCATTTTCCCCACTACCGATGTCAGGCTTACCGGTCTATAATTCCCCGCTTTTTCTCTACCACCTTTTTTGAATAGTGGGGTAACATTAGCTACCCTCCAATCCATGGGTACCGTTCCAGAGTCTATCGAGTTCTGGAAGATGATCAGTAATGCATCTACTATCTCTAGGGCCACTTCCTTAAGTACCCTGGGATGTAGACCATCAGGCCCTGGGGATTTATCGGCCTTCAGTCCCATCAATTTTCCTAACACCATTTTCCTACAAATACTGATTTCTTTCAGTTCCTCACTTTCATCAGACCCTATGTTCCCCGGCATCTCTGGGAGGTTATTTGTGTCCTCCTTTGTGAAGACAGAACCAAAGTATGCATTTAGTTGGTCTGCCATTTCCTTGTTTCCCATCATAAATTCCCCTGATTCTGACTGTAAGGGACCTACGCTTGACTTCACTAATCTTTTTCTCTTCACATATCTATAAAAGCTTTTACAGTCAGTTTTTATGTTCCCTGATAGCTTACTCTCATATTCTATTTTCCCTTTCTTAATTAATCCCTTTGTCCTCCTTTGTTGACTCCTAAACTGCTCCCAATCCTCAGGATTATTGCTTTTTCTAGCCAACTTATATGTCCTCTCCTTGGATCTTATGCTATCCCTAATTTCCCTTGTTAGCCACGGTTGAGTCACCTTTTTTGTTTTATTTTTACGCCAAACTGGGATGAACAAATTCTGTAGCTCATCCATTCGGTCTTTGAATGTTTGCCATTCCCTATCCACCGTCAACCCTTTGAGCGCCATTCCCCACTCAATCCTACCCAACTCGCTCCTCAGACCATCGTAGTTTCCTTTATTTAAATTGAGGACCCTTGTCTCTGAGTCAACTACTTCATTCTCGATCTTAATGAAGAATTTGATCATATTATGATCTTGCGCCCATTAAGTTTAGTAGTACCGATGCCTTTTTCTCATCGGCTACTTCATTTGCCTTGCAATATACTTCGACTCTTTCCACATACGTGGTCCAGTCTTCTATTGCATTATCGAAGGCAGTGATATTGCCAGTCTTCGGCATCTTGGAGATCTAAGATGGCGCCTCCCGCGCTTTGCCTTCTTGCCCGATTGAACAAAATGGCACCTCCCGCGCTTTGCCTTCTTCCCCGCTGGATTAAGATGGTGCCTCCCACGCTTTCTGTCTTTGCCGCTGCTGCTAGCGCTGTTGCTGGCGTTTTTATGCCTTAATGGCGACGCCCTATGGTCTTCGCGCACTTCCCCCCCGCGCTGCTGCCAACGCCGCTCTCCGCGGTCCCCGTGGCAAACTGCAGCTCCTCGCGGCTTTCTGTGCTTCTAATTTCTTTTATTTTAATTACTGTTCCCGTCGTCAGAGCAGACCCTATGGGACACTTTCCTCCCTCTTCTCGGGTCTGTACGCTGCCCGGCTTCATAGCACCGGCCGCGCCCTGTGTGCTCCACCCTCTCTCTCTCTCTCCTCTTCCCGGCAACACTGCTCGGCCCTGTTGAAAAGCCACCCGATCGAGCTCTAGCCCGCCGCAGCCCAGGAAGGATCAGTGTACTACCTGCCACCAGCCCGATTAGCTGGAACACCATAGACAGGATAACCAAGCCCCGCTCTTGACAGCCTCTCCTGCAAATCTTCGAATTCGATGAATCAGAGGGCGGTTGCCCACGGTCGACGCCCGTTTCTTCTGTTTGTTTTCTTTTTTTTTCTTTTTGGATTTCTTCCTTCTGGCCTCGACCTCTAACAACTTTGCTTCAGGGATGGATCCCCGTGAGGTGGTGCAGAACTGTAGGTAAGTTCGGATCTGTTCGTTGCCAGTGTAACGTCCGTGTGTAATTGAGACACGGACTGCAGAAGTTGGTTATAACAGGTGTTTATTGAATGGAGACAAAACTGGAACTGCTATACAAAGTTACTACACAGGCTTATATACAGGGGTGGTCACTACTGGTACTGCAGTATACAGGGGCTGCAGAATATAGTTCCTTCTTCAAGGTACATACACTACAATACCGAAAAATGAGGTGTCAACCTGGTGAGGCTACAACACAGGACTACTTGCATGCCAAACAACGGAAGCAACATGCGATAGACAGAGCTAAGCAATCTCACAACCATCGGATCAAATCAAAGCTCTGCAGTCCTGGCACATCCAGTCGTGAGTGGTGGTGGACAATTAAACAGTTAACAGGAGGAGGAGGCTCCAAAAATATCCCCATCCTCAATGATGGTGGAGCCTAGCACGTGAGTGCAAAAGACAAGGCTGAAGCATTTGCAACTATCTTCAGCCAGAAGTGCCGAGTGGATGATCCATCTCGGCCTCCTCCTGAGGTCCCCAGCATCACAGATGCCAGTCTTCAGCCCATTCAATTCACTCCACGTGATGTTAAGAAATGGCCAAAGACACTGGATACTGCAAAGGCTATGGGCCCTGACAACATTCCGGCAATAGTACTGAAGACTTGTGCTCCAGAACTAGCTGCGCCCCTAGCCAAGCTGTTCCAGTACAGCTACAACACTGGCATCTACCCGGCAATGTGGAAAATTGCCCAAGTATGTACTGTCTACAAAAAGCAGGACAAATCCGACCCGGACAATTACCGTCCCATCAGTCTACTCTCAATCATCAGCAAAGTGATGGAAGGTGTCGTCGACAGTGCTATCAAGCGGCACTTACTCAGCAATAACCTGCTAACTGATGCCCAGTTTGGGTTCCGCCAGGGCCACTCAGCTCCTGACCTCATTACAGCCTTGGTCCAAACATGGACAAAAGAGCTGAACTCAAGAGGTG